>NC_138028.1:42202852-42563969 GCF_964106645.2 Podarcis pityusensis
AGGGGAGAGGGAAAACTCCCATTGCACTAGCAGAAATTCTAGCACTGGCTCCCACTAGCACAGCTGTTTAGTTGAATCTGGCCCTAGATGTATATCATGTTTTATCTTTCACCTGAGATAAGCAGGTAATCACTTAAGTTATGAGACACTATTTTACAGGGGTTATTGCTGGGATGATATTGGATATAATTAGACATTGCTGTTTATTATATTTTCATTACGTTTATTATGCATAATGTACAAGTATGTATTATGAACTATTTTGTATTATTATGTATTGTATTTATACAACTGTTTAATTATTATTTTTTTGCATTGTATGGTTAGTATGTTGTGTAATGACATATATTGTTTATTATGTTCTACGTCGTAAACGGCCTTGTGATCTTTTGACAACGGGCAGTATATAAATGTTTAAAATAAATAAATAGTTTCAAGGGGGCGAAGAAAGTTCAAGAGCCCTGTGTGTTGAATTATTTTAGAAATCCTATTAATCAATGCTCTTGGAGGGCAAATCAGTGGGATTTTCACTGGTTAGAAGGAAATTCCCTTGGACAACTTGCAGCTGCAGAAACATAACAATAACTTGACAATGGGGAGGAAAAAAACCAAAGGGTTTATTTTTTGGGGGGGGGTGAAATTAGAGAGAAGATTTTGGCCTTGATTATCAGCATTCTACCTACTGTTTTCAGGATTAGAAAAGTCTATGGGAAATATTTTCCCCAGCATGCATCTGCTTGGAAATCTCTGCATAGAAATGTTAGCAAAACTTCAAGGCCTCCATCAAATGGTAGAACAGTTTCCTCCAGAGTCTTATTCCTGCTGATCATCCCTCACCCTGCCTGCCATCCTTTCTTTTTTTGCATCGGCGGGCCTTGTAATGAAGGGGTTACTGTCTCGATGCAGTGTAATAGTCAGTGAGGGCTGACTTGGCTGGAACAGACGTTAACTTCCACAGTAAATCTGGCAGGAGCTGGTAATTATGGAAAAAGCAGCCAGGGGTCATGCCCAGCCAAAGCTTGGGAGTAACAGAGCAGAAAATCAAAACAGGGGGGGAAGGGAAGTTACGCTCATCATCGCCTTCGGCCTTCCCTGCTCTCCTCTGAACTATCAGGGGCCTGTCATCGGTTTGTTATGCTTAGAAGCAGCCCCTGGAAGATGAGGTAATAATCATGTTAAACATTAACTGCCTTAGCACTCGCTGCACTGTAAACTCACCTTCATCTCTGCAGTTTGACCATGGAAAAGCTCTCTGCGGTGGCAGACGGAGTGTTTGTTCCTCTGGTTTTGTTCCGAGACCTGCTGTACCTTTGCACAGCCAATATGTTGTCCCTCAGGGTCTCATTCTGCAAATGATTAGCATTAGCACTCACTAACCAAACAATAAAATAGCAGTGAATCAGCAAGCAGGTCTGCAGAAATCTGGAGTAACTGTCCACCGTTTGATTGTGTACTTTCTGTTTGATGGGTAAATATGTTCAGCATATAAATGTAACGTGTGTTTGGGGAGGGAGGGTGAACTCCAGCTGCACTTGATCCACATAACCCTTACATCCCCTTCTTCACAGGGTAAACTGATCATCACCAAACATAGGAAGCTGTTTTATACCAAGTCAGACCATTGAATCATAGAATTGTAGAGTTGGAAGGGACATCAAGCTTCATCTAGTACAACTCCCTGCAATGCAGGAATTGGTCCATCTAGCTTAATATTGTCTCCGTTGACCATCAGTGGCTCTCCAGGGTCAGTCCTACCTGGAGACGCCAGGGATTGAACCTGCAACCTTATGTGTGAAGAGCCTGTCCTCTCCCACTGAGCGATGGCGCTTTCCAACAGGTTGTATGGCTGTGGTTGAGGCACATGTTGTTGTTTAGTCGTTTAGTCGTGTCTGATTCTTCGTGACCCCATGGACCAGAGCACACCAGGCACTCCTGTCTTCCACTGCCTCCCGCAGTTTGGTCAAACTCATGCTGGTAGCTTCGAGAACACTGTCCAACCATCTTGTCCTCTGTTGTCCCCTTCTCCTTGTGCTCTCCATCTTTGCCAACATCAGGATCTTTTCCAGGGAGACTTCTCTTCCCATGAGGTGGCCAAAGTATTGGAGCCTCAGCTTCAGGATCTGTCCTTCCAATGAGCACTCAGGGCTGATTTCCTTCAGAATGGATAGGTTTGATCTTCTTGCAGTCCATGGGACTCTCAAGAGTCTCCTCCAGCACCATAATTCAAAAGCATCAATTCTTCGGCGATCAGCCTTCTTTATGGTCCAGCTCTCACTTCCATACATCACTACTGGGAAAACCATAGCTTTAACTATACGGACCTTTGTTGGCAAGGTGATGTCTCTGCTTTTTAAGATGCTGTCTAGGTTTATCATTGCTTTTCTCCACATAAACAGTCATAATGTATAGGCTGAGGCAGCAGTAATGATCTAACTGGTATCCTTTATTGCAGATATTAATATTGGGCAGCATGAAGCAACTGGATGCATAAAAACGGAATCCATTTGGAATATAAATTGTCCAGACCCAACTTCAAGCTTTTTTGCAGGAATCTGGTTGGCCACTGTGAGAACAGGATGGTGGACTAGATGGGCCACTGGCCTGATATAGCAGGCTTAATTTATGTATCTTATAAGCTAATGGAGATTTTGTGATCCAGCAGGCTGTTCATATATTCTCATGTTCACATGCATAAGTACTCCTTGCAATGACATTCTCATTCAGAGATGCACCACAGTCTCCTCTGAGCTGGAGACAAGAACAGGAGCCTTTTCGGCTGCCCAGCCGAGTCCCGTTTCAGGCTGAGTGGCCATGGATAAAGCTGAAGGGGGAAAGGGAGAAAGAGTGTTTACTCATTAAACCTTTAACAAGCTGCCCACCCTCTGCCTTGTCTAGTGCACTATAAGTTGTTTAATGAAGCAGATATACACTAAAACAGAAACTCCCTTATTAAAAAGCTCAGGGCCATGAACTAACTCAAAGGAAAGGGCTCAGCCTTAGCAGCAGCAGTGGAAAGGTTGAAGGCCACCCATAGGTTATGCCGAATGCTTTTGTCCGAGATTTGCAAGCTGCACTGCCATTTGCTGGCTCAGTTTACTTTGTACAAAATGTTGGTTTTGCAGATAAAGTGTCCCACACCTTGAGTTTCCATTGGCACATTCATGAGTGCAGTTGCTTTTCACGGCCTCTTCGAAGGGTAATTGGGCTTGTTGAATGTTCTCAGAGCCCCGTGCCAATGAAAGGGGGCCCCTCCATATTGTGTATTCATTTTCCATATGTAGTTTTGTTCAATCAAAACATTGTTTGGAAGGCTTCCTAGATAAATGTCCAAACACATCCATTAAGTGCTTATTCTAGTCAATTGGTTGCAGGGGGGAGCTATGCCTCTTCCACTGGATCAGAGCCAACTTTTAGCCTACATTTGCATCATAGATTGTCTACAGGTTGTAGCTTGTCAGATACTGAAATCACACATAGAATCATAGAGCTGGAAGGGACTCTGAGGGTCATCTAGTTCAACCCCCTGCAATGCAGGAATATGCAGCTGTCCCATACGGGGCTTGAACTTGCAACCTTGGTATTATCAGCACCACGCTCTGATCCAGCTGAGCTATCCAGGCATACATTTTTTTTAAGTGTTTATGACCACTTGGGGCATTTTCCTTCTTCAGTCCACACAAACTAAGGCAGAGCAAGACTCCACATGATGCTTTCACATTAAAATGTCACACACACCCCTCTAGCTAGGGTAGGAGAAGACATCTCTCTGCTGCCCTATCCCAGGTGGTGGCCCACGTTGCTTTTGACTAGAGGAAAACACTATCCCATCATGTCATGGATGCTTTAGCTGAGATTCCTGCAGTGCAGGGAATTGGACTAGATGGCTCTTGGGGTCCCTTCCAACTCTACAATTCGATGATTCTTTGATCAGACTGTGGTTGGTGCCATGCTGCTAGTGTGATAAATTGTCATAGAGATGTTATTCTCAAGGCCGGCCCAATATTGTTTGCCATATTTGCCCTGCCCTGATTTTCAGATGTTGCTACTTGCTAGGTTTAGATCAGAATAGATGAGACTAGAATGTGTGTGTGTGTGTGTATTGGGCAAGCCTTAAAAAGGATTGTTTAGTTTTGGATAGAGAAAGGCAGCTGCTATAGATATAAGATTTGCAGTCTGCCACAGTTCAAATATAAGAGAGAAATCCAGAAAAGGAAAAGTAGATTGTTCTGATAATAGGAAACAGACCTTCCTCAATAGATCATCAGTTTTGATTGCAGCAGGTTTGGCCCTGACCTAATTTAATATCATTGTGACAGCTGTTTACAGTTTTCACAGTACAGCCACCAATATCTGGACATGCCGAGATACATGAAATTGTCTATGGTCAGGGGACACCTGGGACATGGTGTTTGTTATGTGTTTGAGTATGTGTGTTGATTGTGTGCATAAAGCATGCCGGATACATGGTGGCGTGAGTCATAAAGTAGGCTGGATAATTAAAAGGATTTCATTATGGAAACTTTGCATAAATAAATCTGTATGTGAAATGAGCAGGGCTGTGGTCTCATCTCAGCTTGGAATTAATCACTTCAAAAATGGGGGGAAATGGTTATAGTTACATCTATCATTCATATTAATTTCCCGGCCAATTAGGGATCAGCAGCAACAGCAGCCCAGCTATATGATAGCAGTGTTCCTTTGAGGATGGCAGTGATGGAAGCATGTTCTTGAGCACCTCAGCAGAATGTTAACTGGTTTCATGAATCAGATCACAGGATTCCTGAAACAAAAGAACATTATCCATACAGCCCCTAAGTGTAGCAATCCTGAAAAGAAAAATCCAGTAAGAAGTTTGTTGCTAGTTTCATAAGTTTTAATGTTTCATATTCACTATTGCCTCTTCATTTCTAGTTTTTCCTTGGCAGAGAAAAACACTCATACAGTATTTATTCATTCTCTCTCTCTCTCTCTCTCTGTGTGTGTGTGTGTGTGTGTGTGTGAGAGAGAGAGAGAGAGAGAGAGAGAGTTATATGAGAAATCCCTACTCCCAGAGTAGTTATTTCTTAAAGATTACTCTAGAAGAAAGGACTCTGTTTCTACAGCTTGCTCTTTTTGAATTCACAAAGAAATCTGTCCCCTTGATTTTTAACAGAATTTGCTCCCAAATTCTGCTCTGCTGCAGGGTGCCACTGCCAGTTATTCTTAACAATACATGAAGAGCAGTGGCCCAGTTAGGCTGTTCATTCTGCTGGGTGTGGGGGCCCCAGGACTCCTGTCCCAGACTGATAGCACCACTGATGAAGAGCCCTAGTGGATCGGCCCAAAGTGCCATCCCACTTCCAACGGTGGTCAGAAAGATGTTTCTGGGAAGTTCACAACCAGGGCAAGGAATCATTAGCCACCTCCCTCCCAACCCAATCCCCCACATCTCCATCCACTCCAATATTCAGAGGCGTTTAGGGACGTAACAAATAGTGCATGGTCCAGTTTAGCATTCACTTAGCCTGAAAGACCACCTGACCCTGTGAAGACCTGGAAGATCACTTAGATCATCTGGGGGAAATTTACTCATGGCACTGCACCCAACAAAATATCACAGATTGGTGACCCAAAAACGGGTGTTCTTTGCCATTGCCCCAGACCCATGGAATGCCATTCTCTCTGCAATACTTTTTTTTTTATGGCTCGTACGGAGAACAAACCCACCTTCTGCCATACTTGAAGCAAAATCTGTCAGTTTCAGGTGTCCAGTAAAGACATTATCTTTTTGCTCAGGCTTTCCCTGGTCCCCCAAAATCAGACCCTGTTCTTACTCAATTCCTGTTTTTACGTTGTGTTTTGTATGCTGCATGGAGATTTTAAAATATCAAGCAGCTTAGAAATGCTTTTAAATCAATCAATCAATCAATCAATCATGGCTAATTGCTGTTGATAGATGTATCTGCCCCAACCACTTGCCCTGAAGTTGTTAAATCCCCTCTTTAAAAGCTAAGCCAGTGATCACGAGTCAAATTTAAGAGTCACTTGTGTGCTGCATGAAAAGAAAAACATTATTTTATATTTCCTGAATCAAATGGCAATCAATTTGAGTTGAGTAACTAAAATTGGGTCTACTAGACCACCCCCCCCCCCAAAAAATTAAGCAATGTGGACTAAAGTTGCTTCTGGAGCCCTTCTGGGATTAGAGGCCCTGAAACTTAAGATTCATTAGTTTCATAGTAGATCCGCCCCTCTCCAGGATGGCTTAATATGTTACATTTTCCCTTATATAACTATGCCCAAAACTCTGTGTACCTGTACGGTCATTGTGTACCTGTACTGATGTGTGGGAAGCATCAGCACACATAAGTGCCAGAGTAAACAGCTGTGTGGCCTTCGCGCATGGTGACTGATGTATACAGGCGTGCGTGTCTCCCAACCACTCACATCCATGCAGGTAAATTCAAAGCTTATTTGGTGCACATGACTTCCACCAAAGAATCCTGGGATCTGTATTTTGGTAAGAGTGCTGATAATTACAGAGTAGCTCTATGAGGCAGAAACTACAGTTCCCAAGATTCTTTAAGAGATTTGCCCCCCTCCCCAGTATCTGCAGCCTGCAGTTTGGCCTATAAAGGCTTCCCAGTGGCATCAACTAACAGTTTCAACTTATTTTGGGTTGCCATATTTCAAAAAGTGAAAATCTGGACACAAAGGTTGTTCGGCTTTTTTTTTTTTTTTTTTGCCAAAGCTTGGGCTACATTTACCAGATGCTCCTCTTGTACTGTAAGTCTTAATGAGCACCACAGTGCCATAGAACAGACTGGGCGTCCCTTATTTCAGATACCCCAAATGACCCTTTTGTGAACTTCTAATCTGGCAAATCTAGATGTCAGTAGTATGGGGCGGGGATTTTGTTATTATGTGGGAAAGACCAATTTAAAGCTATAAATACCTTGTCTCCAGCCACAGAGTTATCATGATTCATCAATTTTTTTCCCTTTTGTAAATAATTTACAATACGATAGAAGAGAGATTTTTGTTTTGTTTTGTTTTGTTTTGTGGGATGAAATTGAAGCTAGTTGTTGCAACATGAGGGCAACTGTTAGGTAAATTCTGATGAAACAGGTCAGCCTAATCCCACCGCTGAGGAAAAACAGTGTTCCATTAAGAAGAAAGAGAGGGAGAGGGAAAACGTGGGGTTGAGTCACTGTTTAATAAACTGAACATTACTCACTGGAGCTCAGATAATAAAAATAATGCCTAATACGTTTATACTGAGACTAGAGGAAGAGCCACAGAATCGTGTTTCTCCTGAGAAACTCTTTGCCACAGAGGAGCCATAAAAATGAACATTAACAAAAGACTCTAGATGAGTTGTTTATGTAACCTTCCTAACATTCCCTTCTACTCCCGCACCAGCACCTAAGGCCTGCTAATATGTCGATTACCAATTATGGGACAGATTCCCAGCGTTGCTGGTTTTACATTCCTAGTTTAGCCAGTCCTTTCCTTGTATTTGTATTACTGGTCTTGAAGAACAGATGACAGAAACCATATCATAGCATTCCTGAAATGCCCTGTCTCCAAAAGGTCCACAGTTCAATTCCTGTCTGAAATCCTGAAGCAGTCAGGGGAAACAATACTGATCAAAGAGTCTGACTTGGTTCTCACTACAGCCAACCAAAGACAACTAGCCACACCCTAGGCCACCCCAACCTCTCTCACTACCAAGGAAATACCACAAGTGAATAGTAAGAGAACCCACACAAGTGATGCTGACACAAAACCCCACATATACACTAAGTACAAGAATAGAAGCATAACCACCCCAACCCGCTCACCATTTCCATCCTAACCTAATACTGCATGCAACACTAATGTCTCACAACTGATCTGTAGAAAACACAACTTGAAAAAAGAGACAATGCACGTATTTTTGTAAACTAAGAAATCTTTAATAAAAAATTTTTAAACAGTCTGACTTGGTATAGGGCAACTTGCTATGTTCCTATGAAAAGACCACTGCTCTTCCAATGTTACTATTGCATTCTGCACCTTTTCTTCAAGGATACCAAAGTGGCCGAATAAATAAAATTGACTTCTGCACTTGGCATTTACTCCAGAATGGTTGTGCTTTTGTTCACTTGCTTTTTATGAGGCAACTATATGATGGGGTCATTCAATCATTCCCTGCCCCCCTCTGTGGTTCTCCTGTCTTTTCTTATGTTCCAGATGACCTGTTAATTCAGCATCCTGATTTGCTTGCACAAAACTTGCACTGGAGTTAGGTCCTGTCTTCATTGAGCATTTGTTCTGATCTGTTTACAGGGTGGTTATATGACAATGACCGTTCACCCTGGTTGGCTTGCAGGGTCTTTGCACACCTTCCTATTCATCATTCATTCAACCCATACTTTTCACTGCATTTCCCCATCACAGTACTTTCCCAATCATAAAAAGTCACCACACAATTTATTCGGTGCATTTTCATTATATTACGTTTCCCAGTGGCATCATTTTATCAGGGTCATGGTGTGCTGGCGTGAAATCGTGTGCAATTGAAACACCCCATTCCACCCCCAATCCGCCTTTTAGTGCCATCTTTTATGATGTTTCCAGGTCATTTCCGGGTTTGGCGCCGTGTGCACGATTATGCACATGTTGGTAACGCTTAAAATGGGGATTGCTTGGGTATTCAGTTGCAGTTCCATGTAGCTTACAGAGGAAGAGCGATGGGATAGCATTAACAGCCACCAGCCTGGAAGCACCAAAAGCCACCAGGAACCCTCTTGGGTACAGATAAGAGGCAGCTTCCCACCCTTTCCAGCAGAAATACAGTCCAAAGATTTGTTCCAGAAAACGTTACAGACTCCAGAGCAAACTCAAGCCTCAAAGCTCTTGATTTCTTTAGCAGCTGCGAATGTTACACCAGAGCTGCTGCAGTCCGCATTGTGGGAACTGATGCTGCTAAATGGTCCAAAAAGCATCCCCCCCCCCCGCCCTTCGTGCTAAAGCATGGCTCCTTCCAACATGTGGTTACATTTTCATAAATAGATTTTCTGCTATATCATCACATGTAGCATTTGCTACCTGGCACTGGAATCAGATTTAATTCAGGTGGCTTTCTTCCAAAAAGGAAAGAAATTCTGTCCCTTTAAAGCTTTGAAGCAGAGCAACATCAGCCAAGGTGGGGATTTCCTGCCACTGCCACACTGTGATGGGAGAAGCTGCGCCTGTGGAACCTCCACCTGGCTTAAGTGCCCTTAAAAGGCCAGTCGTCTTTGGAATATGCACAGCTCTGACTTTGTGCGCCAGATCAATGGGCATTTCCAGTGTTCTTATCAATAGATATGTAGTGTGATTTGTGATGCAAAACTGTCTGGCAGAGTCTGAAAATACATTTCCCCCCTTTAAGACCACACACCCAATACACCTTATTCTTTTGTCTGGCAAGCTTGAATGGTCCTCAGTGGACATTTTCATCACCCTTCTTTAGTTATTATGCTCTTTCTGGTACTCACATGAATAAGTCATTTAGTAATAATCTGTTCTCTTGACTCCTTGACCTTTGACCTGTTGCAGCCAAAGGTGGCCAGTGATAAATGAAAGCCAGTATTTGCTTCAGGCATTTTCACAAGTGACCCTAAATTGTGTGTTTGAAACACATGGGTTTGGGTTCTTTTTTCGTGTGAGAGCATGTATATGCACTGTTAATGTGGGGAGAGGAAGAAGAATTCAGAAGAGTAACTGAACGCAGTATAGTTTCACGTTTGCAATAAGAGTTTAACACGAAGCCTTACGTGTGAAAATGCCCTTAGTCTTTCTCCTTCCCTTCTACAACCCGCACCTTGTAGCCATTGAAATGTTGCTCTTGGCAGGAACTAGGCCATGAGGGAGGTTACATTCATTGTTTTCTGAAATGTTTTTCTTAATGTCTCGGGAGGGAGGGGGGAAAGTGTGAGAAGTCAGGCTGAAAGGTCATTTGACCCCTTTGTTTGTTTTGGAATGCCAGATCCAAACGCTTCAGAAATGGTTCAGGCACCGGCACATTTCCATATATCCCACTTTAGATTTTCTCTGCCGTGTTGAGCTGCACATAGCCCAGCAGAGTATCAAAAGAAGACACAAGGGGAAAAGCCGAAGGCATCTATGTTGAAAATAATAAAAGCATTTGTATGCCTGCTCACAAATGAGTGGAGGATTCAATGCTACAAACCTAAGTGTTGATACAGTGGCACCTCAGGTTAAGTACTTAATTAGTTCCAGAGGTCCGTACTTAACCTGAAACTGTTCTTAACCTGAGGTACCACTTTAGCTAATGGGGCCTCCTGCTGCCGCTGCGCTGCCGGAGCACGATTTCTGTTCTCATCCTGAAGCAAAGTTCTTAACCTGAAGCACTATTTCTGGGTTAGCGGAGTCTGTAACCTGAAGCGTATGTAACCCGAGGTACCACTGTACTTGAAAGTATAGCCTGAAACATCAAAGAAAAGTGTGAGTGCATAGAGGGTATGTTGTAGGCATCCTGTAACATAAAATAGCCCATTCTTCTTCAGGTGGTTAGATTCCAGGGAAGAAGTAAATCTGCTGGCAGGCAGATTGCAGTGTATGGTATAGTGGCAGCTAGGCAGAAGTGTCTGGCATGGTGAGGCAGAGCAGTTTACCTGACCTCCCAGCAGGTGTGTCTCTGCTGCTTACTGGAAGGGGCAAGGTCAGTGCAGTGCAACCGCTCCAGCCAAGCCACATTGACACGCTTGCATTTCATTGCCCTCCTCATCACCTCATCCCCCCTGCCCATGAGCAGCAGTGGCTCACCTGCTGGGAGGTCAGGTAAGCACCTTCATGCCATCAAGCTATCTGCTGGTGTAGCAAGGCCATATTGCACCACACACTATGCAGGAGAGAGAACCCTGTGGAGATCTTCAGGAAAGGTTGATGAAGGAGATATGACAGGAAAGGTTGGTGGAGGAGAAGAAAAGAGAGAAGATTAAGGGAAATCATGAGGAGGGTTAAAGTGGGGGAAAATAAAAGTAACAGTCTGGGGGTAGGAAATGGGAAACCGATGAGGAGTGTGGATTGTTTAATTAGAGAAAAGCTGAGCAAATGATGGCTAGATTCAGAAATGGTTGCTGTTTGGGTTCACAGATGTCCTGCATTTAAGGATTGGTCCAACGCCACGAATATCTTGGAAGTGGTGAAATCTCATGAAATCAGAGGGGTTTATAATATTTCCCTTCACTGATCTGATAGTAGAACCAAAGCTGGAAAATAACCTGTTTCTCCTTTTAAAATATCTACTTTGGACAAATAATATATTGGGTGTTACAGACAACATATAAGACTTGGGCTGCGGTCCTCCATATATTATGATACTACAACTTCCTCCAGCCAGCACAGCCAGTGGTCAGCAATGATGGGAACTGTGCCCAGCAACATCTGGAGGGTTCATAGTCATACTCAGAGTAGGCTCCTTGAAATGAATGAACATGACTAACTGAGATTCATGACTTTCAGTGGTTCTGCTCTGAGTAGAACTTATCATGCAAACCTTATGTTGATTGTTTGACCAGAACTGATAATATTGATATTGCTATTAAAGGGTACAAAAACATAACCACAAAAAAATGTTTAGGATTAGCACATCCCTATGCATCTATGCGGGGTGCAGGTGGCACTGTGGGCTAAACCACAGAGCCTAGGGCTTGCCGATCAGAAGGTTGGCGGTTCAAATCACCGTGACGGGGTGAGCTCCCGTTGCTCGGTCCCTGCTCCTGCCAACCTAGCAGTTCAAAAGCACGTCAAAGTGCAAGTAGATAAATAGGTACCGCTCCAGCGGGAAGGTAAACAGAGTTTCTGTGTGCTGCTCTGGTTCGCCAGAAGCGGCTTAGTCATGCTGGCCACATGACCCGGAAGCTGTACGCCGGCTCCCTCGGCCAATAAAGCGAGATGAGTGCCGCAACCCCAGAGTCGGTCACGACTGGACTAATGGTCAGGGGTCCCTTTACCTTTATGCATCTATGCTTAGAAGGAAGTTTCACTGAGCTCAACAGGTCTTATTCATTGGTTATGTGTGTATAGGATAGCAGCCATTGTCATGTAGCTGAATGTGTAATGTTGTCTTCGGTTGTGGATTTTACTCTAGTTAGGTGCTAGACATTTTTGGTGGAAAGGCAGGAGATACAACTGTAACAAAGACAAATGCAATACAAATGACTTCATGATTAAAGATACAGCTGGAAGGACGTGGAAAAGAGCCGCAGGGCAACAGTGTCTGTCTTGCTCAGGTAATGTATGGCTTATCTCTTTATCATGCTACTAATTTGGGCCTATGCATACTTTAAAAAAAACAAGAGTTCAGAGAGACTTCTTAGAATTGCAGGTAGGCAGAGTGCTGTTACGCTTATGCGCAGCTTTCAGGCTATCCACAGGCAGAAGCCTACCTAGAGCAGTGGCGGAGCTTCATGCTCCGGCACTGGGGGGGCAGAGAGAAGGTGGGGGCAGGGTTGGTGCGTGTCCTGGGGGCGTGGCACGCCACCTGCGGGGGTGTGGCACCCAGTGCGGGCAGAGGGGCAGCCACGATGGCACCCCACTGGGATTGCGCTGCCAGGGGCGGTGTGCTCCCCCTGCACTCCTCTTCCTCCGCCAATGACCTAGGCCGCTGCTAGGAATGAAGGCCAAGGGATAGCGCAAAAATCACCTATCAGACTCAGGAGTGTACAGTGGAACCTCGGGTTGCGAATGTGATCTGTGCAGGAGGCATGTTCGCAACCCGCAGCTTTCGCAGCCCACAGTGCCACATCTGCGCACGTGCGTGATGCGATTCGGCGCTTCTGCTCATGCGCAAAGAGCGATTTAGCGCTTCTGCGCATGTGCAAGCACCGAAACCCAGAAGTAACCCATTCCGGTACTTCCGGGTTCGGCGTGCCCGTAACCCAAAAACTCGGAACCTGCAGCGTTCGCAACCCGAGGTATGACTGTATGATGTTTATGTGTGTGGTGCCATGCCTCTGCTGTCACAGCAAGATCAAACACAGGAGGAGCTTCCTGTCCTCCTTGCGCTGTGGCACAAGGGTGTGTGAATCTTTTTGCCCTTCCTCCTCACCTTTCCCTCACGTAAAATGTAGTAATTTCTAATGCGGCTATTGCGGTAAAGTGGGCTGCGTGTGCACAGATACAACTCCTTGCCAAAGGAGCAAGGGACCCTATGTCTGCCTCTGCCCACAGGCATCTGATTGGCCACTGTGGGAACAGATTGCTCGCCTAGATGGACCAGTGGTCTGATCCAGAAGGCTCTTCTCGTGTTTTTGTGTTGAATTCACTCAGAAGAAGGTACTTCTACTTCCTTTGGGTATTGATTTTTCATGCAGTTTTATTTAGAAACAAGCATCTATTTTGTACTGATACTGGGATTTTATGGGGAATATACTGGGGAAATAATTTGGCCACAAACAGGTTCCTAAATTCAGTTGCATTTTCAAATACGTGTGCCAGTTTTCTTTCTCCTCTCTCTCTGTGTGCTATGCATGTGTTCTGTTACGGCTCCTAATCTAGCCTCACTTTCTCCATATTTACGACTCCTCTTTGAAAGGGCCATGCCTTCTGGTGATCATTTTTCAGCGGTGGCAGGCAGGAAGTGCTCCTTTTTAAGGAGTCAGTGGACCACTGCAAATCAATAGAGTATCTTTCCTTTCCCAAGAGTTTAGGCTAGGTGCCGAGATTCCAACAATTCATGTCCCAGCCAGGGCCCAACAGAGGGAAAGGCTGTTCCCCATGTAACCTTTCATTATAAATACGGAACTTCATCACTTTTGTTTCACCGCAAAAAAAAAAAAGAATCTAATGTTCCTCCAGCACAGCTGAGGGGTTATAGATTCTTTCTCTCCCAATATTCAACAGATAAAAATAGAATATTTTACAAGCTCATGGAATACAATCCACAGCCATGAAAACCAACGGATCTTTTGCCATGGATCTCAATTAGATGCAGATGATGGCCTCACACCTGCCAACTTTCCCACTTGGGCTAGAAGACTATCAATTTTTATGACAATATCTTTATCCTCACACTTTGTATTTTAATCTTCTAGACTCACCACCTGTCTTTTTGCTAGGAGGCCTTTCCAGCTCTCTAACCGCTCTTGTTTTTAAACAGCACATTTATTTTCATTTATTTAATATTTTTTATCCCGCTTTTCAAGGAAAATCGGCTCACAAAACAGCAAATATGAATGTGCAAACTAAATAACATGTACAGAATACCACAGTGTTTCCTTACATGTGGTGGCTATGGTGCTGAGACTGAAAAAATGGTGGGCAGTGTTAGGGAATAGGAGGATGGACTGTTTATTTTTACTTCTACACTTATTTATCCTCCAAGGGGTTCAGCCCAGCATACATGGCTCTCTTTCCCCTCACAACAGCCCTGCTAGGTAGGTTACGAGACTTAAGGATGGTGGCTGCCCCAAGGTCTCCTGGTGAGCTTCATGGCTCGATAGGGATTTGAAACTTGGTCACCAAAGGCCCTAGTTCAATACTCCAACCATTATACCACACTGGCTCTATTTATATTAAGCTCTTAAGGACCATAACCATTATGCTAGGGGCAGTAGTGCAGAGGGCAGCGCACTGGAAGTTTTGAAATGGAAGAAACATAAGCCCCTGCTTTTATATACTTTTGATGAGTTGGCATATATTGTAGCAAAGGGAACAGAACGGATGAGTTTCTCCATGGTGTTCTGCCACTGCTTCCTCCTCTAAATATAGTGGATCTGTTCATTTCCATTGCCTTGCCAACCTGGTGTCCTCCAGATGTTTTGAACTACAAATTTGGTCAGGTTGGCAAAAGCTGTGTTGCACTTTTGCAGCCTAGAGGGCCCTGCACACCTGATTTCCCTTTCTCCAAGTGACAAGTATCTCCAGCAATGTTCCCAAATTCCTTCTTTGCATGCTGCTCCCTCCAGAGTTTAAAGAAGTGCAGGGCTTAGCGTGGCAAGAGACAAAGGAGGCCAGGGTTCGGACGGCTGGCCTGCTCTATTTTGCTTGAATTCCTTCAAGATCTGTTTTATTAACTGCTTTGTTATTATTGTGCCTTATCTTGGTGTAAGTAGTTTAAACTTTCTCATGCAAGATTCTCATTCCCACCACAAGGAAGAAGGACTACGTCCAGGGTCAGACAAGCAGCATGCCTCCGAATGCCAGTCGCTGGGAAGCACACAAGAGAGGAGAGTGCTCTTGCGCTCTGGTCCTGCCGTTGAATATAACATAACAAACAACACAAGCAACACAAAGACCAGTATACTAGATAGCACTGTAATTATCATTGCATAATAAACGTGATCTAGTACAACAAAACAAAATGTGTACCCTTGTAAATTCTCTAATATATTTGAAAACAAATGAACACACCTCTGTCAGTCTTTGAAAGTCCGTAGAAGTATAATAAGTCTATGGTTGAAACAAAGTAATAGATGCTATCCTGTGGGCTAAGCGGTAAAACTTTTTAGGCGTTCATGGTGCCGAAGTAGTAAGTGGATAACAACGTAGGACAGTGATCCCGGATAATCTGACTGTTTCGCTGGAATCTTCTTCAGCACAACCACAAAAGAATTCAAATATGAAACAATGACCTGTATACATGAAAGCTATATAAACTTCACACATTACAACCCATATGCTACAACTACAAGAAGGACAAAGGTACATACCCCATAGATTAGAAAAATGCACAAGGAGCAGTGATCATGAGGATATGTAACCACTGCTACCAGTTGCATGAAACCTGAAGCATAAGTAACCATTCCCAGGTGGCGCTCATTACAGGGAGACTGTTGTTCTGTATTGAATATAACATAGGCATCTGGTTAGACATTGTGGAGGTGGACTGGATGGGCCATTGGTTAAACCACAATCTTCAGTGTGGTTTAAAAACACCGGTGACTGTGTAGGTTTGGAAAGCTGCTGCTCGAACTCCCTCACATAGGCAGTTGCATGTCCCGAGGGCTGCTTGTCTGCTGCAAATCATCCTTGAAAGAAGGCTTTTTGCCATGGAGAAATGGCAAGTTGTATACTTAACCCTATCCCAGGGTGGGCAAGATTCAGCTAACTTGTTGCTTGTGCAACAAGACTCCCCTGCCCTCTGTCAGAGAGGGTGTTTTTGGTGTGTGTGTTTTTGCAGGGGAACCCAGAACAAGTTTGTGGGAGCAGTGGGGAAGGCAAAGTCTGTTGCACAAGTGGACCTTGTTTCCTTCCTGCACACCCCACTTAGTGCTACACTAAATTCCACACCCTGCGTGTGTGTGCCATGCACCCCCTCAGCTAGGGTTGTTTAGCTTTTTGGGGAAAGTTGTTGAGCTTATTTTGGGGGAAACAAATGGGAAAATCTGGATGTATGGCAACCCTACCTAAACTAGCCCACTGTCCTCAGGTGCATGGAAAGATTGCCAGCGCTGAAGTGAGTTTCAACCGCCTTCCCAGCCAGCGTCTGTACATGAAATCGGGAATGCTGTCTTGTCCTTGGCCAGCCGTGGAGGGTACACTGAAAATTACACTTCAAAAATAAAAATAAACGTAATGTCCACATTGTTCGTTTAATATCGATTCTCCCTGGGAAACTCGGGAGTGCCAGAGTTAACATACCTGCACTTGAAACCAAACTGCATCACCTGAGAACTGCAAAGCGTACCTTGGCAAGCCTTCCCAAGGTTACTTAGTAAACCAGAGATAAATTGCTGGTGTAAGCACCCTGTGGTGTTTGGAAGAACAGATCCCTTTCCTTTTGAAAAAAGAAAATCACTGCTTGTTACAGGCTGTACTGTTGCACGTTACGAAGGTAATGTGTGCGTGCGGCTGTGAGCTTCAGAAACAGAATTTTGACCCTCTCTTCAGGCACAATGGCCAACACCCTGGCAGCTCACTGAGCGCTCCGACTCTGTTACCTAATCTCCAGCTGTGGGCCCTGTTTCGTGCCAAGTCTCCTTTGGCTCTGTCTAGTAATAATAGTTTCTGGAGTCCGGCCAGGGACTCCTGCCAGTTCCAGTCACACTCTGCTAATGCAAGAGGCAGAGTTTATTAATTCATCGCCAAGGCCCATTGTCTGGGACACTGCCTGGCTGTTTATTTACTCCAATATGGGCCGCATTTATGCAGAAACAGCAAGCGAGGGGACACTCTGTTGAAGACGGTGGACCCTTTTTCTGGAAGAGACGTGGGACCTTCTGCAGAGCTATAGAAAACATTCAGAAAAGAGGTCCGCTTCGCAAGAGCCTGTTTTTAGTGAGCCATAGGGGGAAAGAGTAATAATCTCCCATCATATCCTCATCCCAAAGTGCCTTTGTTTTCTTTCAAGAGCAACACACACGCGCACACACACACACACACACTATAAATAATAATGATCAGCACCAGTAGAAAGCAGAGATGCTAGAGTGTCAGTTTGAGAATAAAAGAAAGAAAAGCTGAAGACCAGGGTTGTTTGGGAAATCTTTAACTGGCTCCAGAAATATCAGGTCACATTAACATCAAGCGCCATGATACCACTTTAAACAGGCATGGCTTTCCCCAAAGAATTCTGGGACCTGTAGTTTGTTAAGGGTTCTGGGAGTTGTTAAGATACCCCTATTCCTCTCTTAAAGCTACAAATTCCAGTGTTGCCTGTGAAGAGGGATTAATTGTTAAAGCACTCTGAAAACTGTAGCTCCACACTGTAAGGTAAAGGTAAAGGTACCCCTGCCCATACGGGGCAGTCGTGTCTGACTCTGGGGTTGTGTGCCCATCTCGCTTAAGAGGCCGGGGGCCAGCGCTGTCCGAAGACACTTCTGGGTCATGTGGCCAGCGTGACAAGCTGCATCTGGCGAGCCAGCGCAGCACACAGAAACACCGTTTACCTTCCCGCTAGTAAGCGGTCCCTATTTATCTACTTGCACCCGGGAGTGCTTTCGAACTGCTAGGTTGGCAGGTGCTGGGACCGAGCAACGGGAGCGCACCCCGCCGTGGGGATTCAAACCGCCGACCTGACGATCGGCAAGTCCTAGGCGCTGAGGTTTTACCCACAGCGCCACCCGTGTCCCAATGCTCCACACTGTACTCAATGCTTTTTTCTGGGGGTACCCAAGGGTACACAGTACAGTACTGACACTCCCCCCAACCCAATGTGAAAAGTGTGGCACTTACTGTAACAACTTCAGATGCCACACCTGTTCAA
Organism: Podarcis pityusensis; assembly: GCF_964106645.2. Lineage (NCBI taxonomy): Eukaryota > Metazoa > Chordata > Lepidosauria > Squamata > Lacertidae > Podarcis > Podarcis pityusensis. The sequence goes on from NC_138028.1 coordinate 42,221,031, forward strand.
CAAAGTGCATTCAAGTGTTCTGGTAATTTAAGCAGACTTTTAAAATAATAATAATAAATAAATTCACCCTTAATTGACTTACATTATTCATGTAAACAAATTGTCATGGGGTGGGGGGTGGGATGCGGTTTGCAGAACTTGTGTTTGCCATTGTTTGGGTCAGTTTGAGTCTGATTCTTTTCTTGCTATTGTAACCTAGTTTTGTGTTTAATTTCCTGTGTTCGTAATTCCAGACACAGACTTCTAGTATTGCGTGTGAGTTGGTTGGTTTTTTGTTTTTTGTTTTTTTGGAAATGAGCTTTCTGTGGCTCGAAGCTACAAGGATTTAAAAATAGCTCTTATCACTAGGCTCTTCCTGCTCACAAAGAGACTGCGAGGAAGAGCCGCAGGATATGCACCTTGCACAATAAGAAGCAGGAAGTGGGTTGTGATGGCAGCAGAAGGTCCAGGTTGCTCAGAGTATCTTTCCTTATCTTTGTCCCTTCCTGAGAGCATGGCTAGGCGTATGGGTATTAAGGGTGCCACCAGACTGCATGCGGCAGCAGATAGACTGGGAAAAATGAAATTGCAGAAACTGGAGCACACGCAACTCCAGTGTAAATGCAGGAGGCTCTTCTATAAAGCATAACTGAAGTTGCACTAACTGAACAGGAGTTGGGAATACACACTATTCAGTGGGGACATGGCAAGCGGGTGGGGAGCTCACGAGTAGATAGGGTGGCTGTGTCTCCTACTTTACAGAGGACAGTCCTCTATTTGTAGGGTTGTCCGGTCAAAGTCCAGTTGCATCTTCTATGACATTGAAAAGGATCCTGTCTTAAGAACATAAGAAGAGTTCTGCTGGAACAGACCAAAGATCTATCCAGTCCAGAAAATGAGTGAACCCCACTGAACTCACTGGGACTTTCTTTTAATTAGACATGTACAGAATTGTGCCATTAGTGTGATTGCTGACCGGAAAAAAATCTTTCTGAAATATGGATATTTAATGTCACCTGCCACTTTCTACTTTCCCAGAGATACCGTATTGTTCTGGAACTTTTATTTGGTGTCTTAGCATTTCGTTTCACCAGCACTTTTTGACATTTCTCTGCTCACGCCCTTTTCAGAGCCTTTGACAAACTATGTCAAAACAAAACAAAAAGTGCACACTCCTTCCTATAAAGATTATGGGGCATTGCAAGCATTCTGACCAAATGCAGTGAAAGAACTGAGTGCACCAGAGAAGGCTGAATAACAGGTGGTGGAATGAACAGTTGATATGGGACGTCTTAGACTAAGCGCAGGCCAAGCATCTCACTGGGTTCCTTTAACTGACCAGAAGAGGTGTGAAATGTCTTCTGCTTTCTTGTTTGGTGTGCAGAAGCCAGTAGTTACTGGAAGTGAAACCTGGATTTTGTTGGTGTCCTTCTGGTGCAAAGATTGGAAACATGCCTTGCCCTTGTGTTCCTTCAGTGCAAAAAGAATTGAAGTACATATCTTAGAGTCATATGGCTATGTGGTATAAAAGATGGTGCTCTGAGGATAAAGATTCCATTCTGAAAGGGGGATATGGACAGTCGCAACCCCCTGTTGACATGCTCAGAGACGTTGATCACTTCCAGATGACCTGTTTATTGAGCATTCATCCTGTTTGCAGGGAGATTAGACAACACCAGCTATTTATCTAACATTAATCCTGGTTTGCTTGCAGGGAAGTTAGATGGCATTGCATTGAGGAAATGTTATCTCACATTTTCCAGTACATTTTGTCATCACTTTCCTTATTGCAAAGAGTCTTCTTCTTTTTTTAGGGGGAGGGAGGGTATTCTGTCCCATTTTAGCAGCACCAAAAACAGTAACTAGGATGTAGACAGATGAAGAAGAAGAAGAGGAAGAGTTTGGATTTGATATCCCGCTTTATCACTACCCTAAGGAGTCTCAAAGCGGCTAACAGTCTCCTTTCCCTTCCTCCCCCACAACAAACACTCTGTGAGGTGAGTGAGACTGAGAGATTTCAGAGAAATGTGACTAGTCCAAGGTCACCCAGCAGCTGCATGTGGAGGAGCGGGGAATCGAACCCGGTTCACCAGATTACGAGTCCACTGCTCTTAACCACTACACCACACTGGATTCTCAGTGGTTGGAAAGAACAAGAGTAGGGAGAGGCTTATCCTTCACCCATAGTTAAAACCTAGGGACATCAGAACACAAGAACCTTCTGGATCAGACCAGTGATCTATCCTGTTCTCACAGTGGCCACCCAGATGCCTTAAGCAGGACCCAAGCACAAGAGCACTCTCCTCTTCTGTGATTTCCAGCAACTGGGATTCAGAACCATTACTGCCTCTCACTGGAGGCAGAACATATCCATCATCACTAGGAGCCTTATCCTCCATGAATTTATAGGATCCTCTTTTAAAGACATCCAAGTTGGTGGTGATCACTGCCTCCTGTGGGAACAAGCACCATAGTTCAACTAGGCACTGCATGAAGTAGTGTCTCTGAGAGTATGGCTGTTATTCAGGCCTGTGGAGAAAAGTAAAGATAGAGATCTTTTTGGAAATACTACTGCAAGGAAGGCAGTCACCTACCCTGACAGTGGGTGACTCAGCCCACACTGACAGGAATCCCTTTGCAAGGCACAAGCCTTCTTTCCGCTCAAACGCCAGTCATAACAATGGTGGCTGTTTTGCTCATACTTAACATTTTGGAGTGCCTCTTATCTTCACTGCCTTTCGTAAGGGAGAACTAGAATGTTGCATTGGGAGAATGGAAAGATTCAATAACAATCTTTCCATTCTCCAAATCCAACTTTGTAGTCCTTGAAGGATTGCAAACTTCACTGATGTGACTGGGAATTGTAGCAGGATTCCCTCCTCGATCTTTTAAACTGGCACATACTCTCTTGCTATTTAACATAGGTAAATGCTGGCTCGGACAGAATAAAATATTATATCTGGGGTTGATTTCAGGGAAGCTCTTCTGTCTTCCTGTGGCTGACAGATCAAACCTTCAGAAATGAAAAATAGTCAGCAGCTGTAGATTTACCAAAGAAACTGGAAGAAATACAACCTAATGACACAATATATTAATCATGTTTGGGACTTTTAAAAATTAATGCAATGTGTGTGTGTGTGAGAGAGTGAGAGAGAGAGAGAGAGAGAGAGAGAGAGAGAGAGAGAGAGAGAGAGTTTTGGGAGTTGTTTTCAGGAGCACAACATTCAGCAGTATTGGTAGGGCTTGCCCTACGTCCCTATTATTGGTAAAAATAACTTCTTTCTCTGGTGTTAATTACAACACAGGGGAGTGACTCTTATGAATAATATGGATGAGGAGGACAACAACTGCTATTGCCCATGCCTCATATTTAATTTTTTTCAACCCATGATGTGATTACTAATCACATCATTAACATGTAGCTAGGTCCATAGAGGACTTGTTTCCCTCCACTGGAATATTTTGATGTCCGTTTCCAGACTATATATATTTTTAAAAGCCTGTTTGGCCAGACAGAATCTAGTGCAGCATCCTTAACCCACCCAGTGGCTGTCTCCATGCCTTGATAGGAAGCCCACCTGCGGGACATGAGCACAATAGCCCTCTCCCCCTATTTCCTCCCAGTGACTGGCATTTGTGTTTCAGATGCAGTATAGGGCAGTATAGGGCAGGGGCAAAACTAGACTTTATTTCACTCGGGTCAAAGACCCAGTTTGGCACTCCTCCCCATGTGCATTTGTACACACACACACACACACACACACACACACAGTCCAGGAGCCTCAATGGCACCCCTCTGGAGTCAGTAAAAAACCTGGCTAGCCCCACCTCCCACCCCGCTGTAGCTATGGCTCTGGTATATAGCCATCATGAGCCATAGTCACTGACAGCCTTATCCCCCATTGATGCAAGCCCCCTTTTAAACAGTGTAAATAATTGGTCAGGCATTTGCTTGAGCACACAGCGTTTAAAAATAGGGGCAGGAGGATGCACACAAGCCCTGCCTCCACTGTGTGCGTTGCCTCCTCCTGGTCAGCCCATGACCTCCCAGTGCTGAGGGCGGAAGGTCTGCTAAGGGCTTTTTCTCCTGTTTGCTTGTGTGTGAGTAGATCCCTCAGCTTGATCGGGGTGGGGGGGCAGGCTGATAGAATATGCTCCCCAATAACCCAGACGTTTCGCGTGCCTTTTGTGCTCAACACCTGAAGCTCAGACCAAGGAATGTGGCGATGGACATGCTCAGGGGCACTGGAATTGTCCCAGCTAGCTCCGTGACCATTCAGGTTGCCCTTTTCTGCTGTGGTCTCTGAGCAGGCAGTCTGTTAGGATATTGACAAAGATGGTATCCTAAAGAAGGAAATTGGGCTGTACCAGAATTCCCTGAAACAGCCTGAGCTACCACTGCTAACAAGTGCAGGTGAATCCAAGAAGCCTAACCACCTTGCTCCAAAGGCAGTCCTGTTCTTGAGCTCCAGCTGACTGGGGAAAGGGGGGTACAATGGCAGGAGGGGATATTATCCAGCCATTCCTCTGGGTCATACATTGATCTGATCAAAAAGGTTGCTCGTTCCTTTTGTTAGGCAAGTTATTCTTAAGAACCCAGAATGACCGGTTGATGGGAGCTAATGGCTACTTGTGAAACTTTCTGCATATGAATGAGGAACCCATCAGAGCTTGAGGTAAGATATTGTGTTTGTGTGTAGTGCAGATTGCAAGAAGCAGAAAGAGAGGGAGAGCAGGTGGATGAAGGGGTACAGTTCCTGCACAGCATGTAGGAAAGCATGTGATTTATGCTCTGCTTGTATATTTTTTTAGAAAGCAAATGTTGCCTAAATGGCTTAAGCATTCTATCTAGTCTTCTCCCATCCAACTCAACCTGTTAGCACCAAGAACTCACTGCTAGAGAGAATAGCGAGTGTGTATCCATCAACACAATTCCAATTTTAATGAAGGAAAAGCCTGACCCGCAGGTAAAAAAAAATTCTACAGAAAGTTAGATAATATTGCCCATTAGAAAATTGATTTTTAAAAATATATATCCATATGACAAGCATTTCCATATTAATGCAGCATATTGTTTGATTTTTAACACAATATGGGATACTGTATCTTAAAATGTCACCAGAAAGAAGGTCTTATGCTCTTGTCTTTTCTCCAGCTAATATCTGGTCCTGCTTTCTGTTTTTCCTTTCATTCAAGCAGTGGTTCCCAAATTTAAAGCACGGCATTTCAGGACCCTGCCAGATTGTCTAAGTTTTCTTAAATTCTCATTTCCTCTGGGCACTTGCTTCTTGCTTATAGTTACACTAACCGGCGGAGGGGGAGGGGGGAGGGAGGGAGAAGATTTCCAGATTGAAATTTCCACTCTGTAATCTTCATTTTTAATATTGTTTTATTCTCATGTTTCTGCGAGCTGCACATGTACCTGCTTGGGCTTGAAAATGTCAATTAACTTCAAAGCCTGATCCGTATTGGTCTCGTCTTCTGAAAATTTCCCTCGCTGTGCAGAGGCTTACATTTCTCTTTGTTGGTTTTTGCTGTTTATTTTGGTATTACGTGTTCCATGGGCTTCCTAGGGTGCACCTCCTGCTCCGAAACTCCTCCATCTGTTGTTTGCAACATTCTCTTTCTCCACAGAGTTCCTTCACTTGCCGTAGTGGGGTTTGCCTGTTGTCAAGAATGGGATGAATCCACACTGTTAGTTGCACTTACTTCCGATAGACATCAGCGAGATCAACTTCCTGAGAAATGTGTCCAATTGAGTAGCAGTTACAACAAACACTAGTTCTAATAATAAATTTTTATTTATACCCCGCCCTTCCCAGTTCAGGAAACCGGGCTCAGGGCGGCTAACAACAAATTTAAAACACTTAATTGATACTACAAAAAAACAGTATAAAATACGGTATAAAGAATAAATAACAATAAAATCAAAAATCAATTTAGGGGGGAAATCCATCCAATAAACATTAGATGATCACCAGGGCTAGCTGGCTAAATTAGTCCCACTTGGGCCAGCGAGGAGACCAGGGGAGAATTAGTTGTGGGATCCCAGAGCGGGTAATCTTCACAAAAAGGGGAGGGGGAGGGAAGGAAGGGGAACAAAAGATCAGGCCAGGTTCAAATTGAAAGCCAGACGGAATAGTTCTGTCTTACAGGCCCTGCGGAAGGAGGTTAAATCCTGCAGGGCCCTGGTCTCATGGGACAGATCATTCCACCAGGTCGGAGCCATCACTGAGAAGACCCTGGCCCTGGTGGAGGATAATCTAACTTCCTTAGGGGCCAGGACCTCTAAGCTATGATTATTCATGGACCTTAAGGTCCTCTGCGGGGCAAATGGTTCCCCATTTTTAAATACAATATACTCCCATAGAGACTCCTTACACCGTGTTTAAAACCAAAATCGCATTTGGGTAGAAACTGTTTCTCAGGCAGCTAGTCCTAGTCTTTATAACCATGTACCTTCTTCCAGAAGGCAGAAGATGAAAGAGATCATTTCTGGGGTGTGCACTATCTTGCGCTATCTCTGCAGCTTTCTTATGGCACCTGGAAGCATAGATTTGATCCAAAGTGGGAAGCGTGCACCCAATTATTCTCTCCACAGTCTTTACAACCCTGGACAGCATTGTTTTTTCCCTGACCGTGCAGCTCCCAAACCACACACACAGACTATAAGTTAATACACTCTCCACAGTACAATGGTAAAATGCCATCAACAGGTCCTTTGAGAGATTGTTTTTCTGGAGGATCCTCAAAAAATATGACCTCTGCTGTGCTCTCTTCATCAGGTCTTTGCTGTTTTCTCCCCAGGTTAGGTCGTCTCTCAACTCCATTCCTAGAAAACGAAACACCGAGACCTGTTCCACGCACTTCCCCTCAATAATAAGTGGCTGAATATTCAATTTACATTTCCTAAAGTCCACAATAATCTCATTTGTTTTCTTTAAGTTAAGGAGTAAGTTGTTTTTCCTGCACCACTCCCCCAACTGCTCAACTTCCTTCCTATAGGCCTCCTCCCCCTCTCCAGCCGTGATTAAACCAACCACCGTTGTATCACCTGCAAACTTAATGATCTTATTACTGTGGTATTTGGGGGCACAGTCAGCTGTATAGAGCATATAGAGAGAGAGCAGGCTCAACACAAACCCCTGCGGCGTCCCCGTATTCATGATGAGATCCGCAGAGACGTGGGAACGCATCCTGACCCGTTGGGAACGGTTTGACAGAAAATCTAATATCCTGCACAAACACGGTGGAAGTCCCAGGTCTAATAGTTTGGGCACCAATCTATGCGGAAGAATAGTATTAAATGCAGAACTAAAGTCTACAAATAACAGTCTCGCATGGTTCCCTTGCTTCTCCAAATGAGGCAGGACAGCATGTAAAGCCATTGCCACAGCATCCTCCGTGGATCTCTTTGCCTTGCACGCAAATTGGTAAGGGTCAGGTCCCACTGGCAGACAAGATATGATATGGTTCCTCACCAGTTTTTCGAAACACTTCATTATAATGGGTGACAACGCCACAGGGTGAAAATCATTCAGACTGTCTATCTTTGATTTTTTTGGCAGGGGTATAATGGTAGCAGATTTCAGACAGGGTGGAATGGTGGCTTGGGCCAGAGACTGGTTAAAAATCTTCATAAAGATTCCTGCCAGTCCCTTTGCCAGACCACCAGTGTCCACTGCCTTGCTGGTATTGTTTCCCTCAACTCTCTGAAGCCTCAAACTCCCCTTCCATTATTGCCATTGCCCTAATTCTTGCTATCAGATTCAAGATTCTGCAGGACCTCAAGTCTAGCAAGCAGAACAGATGCATGCAGTATTTGGCTGTATTGTGCTCATTCTGAAAAAGAATCAAACCCCACTCCCAAATCATCCTGAATAGAGAGTTGATGTTCTTTTCCTCCCACATGCAGTTCTATCCCAGCTTCATAGTGCACTTGAAAAAGCTGATCCCAAGAGAACCTATGAGAGTCCATTGAGAAGGGGAGTCTTCACAGGCTGTTGACAGGAGTGAAAGGCTTCTTGGTAACAACGCTGAAGAGGAGTCCTCTTAATCTCCTCGCTCTTAATAGAGATAGACAGTTTCCATGAGGCTCAAGGTTTTTGAGGGGGAGAAGAAGAGGCTTCTTATGCAGTTCATGGGAGCTTGGCCTCAGTAAGGTTTCCTCATACTCTCCGGACAGAGTCTTGGCAGATTTTCAGGGAATGGAAAACACACGGAAGGTTCAGCGAAAGCAGAACATAGGAAAATGGATTGTGGTGCAGCAAGTACATTAAAATAAAGCAATAGTAATAAATTTTGCAATGTTTGCTTCTTCCTGTTATGGGCCCACAATTTCAGCATGTTACTCGCCACCATTCCATGCCTGCTTGGCAACCCCATGGATATATATATTGGGTGACGTAAGGCTGCAAGCCTAAACACACTTCCTGTCAGTTGCATCCCACCCTTACCTGAGTGTATGTACCCTCTCTCTGAGGATCCAGAGCTCTTCCAAACCTCACCATCCCTTTTTTCTTACCAACAGCTAAACAAGTGCTGAGGATATGGGGAGGAAAACGAACCTTAATCTTCACAGACAGCAGTGGAAAATGCAGATCCTTCATGCAAATCTGAAACGCATCCAAAATAAACATATATGATCTGGAATAATTATGGCTGTACATCTCAAAGTTTATATGTGAACTGGTGCCAAAAGCTGATCCTTTACAACTGTGAAATACATACCCTGATGAACCGATAAGTGAGGTGTAAGGGCATCGGCTTGTACACTAGGCAAGAAGACTCCAGCAGAAATAAAGGGGCTATAAGCACAAAGGTCTCCATGCCTGACGAATATTCACATTTACTGTGGTACCATTTGGCTGTGGTTGTACCAAAACCTTCTTCTACTGTAGCTGCAACATTCTTTTTCCTGTTCTCACTCCAAATGCATATTCAGGATTATATATACCCTGTGCTGAAATAATGTAAACTTCTGAGTCAAGGAAAGCTTCTCCACTATTAATTTTTCCAAACTGAAATGCACTTTTTAGGTGGGTGGGCTCATATTATTTTTTCATAGTATAAGGAATAAAGTTATTTTCCACAAGAAAATACAATTCTGATTTCACTAGCCATTTGATCATAAGTATCTGGTGGATAAGCTGTCGACATGCAGAGGGCCACAAGGCCCACTGGCTAGCCCTAGTTGGGCCATTTCCTTCCAATCTTCCTGCAGCGAAGACCATTGACCTCTGCCTGACGTAAATCATCAACCCGGGCTTCAAAGCCAGGGCACACTATCAGCAGAGCGAACTGCGCACACAGAATAGGCGTGAGGCTTGTGGAAGTATACTACAACTACAGATTTATTAATCATAAATCAGGACAAAGAAACATGTCGTCTCTCTCTCTCTTTGTCTTCTCAGAGACACAGGGAAAAGCAAAAGCTATACACACAACAGAAGTTCCCAGCAAGCTGTGCTGGAATGTAAACAGACATGTGACACGCAACAGTTCCACACGTCTGCTCCTTAAGGTGGAATGGAAATGTCAAAATGTCTCTGCTATTGCTATATTCCAAGGCTTCCTGCATGAACAACTGATAGAGAACTCTTCTGGGATCAGCGTTATAATTTGCAGTTATCAGTGTCTGCAGTAAGGGACTGGAAATGGGTCTTCTGTTGTCTTTGAAGAGTAAAAAAGTATAATGAGGTTATTTTGCGACTGAACTGCTTGCCATCAATAGTTCTGTATTGTAAACATTCTCAATTTTTGTAAAAACAAAAACAAAACAAAAAAACCCCACAACACGATGGAGGGTGATTCCAGATGGGTGTTTATTGTCAGACTAGTTCAAGATTTTTGCAGTGTCTGTGCATCATTATCAAAATGTCAGACCATTTCCCCCCCTTTATATAATCTGAATTTACCCTTTCTGGGCAAAAACGGTTAAGTTAAAAAAAGTGTTGCGAAATAACAACAACAACAAAATGTTGCCAACACCCTATCTGCAATATCTGAACAATCCATTTAAAATAAACCCCCATCTGGAAACACCTGGGATTTGGATGTATAAGGTATGTAGCTGAATAGAGCACTTTTCCACACTAGGGGTTGTAGCCCAAATTAGTCATGTCCGTTCAAGAGTTACTAAGAGTTACTAACTTGGGCCCATCAATTTCAATGGCTTATTGTGCGTTAAACTTAATTGGATACAAACCTAGGTGTTTAGAATGGAATTGCCACACATAGTCTACATATTAATTTTTTACAGGGCATCAGTACACCACCATTATTCAATCATTCCTGTCTTGTATTTTCCCTGTGATCCTTCTGTCCCCGCCCCAACCAAACCACAGAAAATCTGACATTTCTCAGAAGAAAAAGAGACTAATAGTCTTCACAGATTGCATATTCCTTTAGCACTGATCTTCTGTCTTTTTAAAGGGGAGGGGTTTCAAAGCGGGCTGTAATGTACCAGGCAAGCTCAGCACGACGTCAGTGGGCACCAAGCAGAATGTCAGCAGACAGATTTTCTCCTACTCTCTTAACATTAAAACTTGGGGACATCCAATGAAGCTGAATGTTGTTAGATTCTGGAGAGATAAAAGAAAGTACTTCTTCACACAGGGAATAAACTATGGAATTTGTTCCTATAGGATAGGGTTGCAATACGTCCAAAATTTCCCAGACACAGCCAGGATTCGGCTATCGGAAACAGTGACCAGGCAGCAATCACCGTAACGTCTGGGAAAATCCAGACGTATGTCGGAAGTGTAGATTTTGGCAAATTTCCTTTTAAAAAGCCAAAAAACTTCAAAAAAAAAAATTTGCAAGAAAACACAAAACTTTATCAACAACTTTTGTGTCCGGATTTTCACTTTTTGAAATATGGCAACCCTACTACAAGAGGCAGTGATGGCCACCAACTTGGATGCCTTTGAAAGAGGATTAGAAAAATTCAAGGAGAAGGCTGTCAATGGCTACTAGCCCAGATGTCTATGTCCAACTTCCACTGTTTGAGACTGTGCTTCTGAATACCAGTTGCTGGAAACTGCAAGAGAAGAGAGTGTGCTGTTGCACCCAGGTCCTGCTCGCAGGCTTCCTATAGGCATCTGGTTGACCACTATGAAAACAAAGTGTTGGAGAAAATGGGCCACTGTTCTGACTCAGTCAGTGGCGTAGCATGGGGGGTGCAGGCCGCACCGGGCGCAACATCTGGGGGGGGCGCGCTCGCACTCGCAGCTCTCTTCCCCTACCTGGCTCACTCACTCTCTCTCACTGCAGTGCTGGCTGTGCGAATCCGATCCGAGCCGCTGGGTCGCCACCCACTGTGGAGGGGGTGGGTGCCAGGCGTGCGGTGCGGAGAGAGAGCGAGGGACTATCTGGGGGAGGGACAGTGCAGCGGCCGCCCAGCGCAGCGCTGAGCGCGGGAGAGAACCACACCAGACCAGCCCAGGCAGCAGCAAGAAGAAGCTGGCAGCGGCGGCAGGTTAGGGGTTAGGGGGCGCAAATTACTTGCCTTGCCCCGGGTTAGGGGGCGCAAATTACTTGCCTTGCACCGGGTGCTGACAACCCACGCTACGCCGCTGGACTCAGTAGGCTCTTTTAACATTTTTGTGTCAAAAGGGCACAGGGAAAGAGCTTGTGGGATCCAACGTGTCATAAGCAACACATTTTCTTGAACATTGTGAGTTTAATCAATTCTGAGAGGACAAAGCAGGTGGTTCATCCAGCGTTGTCTCTGGGATTGTGAAACAGCGAAGAGAAACTAGATTTCTGCAAAGGAAGGGGAAACTGATGCATAAAATACACAGTTTAAATTAATAATCAAGCTACATAAATGCATGTGCCCCTCCATGATCTCTGGTAAGCGTACAGGAAAATGCTGAACCTGCAATATAGCTGCTTAATCAGTACCTGGCAAGGTGAAGAAGGGCTGCGCGGTGCCAGGGAATTAAACGGCTGCCAGCACAGGAAACAAGGCCCTTGAAATCAAGCCCACATCTCAGAAGTTGTGTTATGATTAGCAAAGGACGCTTCATGTATTACACATGCAGCGTCACAGGCACTACCAAAACACGGGATTCACGTACAGATGTTTGGGCGAGAGCCTGCTTAATACATGTTACATGGTTCAGGTTCTTCCCCGCTTTGCATGTTCTGCTATCAATTTTGGATTCTTTTGCATGAAACTCACTACATATATCCTCTCACTTGGCAAAATATAATAATAATATTCATGTCAGTAATGCTCATGGGACTAATTCTGTTAGACACTTTTCCTTTGTCAGCTCACCAGGCAAAGAGAAACCTTAAGCCTGCCTGTGCGCAGTGTACCAGAATAAGCGGGGGAAGCTTTTTATCACCCAGAGGTGAGTATGATTGCCTGCTAATGCACACAGAGCACACTGCAGCAAAAGGCACAGCTAGATGTGCTGGGAGAAAGTTGACAACCGAGCTGATGGTTGCTGCCACTCTGTGCATGCATGCTCACATGGACCTGCACCTCACGGTCCAGTTTCCTCAGTGACACCACTAGTGCCCACCATATCGGAGAATTCCATCCAGCCATTCATGTTTCAGAGGCCTCATTCTCTGAACTCAGAGAACTAGTATCCAGTGATATTTTTCTAGAAAAAGAGGTGTTGGAACTCACCATGAATGCCTCCCTCATTCTCTTAGAATGGCAGTGTTGCCCACCTGACAGATGCCAGAACTGAGTTCTGGTGAGTTCTGGCTGAAAAAAGCCCTGTGTATATCTCAAGCCAGCTTCTCCTGAGTAAGCACAGTAAAACATAGGAGACCTAAAGTGCACAGTGGAGCCTCGGTTGTCGAACGTAATTCGTTCCGGAAGACCATTTGACTTCCGAAACATTCGACAACCAAGGCGTAATGGGCAGTTGGAGAATTCAGTTGAAAAAACTGAGAAATGTGCTTTGGCCTTACTAGAAAAATTAACCAATAAACTGAAACTGACACGGGGACAAATAGAAGAAGACGCCTTCACCCCAGTATGGCTCCCCTTTATCACATATACAGCCCAACAAAACGACGACAAGAATCCACCAACAGCATACGAATCAATGCGGCTAACCTGATCCAAAACACCCACCCACTCCACTCACACATGAAAACAAAGTTCACCACAGCCGATCACAAACAAACAACCACACTGTAGGCCATGGGTAGGGAAACTAAGGCCTGGAGGCCGGATCTGGCCCAATCGCCTTCTCAATCCGGCCCGCAGATGGTCCAGGAATCAGTGCGTTTTTACATGAGTATAATGTGTCCTTTTATTTAAAATGCATCTCTGGGTTATTTGTGGGGCCAGTGGCATAGCGTGGGTTGTCAGCACCCAGGGCAAGGCAAGTAATTTGCGCCCCCTAACCCATGGATTTGTGCCCCCTAACCCGTGGATTTGCGCCCCTAACCCTAACCCCCAGATGTTGCGCCCGGTGTGGTCGGCCCCCCCTGCACCCCCCACGCTACGCCACTGTGTGGGGCATAGGAATTCATTCATTTCCCCCCAAAAAACTGAAACGTTCAGCTTCCGAGATGCTCGAAAACCAAGGTTCCACTCTACTTCTGTAGGAACGTATGGACAGATTTGATCCTGCATGCTTGTTTGGGGGCACAAGATGAAGCATTGTTTGGTTTCATTCCAGATCTCTGCTCCTGTTCATTTGTGAGATCATTTGCTGCCAAGAAATTATTTATTTCATGCTGTCAGAATTCATATCACTGAATGTCATATTATTACAAATAGCATAGGTATGAAATCTGTCCGGTGAGAAATTCGCTGCTTATGTGTTTGGGTGGTGGCGGCAGTGTGGCTAGGGATAAAGGTAGAGATTTAACTAGCACACTATTATTACCTCAATGACATGTTGCAGAATACACCTGCAGACACCCCCACCAGCCTGGAGGGGCCCTTTCACTATCAAAAAATCAAAAATGCAAAAATAGGAAGAGCAATTTAACAGGGGCAGACGCAAAAGAAATAAAAATAGATACAATTGGAGTGTGTGACTCTTGAGTCAATGGTTCCTTCTTGTTTCTCACACAATTCCCCCCCCCACCTTTAAAAGCCATTAAGCTGTGCAGAAATAAAATTGGTTGCCTGTGTACTGAAACACTCAAGAAAAGAGAGGAAGGGAAACCCCCCTCTTTTTTGTGTTTCTTGGTGGGTGCGGTCTTCAGTTTCTACTTGACCTATTTACTGAAAGCCAATTACATCTGCTCAATGTGGGTTTGTTGTGTACACTCTCTCTCTCTCTCTCTCTCTCTCTCTCTCTCTCTCTCTCTCTCACACACACACACACACACACACACACACACACAGGGTTTGAGTGTCAGCTGCAAATGAGGTCTCTCCAGCAACAGAGGGATGGGATTCTTTTGGATTCTCTTAAGGTTAGAGTGAAAGCATGTGACAGCGAGGGGCAGCAGACACAGAAGCTTTTGTATACCTCAAGAATCCCGAGGCAAAATTGGGCGAGGCAGAAAATACAGACAGATCTCTGTTGGTAGACAAGGGGGCGATAAGACTGAAAAATTGAAGATAAAATCAGAATTTTACAGTCCCTTCACAAGGGAAACCTACATTAGCCTTGGCTATATTTTAATGAAGAAGATATTTAAATTAAAACACAGAAGGCCCATTCTCCCGCCCATTTTGTAGGCAATAATTTGTCAAGGAGAGAGGTCACTGGAGGGAAAGCTGAAAAATCATGTTGCATGTTTCCCTTGCTGCTTTCATTCCAAGTGGAGAAAAAATTCAGGGAAGAATGCCTGGCAGCTTTCAAAGGATATATTGGTTTCTGAATAGCCATGGCTACAACGACCACCTGCAAATCATTTGAGCCTTGTGGGTGCCCAAACAGTAACAGTAGGATTCCCTCCATCATTTGGTACTTCAAGAACAATCCTATGTTGGGCTCCCAATGCTCACCCATCCCAGCCAGCATAGCCAGCGGTCAGGGATGATGGGAGTTGGGAGTCCAACAGCATTTGAAGGACCCCAGTTTCCTCACCTTTCCTATACATGCATTGAACTGCATCAAGTTACCGTACTCTTTTGTAACAAACACCAAGAGATGGATTCAACTAAGTAGGTGCACTAGCAGGAGCAATGGGACTTCCTCCCTCTCCCTACAGGCCACCACTCAGCTCAGGGGGGCAGGGAATCCCCAGCAGAGTGCATTGGGGGAGGAGAGAGGCGACAGTTGTGTCACACGTGCTGGAAAAGCATGTTGTGGCTTTCCTCCCTAGGCATCTAGTGGGTTCTTAGTGTGGCTTGAATTTATGTCAGATACAGTCTGCTCTGGAAACTGGTGTGCATCACATATACAGTGGTACCTTGCTTCGCGAACTTAATCCGTTCCAGGAGTCCGCTCAACTCCTGAAACCGTTCAAAAACCAAGGTGTGGCTTCTGATTGGCCGCAGGAGTTTCCTGCACTCAAGTGGAAGCCACGTAAGACGTTCGGGTTCTGAAAAACATTCGCAAACTGGAACACTTAATTCTGGGTTTGTGGCGTCCACGAGCTGATTTGTTTGACAGCTACGTAAGCTGTTCGAGAACCAAGGTACCACTGTATTACTAAAACTTAGGGTAAACATTTTTTTTTTTTTTTTTACACAGGGTGGTGAGTACTATTTTTACATAACACAAAGTCCTACTAGCTTCATGTCCTAGATAAAATAAAAGCACAAGATTGAAGCAGCCCTATAAAGCAGCAACAGTTCTGCCATCACAGGAGGCAAGTGGCCGTTTTCCCAACCTAAATTATAGCAGAAGGGAGAACAGCAACCGACAGTTTGACTGCACTGAATTTTGACATGCGTTCAGGTTTATATTTCGTTAGTATGTGGAGAGGGGGACTGGAGCAGCCTCTGCTTGAATTTATCCTCTGTTGATTTAAAGAGATCCTTTCAAAATAAAAGACTGCATCATTGACATTTTGCCCAGCGATAGCATTGGAGAGCATTAGGAGAGTCCAGGTTTTGCTTATCTGATCATCTCAGGTTCTACGGAGTAATACTTCTCTTTTCAAACCACTTTTCAGTATTCATACGAGCACAACCTGCGATAGCATCTTTATTCTTACAATTGAGTAAAGATGGGCTTGGCCCTTTCATGGCAGAATTGTTTATTATTACAATGCTTGCTCAATGTGCCAGAGTCCTGTTCTGTCTCCAGGGGAAGGACTTGTCATCAATTTTCATTGTATTTTTCTATACCAACACCTGCACACTCAGCTCTTTAAAAACAAAAAAACGCTTCATCAACTACAACCCATGCTAAGATTTTTTTTTTTTTTTAATTTACAGGAGAGTTTGAAAACAACTCAGATTGAATTTCTTGCTGTCTGAATCAATTCCACCTCTTTCTCCTCCTGCAAGCAGGATTACAGTCAGAGCTTTCATTAAGAGCTGAGACAAGGCGGGGGGTTCTGAGCTGAAGCAACCCCTCTCAGAAAATTCAAGGAGAGATTTCCCCTCCTTCCATAATTTATTTATTTTTAATGAGTCAGAAGCCAGCTAAAATTAAGCCCCATTCAATCACACTGATTTGAATGTGAGAAATTTAAGCACATGCCTAACCCTCTCATGGAAACAGATGGCACTTCAAATGGTGCTTCCGTTTACCTGGATTGTGCCCTGCTCTCTTTTAGAGTGTTGGCTGCAATTTGTGCATAAGAAATCAAGCTGTTATGGGGTCGATTCATGTTGCCATTGTGGCACGGGATCCGGATTTCATGTGGATTTGTCCCTGGTGCACTGATAACGACACTTACAAAAGTCACATGAGATGAGTGGATCATGCGCTTCCTTCCAGCATCAGGACTGCAGTACAGTTGTGCCTTGGATCCTGAACACCTTGCGAGTCAAACGTTTTGGCTCCCAAACACCACAAACCTGGAAGTGAGTGTTCCCGTTTGTGAACATTATTTGGAATGTGAACATCCAACACGGCTTCCAATTGGCTGCAGGAACTTCCTGCAGCCAATTGGAAGCCTCACCTTGGTTCCTGAACGTTTTGGAAGTCGAACGTACTTCTGGAATGGATTCCGTTTGACTTCCGAGGTACCACTGTAGTTTCTGAAAGGCCAAATGAAATAACCCATCAACTCCTTTAAAAGTAATGACCCTTTTATCTATTCTAGTTGTATAGTTGAACCAGGAGAGATTGTTCGTGTATTTGAAGTACGGGATGCTGCTGAAACCTACTTGTATTTGCAATTTCCATCACAGCCAGAAGCAGTACTTCTGTTGTTGAACAAATAACTGGATACAGTTATGGGCTGGTTGGGTCCAGGAAGTAGTAGTCACTTCCGTGAGGGAGTAGTCCTAGCCTCTTTAACAGGGACAGTGATTAGACTGCTCCTGAAGAAACCTAACATAAGAACAGCCCTGCTGGATCAGGTCCATTTGGTCCACCATCCTGTTCTCACAGTGGCCAACCAGCGGTCCATGAGAAGCCCGCAAACTGGCTTCTGATTGTCTTGTCCTCCATGAATTTGTCCAGTCCTCTTTTGAAGGCATCATAGCCTCTTGTGGGAGCAAACTCCAAAGTTTATGCACAGTCTTCTCTCTCCCGAATCTTCCAACATTCAGCTTCATTGGAAGTCCACAAGTTCTAGTGCAGGAGAGGATAACACTCTTCTCTGTCCCCTTTCTCCATGCTGTATGCATAATTTTACACACTTGCATCATGCTGCCTCTCACTCACCTTTTCTCTAAAGTAAACCCTCTCCCCCAAGATGCTATAACTTTACCTCATGGGGATATTCTGCATTCCCTTGATCATTTTGGTTGCCCTTTTCTGAAACTTCACCAGCTTTACAATACCTTTTCTGAGTTGAGGTCACCAGAACTATTCGGTGTATTCCAAATGCGGTCACACCATAGATTTATATAATGGCATTATGATATCTGCAGTTTTATTTTCAACTTCTTTCCTAATTACCCCTAGCATGGAATTTGTCTTTTCCACAGTTGCTACTGTCCTGATCTGGTCACTCACTGGCAGTTCGGACCCCATGGAAAATATATGTGAAATAAACGTGGCCACCTCACTAACTCTATGAACAAGTTAAAAAGCACAGGTCCCCAAAAGCAGTCCTTGGGAGGGGGGACTCCACCTTCTAAACTCTTCCATTGGGAGACCTGTCCATTCATTCCTTCTCTCTGCTTCCTGCCACTTAACCAGTTCCTAATCCACAAAAGGACCTCTCCTCTTACTCCTTGACCGTAAGCTTGCTCAGGAATCTTTGGAGGCATACCTTGTTAAAAACGTTTTAAAAGTCCAAGAACACTATGCCAACTGGATTGCCTCTACTTTACTGTATATGTGTGTTACTTCTAGTAAGTTAGGGAGACAGAACTTACCCTTGCAGAAGCCATGCTGCTGCTACTGTTGCTTCAGCAAGCCTTGTTCTTCTATAGGCTTGGTTATTTGGTTTAACAATACTATCCACCAGCCTTCCCAAACAGACTTTACACTAACCGGCTTGTAATTTCCAGACCACCAACCTACCAACCCAGATCACTTAATTGGTGTTACGTTGGCTATCTTTTCCAGATCTTAGGGACAAGTTACCTATTTTTGTTAGCATATTAACAATTTCGCATTTGAGTTCCTTGACAATTCTTGAGTGGATGCCATCTAGTCCCAACAATTTTTTCACATTTATTTCATCTATTAGGCCTTGAACTTCTTGCAAATGTTCAGGAACAAGGACCCACCCTATTTATTAATTATTACTATTATTATAAAGAGAGATGCAAAGAATTCAGTCAGCTGCTCTTCTCCTTGTCCTCCTTCAGCACACCTTTCACTCCCTTGTTATCCAAGGGTCCAAAGCCTCCCAAAATGGTCTCCTACTACTAATGTATTTAAAATATTTTGTTGATGGCGGTCTTTATGTTTTTTAACAATGTGCTCCTCAAATTCTCTTTTAGCATCCCTTATTGTCAGCTTGCTTATTTATTTATTTATATTGGCCAGAGTTCACGTTCCTTTTACTCCCTCCTCATTTGGACAAGACTTACCTCTAAGAGCTTCTTTGATTCTGCACGTCAAACACACTGGCATCTTCTTGGTCCTGGTGGTAACCTAAACTGGACTTAGAAGATGTAAACAACTGTAGGCCAGTCGCTAACATTCCCTTTCCTGGGCAAGGGGCTTGAGCTGGATGTCAGGTACTTGGGAACCCCATGCAAGGGATTTTGACTGGCATAATGATCTCATATGATTGACAGGCTATCCACCTGTCACAGATTTGGTCCGTGAGGCTATTACAGATAAGGATCTGGTCCATGGAGCCCAAAAAGGTGCCCCACCCATGTCTTCACACAAATATTTGACCTCAGAGTTCATTTTGGCTAATCTCTCAAGTTGATTACTGCAGGACGCTCTCTATTGAGCTGCATTTCCAAAACATTCAGAAGCCTGTAGTGCTGAATGCCCAATTGAAAGTGCCAGTGATGACCTTCAACGCCCTTCAAAGACTTGCAGGCGGAACTATATAACCTAAGGGGCACTTCCTCCCATATGCACCCCTCCATGTCCCCTCCAATCCATAGGAAAGGTGCTGCTTGCATCTCCCATCTTTTACCGAGGTGAAAACTAGAAGAACTCAAGAGCAGCTATTATTAACACACAGAACGAGAGGATTTGATTTAAGCATTTTATTAAAAATTGTACCAGTTATGGGGAAAAAATCCAAGACGAATTTCAAATATATTTAAAAGCACCAAAACAGAGAAAAGCCAGAGCTAAATATATTGCAAAGGTACCAAAAACTAAAAGGGGAAAAAAAGGATCTCCTCTAAAGTTGCCACAGGCCAAGGCAGAAGAGTCCTGAAGGCACACAACCAGGATAGACAAAATGCTACATTCTCGCTGGGTCTCTGACTATGGAAAAGGAGGTTTGTGTGCTTCAGGACCAGATTTGCCAAGGATCTGGCTGGAGAGCCATCTTGCAAGCTGGGAGGATCGGAGGGGAGACAGCATGAGTGATTTATATGCTAAAACTAATTTTAATTTTAGAAAGGTTACCTGCTTTCCCAGTGCAATTGGCTATTGTCAAGTTAACTTCTTTCTATAAAAAGTACAAGAGTCCAGTGCGGGAGCAACGCACACTTCTCTTTCTATACCACTCCTGAAAGAATCGTGGCACATATCTAAATCCCTTTTTTTTAAAATCTGCAATTGGGAAGGGAGAGGATTGCAAAAGAAAAAAGAAAAAGGCACAATAACCAAATTTAAACTTCACCTGGAGGTTACACCATTATAGTAACAGGATTTTCTAAAACCCCGAAAGAAGGCTGATGCTTCAGTTAGGAACCCAACTTTTCAAAACATTTGACTTATATTTGGTCTTCTTCACATCGCTTGACCAGACTATCTGTCTGAAGAGGGTAGAGAAATAGTATAGCCTTCTTTAATGGATATTACATCAATGTGATGAATATGGTGTCAAGGAGTTGGAAAGGGGAGGCACAGTGGCCATGTAGCCTTCTTTACAAGGGACAGTCCTTCATTCTTTATTTGTTCTTCATCCCTGTATGACAAACTAGACCTGCCTATTTTTTCTTTGGCCAAGACGTTCTGGACAGCTTGGCTTTAAGTGGCTCTTGTGAAGGTGAACAAGATCGTAAGAGTAAGAATAAAAAGCACCTTGCACTTTGAAAAGTCATCTAAAGGATGTTATGTAACAGTTGCCTTCTGGGTTGTGTATGCCTATATCTGACTCCTTGAAGCTCTTCAGAAGAAAAAACCATACAGAAGAAATCATTAGGGTTTTTTTATAGAAAAAGCATTGTACACGCAATAATTTTCATAACACCATTTTAAACCGTCTAAACAATTCAATCCCCTTAGCACCCTTAAGTTGCCTCCCCCATCCCACACCCCGCTTTACTCAAAGGCTTCAAATAGACAAAAGCCCTCCTCATAAACACAGGAAATGGCTTCCATAATCTGCAGTGCCCCCTCCTGAGACACAGGCCCCACCCAGAGACAGTTAGTTGCACTTAAGACCCATTGAAATAAATGGGAAAAGTTAGGTCTGAGCTACTGATGTTCACTTGCTTTCAGCAGAGCTTCTTTTAAACACAACCAACCTTCACTCAGATTTTTCATTGGAAGATGCCAAGTTCCATAATTAATTTCAAAGGAAAAGTGTTTCCTATACAAGTGTGTGTTTGTGTCTGTGCAGGCAGAGGGGAGGGTTGCCAATATTTGAACTAGTCTCTGTCGCTGCGCCTTTCAACAGCGGCTTGGTTGGAATGAAATAACCGGGTACAGCTTTTTACAACATGGAAATGAACATCAACCCCCCTTCTAAGCCCAGCAAGTCAAGCTGCTGAGAGAGGTCCAGGGCAGCAAGGCATTTGAAACAGGAGCAACTGTATCTCAAGCAGAGGGATAGAAGAGACTACATTTTATTCATACACATAAACAATTATATTCCAGAACATTTCGTGTTTGGGATATTTCCCAAAAGGGGCTTAATTTGCAAATGGGTTGTTGAGATATTGCAAATGGCTTGCTGGCAACAAGGTTTTGTTTTCATTTATTGGATTTTTCTCCAGAGAGAGGGCAGGGGAGACAGGCTGGCATTTACATGCTGACAACATAGTGTGGCTGCTGCATAAAACTTGCATGCATGAGGAGCACCAAATCCACAATAAACACTCATCTGGAGACACCCTTGGCCTGTTTTCTCCATATACTTACAGCTAAGAATTAGAACTTTGTACCAGTTCTGAGCCCATGTACAAATGAAACTGAATGATCCCAAGCACTCTTTCCGTCAGAGGTGGGGAAACTGTGACCTACTAGATGTTGCAGGATTACAACTCCCACAATCCCTGCCCACTGGGCATGCTGTCTGACGGACACTGCAGTCTAGCAATATCCAGAGGGCCACAGGTTCCCAGTCTGTGCTTTACATGCTGAAAGAGTTCTTGGACAGCTCACTAAGAAATCCTTTTTGATGCATTTCCCCCCTGCTGGCTAAACAATCAAAAGCAACCTTTTATTATTTTTAATGGCCATATTAAGCAGTTTTGGATTATAATCACTGGAACGACAACCGGGGTTGCCAACTGATGGGGGGGGGAGCATTCAGACTTAACATTTCAGAGCAGCTAGATGTGCAGAAACCAGCAAATATACCTTTTTATAACGGGGCTGTCGGCAGCTAATTCCTGCAAATCAAGCAGCTTTTAGTGGCACACCAACAAGCTGAGAAGCTGGCATCCCTATCAACCTTTTTTCCCTCCAAGCTATGAAATGGATGAGCTGTAACTAAGGCATGTGAGCCCTCAACTGAGAAGGATGTATCAAAACGTCGCACCTTGAGAACATATCTGGGTTTTCAAAGGTAAATTTCTGAGGATTTGCTGAAGTGCTCTGAAGAGCGGCAGAGATACTGACATGACATGGGCACAACCCCCTACCGACTTACTAAGTAAGTCCTACAAAGCTCAGTAGGATTTACTCAGTCAGTGCAACGGGACTGTGCCTTCAGCTCCCTTCGGACTTTAGCAGCTACTTTGAGAACACACTTTCATCTGCAACTAACACAAAGCAATTCAGATGCAACAAGCTTGCCAATAAAGGAAAGCCCTCCATCCCATTCGAATAAATTGCTGGCGGAATCTGCCAGCTATTGGTATTTTCCACCAGAACAATCCTCAGGCCTGCTTTGCGTATTTCTAGCTCCACTACTGAGTTTATCATCCACAGTGGAAGCAGCCACTGTCAGCAGGGTGGAGGCACGGAGCTGACCTCCCATTCCCAGTGGTGGAGTGGGCACCTTGCCAGTGCACTGGCGTGAGTGTCGGATTGGCGTTTGCACAGTGCTGACCTTGTTGCTGCATATCGCCCCCTGCTCCGTTCTGGTAAACTGCAGCGACATTCTTAACGGGAGGTCAGGTAAGCTCTGCCTACTGCTAATATGCGGAACTCAATCATTTAAAAATAGGACGTAATAGGAGAATGAGCAACAATGCCTGCTTTCAGAACACAAAACTGGGCGGGTTAGGAGATAATAAAACAACACCCAGGATGGCTATCCCCACATGTCATCATTAACATGCTTGCTCTGCAAAGGGTATTAAAATCCATGCCAGAAAAAGCGGTGTGTTTGGATCGCCAGGTTACCATCCAGAAACCTACCCAATACCTTTAAATCACCTGATGCACCCGGTGATAAGGCAGCAGCCCAATCCCAAGGCATTTTTTAACTCTAGGCCTGCACAGCTGTTCTTTGCTTACCAGCACCTGCTGGTCAAGCTGGCTGCCCCATTTCCCCGAATGGGCTGGCCCTGCAGTGATTTCTTCCTTCCACCCCAATCCCTGCTCCCTGGACGGTGGGTGTGCGATACTGGTGTGTGGTGGAAGAGTAGCTGGCAGCACACACAGGCACATTCAGGTGGGCAAAGTCTCTACAGATGCATTCGGGTTGTTTTTTTAAAAGGGCATAGGGAGGGACATAGTCACAGGAACAATCCCTTGTATTTCTAGGTAGGGCTGGGAAACCCCAGAGAGTCAATCAGTGTAGACAAAGCTAAGGAGAAAGGACCAATGGGCTGTGTCAGCAGAAGACACCTTCCCATGGTCCAGAATGCAATTTGGCAGTCTGTGACTACAATGTGGAGTAGCAAATATATATACTGGTTTCATTTGTGGTGCTTATAGCATTTTCTCCATTGAGTATACACTTACTCTGCTTATGGCTAGTGGGCAATTTCTATTAAGCCTTGCCATAAGTCTTTGTTCAGAGGCATTGATACTTCCAACTTTCTGCTCAAGATTCTCCCAACCATTGTGTATGTCGAATTCCATGAAGCACATTCGACCTGTTGTGCCAGGTTCAGAATGTGCGATTAATGCCATCCCCGGCCCACTTCCACAGGGCAGCATTGTCAAAGTGGGCTTGAAGCCAGTTATTGCTGTGAATCGGGGGCTATGTATGTGCTTATTTGTGCAAAGTACTTATTAATGTGAATCAATACCGGCTCGCAGTTCCTTTTGAACAGCATCTTGGTGCTTTATCTAACTCAGGCTTTATCGCCATGCCAAAACAGCCCTTATTCATACTCCACATGGAGCAAAACAAGACCAGTAGCCAATCTGAGGAAAAAGCAAAGCTACAGGCATGGCCTCCTATGCAGGCACTGGATTACCCTTCCTGCTCCCTTATTCTAGCAGCTGATATGGACAAAGCTTGCGAGCGGCGGAGAGGCTGGAAGAGCAGGAAAGCCTTGCTTCAGGGCCAGCATGCAAAACGAGAGAGTTCCATCCTTCAGGAACACAGACAAGAACTTGCTGCCAGCAGGCTGCTTAGGTTGGCAGGGGAAGACAGGCAGGCCTGGTACAATGGGAAAAATAAAAAGGCCATGGAACATAGAGAAACCTCAGAAACCAACATAAAAACGGTAGCGGTGCATCTGTAGCCACAGAAGTTGTGCAGCAGAGCACTGCTAGCACCGAGACCATCAGCACTTTGTGAAAAGCCGGTCTTCCCAAGGGCTGCTCTTTTTATCTGAAGACCATTTTCCCTCCTCTCTCCCCACCTTGCCCTAATTCTTGGCAGCTGGAAACTACCTTAGGCAGTGCAGTTTGTTATGATTTCTGTCTCAGTTTCCAAGAATTGCAGCAAAAGCACTATTACTGGCTTTAAAAAATCCAAGGGAAGTTTAAAAAGGACTGACAAAGAAAGAACAGAAAATGAGAAAGAGATAGAAAAGGAAAAGATGCCCAGAATTATTATTATTTAAATCCTCTTTTCTGAGGATGCTTCCAGATGGGGACTTAATTTGCAAGTAGGCCCTGGAGATACCACAAATGGGTAGTCAACAATAGGGTTCTTTCTCCTTACTGGATTTGCTCCCCCCCCCCCCGAAAGGGTAAATCCCGATTATATTTTGGCAGCTGGGGGCAGGGGGCAGTGAGGGAATATGAGCTGGTGTTTCATTGCCAATGACATTGTGTGGATGCTGCCTACAAACAAAGTTGGATGCATGACAGTACCAAATCCACAATAAACCCCTGCCTGGAAGCACTTTTAGTCAAGGACAAATATGCTGATGAAGGGTGTGCAGAATGCAACTTAAAATAGTAATAATAATGTCAGATTCACCTTAAAACTTGTGCTTGAAAAAGTGTGCACATGTATGAAATAAATCAATGGCCTTATGGAAACATGCATAAAGATACTTTAAAAGGTACAAATTTCACTATCTTCCAAACAGTCCAATGGTGATAGCTACCACTCCAAAACTCTGACATTTGCAAATGTCTAACACCCCAGTGCTACCACCACATTCATTGCAAACAACTGCACCAGTTCTGTTCTGTCACATGTTATGGCAGTGGGGCAGGGCTGGCTTGGGAACCAGTGGATCCTAGGCCATCTTAGCCCTGTTCCGTCTCCTGTTTGGGGGTTTCCTGGGGGCTGCCACCAGCAGGCACATCACCTGCAGAAGAGAAGCTCTGTGCTAGAGAGTGAAGCTGGCAACACTCTGCAAGTGGAGGCCACATGCCCAGTCTGCCTCTTCCTCCCAGCCCAGGGCAATGGAGGTTGGAAATGCAGCCTTACAGCCTGAAATATTGACTTGAGAGAAAACAGAGAGGTCCTCAAATGCACAACAGAGTACAAACGTATGCCCTCCTGCATTTCACAGATGGCAATAGGGACAAGTACTCCTCTGAAGACCACTGGGAAAATCCTTCTCCAGTGCTGTACAAATACAGGGGCAGTGTGTGCAATGAATGGTTATACATTTACACACTTGAGCACTCACTCCTCCCAAAGATGACACTTGGAGAAGACAGCTGACTCCCGGAGAGGGCAACCCTAGCATGTCACAATAACAAAATGTTAATACGGCATCACAAGGCGGTTAAAATATGTACACTATCCAGAAACAGAGACCAGAAAAAACAGACCAGCTAAAGTATACAAACGAAACATGATGGAGCTGCAGAACTCATAGGGAATACCCATAATAAGCCAAGTCTTTCTAGCCTGTGCAGTTGAGTTTAATATTTTAAAAGAGCCTAAGGACAGTGGAGGCAGCAAATGGGGAACTCCTCATTTTCTATTACCATATCTTAAGTAGCAGCTTTTACTGTTCTCCAGGAAATGAGAAGCTGAAATTCCTTGTAGGCTCCCCAGATCGTCACTCAGGTATGACGTTCGCATCCTTAGATATTCAAGATAGGATGGAGCCGCTGTCTGCTTTCATCCTACAATGCAGCCCAAGCTGCAAGTCTTGTTTCTCGGTCACACTTTTAAATATGTATGTATTATTACAATTGTTCAGTATTAACCAACAGCCAATACTGACAATAATAATAGTAACTAACACATGAAGGGTTCTATCCAATGAAGTCATCCTTTCAATAGGAGTTCCTCTCCCTCTCCACCTCCTATAGTTGGGGGTTCCAGGTAGTTAGAGGAACCCCAGAACAAATTTGGGAGAGAGAGCATGAGGAGAAGAGGAGCTGTTGAGCAAGTGGAAGCCCTCGCATTATCAGGACAATTTGTTGGATGCAATCAAATATTATTTATTACTCAACGATAATAATTCTGTATCAATATTAACTAAAGATGCCCATCCTTTGTTCTACATAATCCGTTGTTCCATATTGCTCAAATACTGTGTATTATTCAGATTCAAAGCCAATAAGAACTCTCATGACATTTATTTTTTGCTAGCCAATGTTCACTCATGGCAACCTCCAATACTGCTGGCAAATGGGGATATATCAAATGGACTTTAGGCATTAGCTCTGTAACACATGGGAAAGGAATTACTTTTATTGATCAGGAAAAGCTGTGAAAGGGGTTGCCAAAAATGAAACTAGACGAGTCCTTAAAAAAGAAGATATAATCCACCGACACCATCACTAACTCCATAGGCCATTATAGGTTGCGCAATCTCATTCAGCAACTGATTTTGCCAGGGAGTTACTCTGAGAAGCATAACTCCCTGAGTATGCATATATTTATATGGCCGAAAGCCCAAACTTGACCTCCCAAAGGAGTCTGCCAACAAAGTCTCATCGTCACAACCACACCTCCTAAATGATCCATTTTCACATCATGATGAACTATTAGAAATTCTCCAGGGTCTGGAATGGGTCCAGGGAGACCACTTTCCAACAGGCTGAAAACAGTCCTTTGAGCAGTAAGCTACCACGTCATCCTGGAAAACGTTGAGAAATAATCTAACAAGAAATAGTTGCACTGATTCGTGCAAATGTTGCAAGGTCAGCTTCACGAGAGCATGAGGCAGCAAAGGCAGAGGGGAATATGAAGTAGAATTAAGGCCCCTGAGAGGCGGGGGGGGGGGGGGAGGAAACTCTCTCTCCCCATGCCATGCTTTCTCCCCAAAAGGAAAAGTTGAAAAATTAGAAATTTGGGATGATAGCGAATCAAAACCCCTTGTGAAATAAATTTTCTTTCACAACAAGTGAATTGCTTTTAAAAGCAGCCTTTAAAAATCATACTGACACAGTCAATTAATTAAGTTTTTATTTTCTTAGATCCGATATATTAGAAGTAAGTAGAGTTAGCAAGGATATAATTGCTATTAATCTGGGCTGGATCACCAAATGAGGAACACTCTTAGATGTTAGCAAAGAGACCTCTAAATGTTGCAGAATGCAGAACATCTTTGGCGATTTGGTGCAGGAGTTCTGCCAAATATCTGATATATTGTTTCTGCAGTATTGTGGAAAAGTGTTTGGTTTTTTTTTGAAAAGAGACCCTCTGACTTTTTACTTGCATAAGATTGAAAGTGTCACAAGTCCCAAACTTGCCCTGGAGTGCCAAACTAGTTTCATAGCTGTGTATCAAGGTCTCTCTATCTAAGTCCTGGTAATATTCCCCACCCTCAAGTTGACTGTGATGTTTCTGGTTTCTGTAGTCCATCAATAATATATTTGTTAAAATGGGTAGGATTCAACTAAGTAGGTGCGCTAGTGGGAGCTAGTGGAGGGAGGGGGAAATCCCACTGCACCCCCAAGACCCTCTCAAACTGGCTCTGGGGGGGATGCCAGGAGAACTCCAGAACAGCTTGCGCAGCGACGAGAAGGAATATCATTCCATTGGGGAAGCTGGAATTGCTTGTGCTGATGGAACGATTGGAAGATTGTGACGGTGAACTTCTGCCATCATTTTTACTCCTATTTTTCCCAACTCACAAAATAAAGATAGGTATCTTAGAGGCAGTAGCTTGCAGCTCCACCTCTAACACTGGATATATTTGAATAAGATTAAGGCAATGATGCTTAAAATTTTCATAAATATATGATACAGCACAATTTTATCTGCTGGGTTAAACACAATACACTTTTGTGTTCTCAAAGTAGTGCAGTTAGTACTTTAAATGAGAAGGTGTTCCTTATTTTTCGATTCCCCCCCCCCAAAATAAAAGATGGGAGGGGGACCCAGCTGCATGGCTTCGTGAATTCCAGAAAAGGTATATTTCCAGTCAAGCTTTGCTCCTTTTTTTAAACCAGTGTATCCCAGCATTAAAATGTAAGGATTCAATATTCCCCCAGCTATACACGTATGCCATTTCATAGTTATTCCTGAACAGATTTAAAAAAAAAAAAAAAAAAAAGGTTTCCCAAAACAAGTGTGCCTCATTTGCAAAATACCCCAATTCATTGTGACTCATCGTCCCTAAATTCTAACCGGCAAGCAATGTTGCAAAACGCTGCATGCGCCATCACTGGCTAAAACCAAAGCTTTCCTATACCAGCCCCTTCCTTGCTCGCTTGCTTCTTGAGTGGAAGCCACACACATTTGATTGGAGGATTGTTCTTCAACAGTGTTGGACCAAAGCTTCCCACCTCAGAGGACAGGAAGCCGCGGAGAGAGAAAGCAAGTCCTTTGTACAAGTGTCCTCAGTTTCACAGGAGCCTCACATCTGTCTAGTGGCATACACATGTCTGCCCTGGATTTGTTCAGTGCTCCCAGAAGACTGGATGGGACCCGGAAGAAGCAGGGTAGCTCTCACCTCCGACCCGCGTGGTGTCTGTTGGCCTCCATGTTCAACGCCACGTTATGGAGGAAAAGGAGGATCTGCCACCAGACCTGGTTTCGGTTCTGCTGGTGCTGTAAAAAGGGGAAAGGGTCTAAACAACGATTACTCATATTAAACTCATCGCCCAAGTTTCCAGTGAAAACTCCAGTTATGCTTTCAAGGGCAGGCCCAAAATGTGAAAGAGGGAGAAGAAGAAAGAGAGAGAGAGAGAGAGAGAGAGAGAGAGAGAGAGAGAGAGAGGTGTAGATCCTCCAGGAATCACTGTAGCTCCAACATTGTAAAAAAGAAAAGAGCAGACCCTTTATGTATTGTGCACAAAAGGATTAAGGTTTTTTCTTCTTCTCCTCCTTTCTGCAGGATTCTGCAGAGTTTAGCCAAGTGCTGTTTTTAATCAGATTGGCTTCTGAGCCACTCAAAGCCCCAGCTGCAAGAACAAACAACTTCTTTCCCCTCCTTTTTTTTTTTAAAAAGGAGGGTGCCCCCCTCCCCACCCCCAAAACATAGGAGAAAGAGAAGGGGGGAAAGAGGGTAGGGAGAGAGAGAGAAGTGTAGCTGGTGATCCATCTGTAAGTGATTTGACACCGTGAAGGTCAAAGGGTTAATCTTCAATTTAAACCACACTGCTGAGACAGCAAAACTGATTTTATCCAGTACAAGAAAACACACTCCTATGCGCGCTCTCTCCCCACCTCCCCATGCTTTGCTTCCCAGCATCTCCAAGATAATACTGCCCCTTTTTATAGCTCCTTTTGACAGTAAGCCATAAATAATCAGTCTTGGAGCCCTTTCCTACTGACTGGAGCCAATTAAACCTTAAGCAAGAACACACTTGAAAACAAAAACAGGGGGGGAAACCTAGGGGTTATTTCAGGTCCCATTATCAAGCAGCAAATGTAGAAAATTGGTTTGGGGTGGTGGTGGTGGTGAGGGAGAAACTGAAACCTTATGCTGCTACCTTTGGACAAGAGCACCCGGCCACTCATCTCCTGTCAAATGCCGTAATCAGGCTTTTAAAATTAGGCACCAATGGATGCCAGATCCCAGTTTCAAAAATCAGAGACGTGTGCAGACACAGGGTTGGATGGAGCGATCCAGTGAGTAGAGTTGTGCTCACAGCATGCTGCTGCTGAAGGAAGGGGGAGGAGATTTATCAGAGTTCCCCCTTCCTTTGCAGCCCCCCAAAATCTGCTCCGGAGTGTCAGAAGGCCATCCAGAACAGAATGGGAAGCAGTGCAGGAAACAGCAGGGGCAATTGCTGGATTGTACCTCCTTCTGCGGGTGGAAGGAGCTCTTCGATTTGTGGAAGACCGACTCTGGATTCAAGCCATTGTCATTGTTCTACACAGCTGCACGCTTATGACGTGTGTTGCCTCCCTTATATCCCATAACGCTGTGATGTAGATTAAAGGGGAAGCCCCCTTAAAACAAAGGACCCCTGGTAACTTCAGGACTGTTTCTCTTTCTGGTTCCCTTCAGTTATCAGCATGAAGTCTGCTTATTCTCATTCATAATGCCTCATTTGTTAACAATGGGCTTTTATTTCCTTCCAAAGCGGCAGAGAATGGAAGCCTGGTTTAAGCTGACCAGGGTTGACCCAAGACATTAAGAAAGCCCAAGCAGCTGTGCCACATGACCGAAAAAGCTCACATCTCAGCTGTGCAGGCTGAGAGCAGCACTCCAGTATCTTCTGTGACATTGAAAGGATTCTGAAAGCATACCAGTTGGTTCCCTTGCAGGATCACCAACTCCCCCAATTGACTGCTTGGGTAAATTCAGGAGTCAGGTCTGCTCTAATGATGGATATAACTCTGAACTCCCAATAATTACCTTTTTGGAGAATATAAATACATATATATTCACTCTACAACAGGGGTCAGCAACCTAAGGCCCATGGGACGGAAGCAGCCCACAGAGGTAGTTTGACAGGCCCACGAGCCGCCCCTGAACCGAACCTCCCGCTCGCGCACTGCGCTAAACCGGCGCAGTACGGCATGGGGTCTTGCTTCCGTGGTGCCGAAAATTGCATCTGTGCACGAGCAAACACCAAAAATTGATGGAGCTTGCGTGATCCGGCCCACAGAGGGATCTCTGTGGAACCGATCCGGCCCAGGCAAGATAAACCTGGCTGACCCCTGCTCTACAAGAACCAGGAAGTGACAACCTTTTTACCCAGTTAAGAAGAGTGGGATTATGTGTGCAGAATAGCAGTTCTGGGGAGAGGCAGAGAGTTTAAAAGAAGGCAAGAAACACTTTGAGGTGTAGGATATCCCTCTGTCTGGGGATGAGCTGTGAGGTAGTATATTGGATGCACAACAGGAGTGCAATGCTGCTTGTTTCTCCATTTATGTTATCCTTGTGTATTTTGGGAGCATTGCTGCAGTTACAGAAAGCATTGGGAAACTGAGGCCCAGGGACCCAATGTGGCCCTCCATGCCTCTCTTCTTGGCCCTCAAGATTCTCCCCAGACCACACCCCTCTCCAGCCTTGCTCCATGCCCTCCTTGGTGGAAATGTCTCCTGGCGCTGTGATCATGCCTGATGCTTGCCTAGATGGAGAAATGTATTTGTAGAAACCTCTGAGTTCTGCTGACTGGAATGAGCCCTCCTGTATATAGCTAAAAGTCTGATGCACTTTTGCCTCTGCCCACCCCACTCCCAAATTGCGCCCCTGAAAGGTTGCCCACAGAAAATGTGGCCCTGGGGCTGAAGGTTCCCACTCCTGTCCTATGGAAACTTCTCAGTGCTGAGGAAATGGGCAGCATAGAACAGTATGCATAAAATAAAAAGAACCAGCTTCCGGAACTTAAAAGTGCTTAAGTGTCACAGGTCCAGCTTCTCCCATGACCACTGCAGAACCTCACCCCACCTCTCTCTCAAAAAAGTGCCCTTCAACCTTGTCCTACACAATATAAATTATGTTCCTTTGTGGGATACGGTCAATCCAGCAGCTGTTGTAAATACCAAGGAATCCGTTATATGTTATTCCAGCCAGTGTCGAATTCAAAAAACTTCCTAAGACATTTACAGGTGTGCAAGTGTGTGTTCTGAGGATAAGGAGAAAGAATTCAGAAGAAAGGAATAATGTTGGATGAAATACTCACAGAGTGTAATCTAAAAGTAATTTTTCAAAATATCTGAGATCTTATTTCCATCACTGTGTTGCTAATTCGGACATCTGGTGCAATGAAATAGATTTTTTTCAAGCAGCTGAGCACTTTACACAAGAGAGCAAACTTTTATTAATGGCGTGGATGTAAAAAAAAAATTCATTTTGGCCCAATCTTTAAAAAAGACCAAGGTGTGGCCACTTCCAAACTTTCAGCCAAGCTTTTATCGGACTAGACGGAGTCAGTGTTAACTCTGAAGTTGCCATTCCAACAACATAAAATGGAACTCTGAAGACTGGAGCAGAAAATCAAGGGGACTCCAACAACCAAAACACAAACCGATGAGTATGATATGCAAAACAAAGTATGCAGCGCACAGAAGCCAGAAGCTGAGTCACTTGAAAAGTTGTTTTGCCTGCCAGGGGCCTGGAGGCAAACTGTGCTGCCACAGGACAGATTACACATTAGGTAAAACAAGGAAATCACTCAAGTTCCCCAAGGCAACAGAGGTCAGGAACATGGAGAAGGAAGTTGGCGGGCAGTGGGCAGAGTGAGGGGAAGCAGAAGTAGTCACAGAACAACAAGCACAACCGTAGACACCTCTGTTCTTACTATTAAAAAGAAGGTAGCGAACTAGGAAGAAAACTGTCCAGCTGTGCTAATGGTTCTCTAATATTTAATTTTCAACCCAAACTCAGAGGGGAAGATGAGAGAGATCCTTCAGGTACCATGCGCCTGTCACATAAAAGGCAAGCTTATGAAAAGGGTGTGTGCGGAAATGCATCAAACACACAATAGTCTTCCCATTAGACTTGAAATTAAAAAAAACCCACCTAACTATTTTAAGAAGGACGCCACTGAGCATTTCAGAACAGTGCAGTATATTTCAGGAAAAAGTGACTTGGTAAGCAGGGACAGGGGGAGGGGGAAAAGTTATATTCTGGCCACATAAGCAATAATATGGGCCAACACAGAGTCTGTACGGGGAAAGATACTGCCCAAGGGTTTTGCAGGGTGTGTGTGTGCAGTGGCAGACCTCTCAAATGTCAGAGGCACCCCACCTCTTGCCTTTCATTCTGAATCATAGCTGCAGCCCTCCTCCTCCCGAGGACTGAACTGGTTGTGCTCCCCTAAATCCACCTCTGATGTGTGACCCAATCTATTTGCTGGAAGATTGTATAAGTGGACTATTCCTCAGTATGCTTACAATTAAAAATAACCATTCTCTTCCATCTCTGTCTTTCAGGACTGAGGCTGCAGGAAGTGGTAGCAAGAGCCAGTTGACTTCCAAGCCAGAGAAGATAACCGCAGGCCACCATTTTCCCAGGCCCACAAGACGTGGCCCTTCTTGTCTTGCTTAACTCTGATGGTTTGTTTAGTTTCTTGCTCTGTATGCAACAAAAAGGAAGGAAGGGTGCTCTATACCCAACACAGGCTCTCAACTCTGTTGGTTTTGGAATTGGCAATCCCCGAGACTCTGTTCAAGGGTTTTGAAAAAAGGGTTCCAAGTCAAGCAATACAAGCATACAAGCCTCACAAACTGTTGTTGTTGTAACAACAATTTATTGCCTGCCCTTCACCTGAAGGTCCCAGGGCCAGTTATAACAATTAAAACACAGCCTTAATATTAAATAACATAAAGGCAAGTATACTCACGCCTATCCTTTAAAAAAAAAAAAGCAATCTGAGCAAAAAAAAAGAGGGAAATGTGGCTTCATTTCATTGGCCCAAGGTATGCTTTCAGATGACAAAGCAAAAAGCTTTAAGAAAATGGTTGTGAATTTTTATGTGTATAGGCCACCAGATGGCTTCCCCATTGATCCTACGCATTAAGAATCAACAGCAGGATTGGCACGGAGTTTGCCCAACTGAAACATATTCTAGGAGGGAATTAAAGTGCAGCGCAACATTCTCTGGCAACTTCCTCTGCCTTCCTCAAGCCATCTCTCCTCTCAACCTACAGCACAATTGCACAAGTATGGTCCTGTGCATGTATGGTCATAGGATACGTGCTCCAGACTACAATTCATTTTCCAACTGCCTTAAAAGAAAGTTCTTTCCTTCTTCAGCTCATCCTCTCCCTCATCTGTGCTTCTAGAATGGATGTCAGATGCTGGCCCTTGGTAGTTCCAATGTCTTCACTAAAAGAAGATCCACATTTTATACTCCACTACGGTACAGGCGTGAACAATCTGCCTCAGTGATGAAGGCCAAGTAGGAAGGATAAATGTGCATTCAGAATACTCACACCAGGAAGAAGCACCTGCACTTCCTTGCTATGTACCTTTCCAAAGCATTTGGGGATGTCCTCTTTACACATATTAACAGCAGCTAATACTGGTCAACTACTACTACGGCATTTTCGTGAGTTGCTCTGGTTCGCCAGAAGTGGCTTAGTCATGCTGTACGCCGGCTCCCTCAGCCAGTAAAGTGAGATGAGCGCCGCAACCCCAGAGTTGTCCGCAACTGGACCTAACGGTCAGGGGTCCCTTTACCTTTACTGCTGCATAAAGGGACGCGGGTGGCTCTTTGGTCTAAACCACAGAGCCTAGGGCTTGCCAATTGGAAGGTCGGCGGTTTGAATCCCCGTGACGGGGTGAGCTCCCGTTGCTCGGTCCCAGCTCCTGCCAACCTAGCAGTTCGAAAGCACATCAAAGTGCAAGTAGATAAATAGGTACCACTCTGGCGGGAAGGTAAACGGCGTTTCTGTGTGCTGCTCTGGTTCGCCAGAAGTGGCTTAGTCATGCTGGCCACATGACCTGGAAGCTGTACGCCGGCTCCCTCGA
The DNA here is from genome assembly GCF_964106645.2 of Podarcis pityusensis. Taxonomy (NCBI): domain Eukaryota; kingdom Metazoa; phylum Chordata; class Lepidosauria; order Squamata; family Lacertidae; genus Podarcis; species Podarcis pityusensis. The sequence goes on from NC_138028.1 coordinate 42,255,970, forward strand.
CCAGTAAAGTGAGATGAGCGCCGCAACCCCCGAATTGTCTGCGACTGGACCTAATGGTTAGAGGTCCCTTTACCTTTACCATACTGCTGCATAAAGAGTAAAAAATGGCAGTTTGCCAAGGTAGCTATCTGAAGGCAGCAAGACCCCTGGCTGGAGACCAGATAGTCTAGGAGTGCAAACTTCCTTCAGTTCTACTAACTTGCAGTGGTGTTTCCTGCAACAATCCAGTTCTGAGAATCGATTCCTAACTTGCTCTTAAGATTTAGTATAAGCAGGTCAATGGAAGCAGGTTGCCAGAAAAATTCTCGGTAGTGGCGCCCTCCCTGTGGAACGCCCTCCCACCAGATGTCAAAGAGAACAACAACTACCAGACTTTTAGAATACATCTGAAGGCAGCCCTGTTTAGGGAGGCTTTTAATGTTTGATATATGACAGTATTTTAATATTTCTTGGAAGCCGCCCAGAGTGGCTGGGGAGGCCCAGCCAGACGGGCGGGGTATAAATAATAAATTATTATTATTATTATTATTATTATTATTATTATTAGCACACGGCTTTATTTTGCAACACACACACACAAAATCCTTCTTCTCCTAAGAAGCCAATGGACAAGGATCCTTTCACTTAAGCCATCTTTTAGCTGATGCCCCAAGGAGAATGAGGAAGAGGGAGTGGCCAGTGTTTACACTACACAGAACTGGAGGTAGAAGTGGAACTTTCAGATCTGCCGGATGAAGCGACTCAGAAAATCTTGAGACAGAGCTACACTCCTTCTCTGTTGGAGACACACAAAGGCCAGCAGTCAGGTGCAGCACCAAAGTCTCAGCTAATTCAGCCTCTTGTCAGCAGTTGTGATGACTCAGAGGCTAAATATAGAGAGCGATTTAAACAGTGCTGGCCGCAGAGCAAATACTACCCAGCTTCTCCATCTCTCACGCACAGCCATACACATGCATACGCCCTGGACGTTTTTTCTTCTTCCTATGTCTAACTTCAAAAAACAAACACTCCCCCCCCCCCGAAAAAAAAGCCCCACAAGCAGCCTAAAGAGGTACATTTCTTGGCTCTGGTGTCTTTTCGTTGTCATCGCCTGGGGCTCCATTGCCTCATACTAATCAGGGTTAATAAAAGCAACATTGGGGAAAAAGGGGGGAGATTGTGTGCAATGCAGAGTTTCGTTCTGCATGAAACTGCAGCAAAGGGTAAAGGAAATGATCCCCTTTTGGGGGGAGCCCTTGGTAATCAAAGCTCCGCCCGATGATCCCATTTAGAGCCACTGACAAGAGCACCTTTGAAAGGCTGTGACAGGTTTGCCTCCCTTGGTGTGTCTTCTGCAGAAGCAGGGAGGAATTTAACAGTTTGTGTTTCTCCCCTTCTTGCCTCGCTGCCATAAACTTTTATTGGTCAATATATACAGCTCTCAATTACAACTCATTTTCAACATAAATGTCCCCGAAGCCCCAAAGCATTATCTCAGCAAGATCTGGAGGCCAGAGCAGGGGGACTGGAGTCAGGTCTCCTGGATTTTATTGACAGTTATGCAGCCCTCAGTGCCGCGAGAATAAATTGCCTCCCATTTCTTATAGACTCCCTGTCTATTACAGGAGACTCTAGCCAAAATACAGTCAAGTGGAAACTGATTGCTTTTGTTGCTGTTCTAAAAGGCTGCACACTGTTGAGTTAACATTTGCAAGAGGTCTTACCCATTGCTATAATCCCATGCATCCTTATTTGGGACTGATAGAGCAATCTAATATCAAGGTGTGTAAATTTAGAATAGGGAGATCTTGGGCTGTCTTTGCTGAACCAGAGCTGCGCAAGCATATTTCCCTCATCCCAGCTCGGCCAGCAACATGCCAGCATGCATCCCTTAACATGGCTGTTCTGGCTTAGTCTGTGTATCTTGAACCATCTTAAGTCTGAAATAGGGAGGGTTGCAGAAGTGGGGCAAGACAAGGATAGACCTGCACCTATTCGAAATAGTCATGTGACCAGGCAACCCGGTGGAACACACGCAAGCAAAGAGGGTTGTTGTGTAAGTCAAACTCTATTTTAAAGGCCAGATCAGCCTGCAGTAGCCTTGCTGCTGAATGGAGTTTGGAATAATGGTAACTGAAAGGTAAAGGGACCCCTGACCATTAGGTCCAGTCGCGGACGACTCTGGGGTTGCGGCACTCATCTCGCTTTATTGGCCGAGGGAGCCGGCGTACAGCTTCTGGGTCATGTGGCCAGCATGACTAAGCCGCTTCTGGCGAACCAGAGCAGCGCACAGAAACGCCGTTTACCTTCTCGCCGGAGCGGTACCTATTTATCTACTTGCACTTTGACGTGCTTTCGAACTGCTAGGTTGACAGGAGCAGGGACCAAGCAACGGGAGCTCACCCCGTCGCGGGGATTCGAACCGCCGACCTTCTGATCTGCAAGTCCTAGACTCTGTGGTTTAACCCACAGCGCCACCCCTGTCCCAATGGTAACTTAACACCAGCTTAATTTAATCCGTCGTAAGTTGCACCAGCTTCCTATACTTAGGATTGCACCATGAGCCTCAGTGAACTCAGCAGGTCTTACTTGTGAGCAAACACTATAGGTCCATGTTCTGCATACAAAGGATCCAACACCTGTTCCTTAGATGGGCTGGCATCCCACAATCAGGTCTGAGGCCCTGCAGATAAAGAACCTCAAAATGGTTCATTTTTTTTAATGTTTAAAAAAGATGGATTAATGTACTTTGGTATCCTGCAAATCAGAATCTGACTTTAACATTACTTTGCCTACTTACCCTGTATCAGTACTGCTTGACTGCATTTTTATGCAGTATATGTAAAAATAAATCCACAGGAAATGCGACAATGAGAACATATCATAAAGCCAAACACCACCTTAAAATGGAGCAAGGAAGTATTAGTTATGTGCAAGGAGAGAGCCTGTCTAATCTCAGTTAGCATGGAGTTCCACAGGCTTGGGCCCACTACACTGAAAGCACATAAACTAAATTTTTATGAGAGTGTAATTTGTCTAATAAATTAATAGAGCAGTTGAAGAGAGCTGGGTGCATCTTTCTGAATATGAGTCAGCTCAAACCCCAATGTAACTACTCCCATGGAGAAAATGCACATAGAATTATGTACATTTTAAATGCTAGAAGCCTGGTTTTGGATAGTCTTCTACCTCAAAGAGCAGCTCCATAGCTTGTCTTCTTTGATAAATTTACAGAGAATCCTGGTCTCCAATATTGACAAGGGAAAGGTCTCTGCTTTAGGTGTTCATCTTGTATTGTTTTTAGGCCTATCTTTAGTTGTTTTTAAAAACTGTTTCAGCTGTTTTGTGGTATATTTGCAAATCTCCTTGAGACCTATCTATGGTGGCTGTCATAACATCAGGCCAGATCTATGAGCATGTAGGGGAATGGGGGAGCTTTGCATCCTGTGGATAGAAGGCTGCCCTGTCTCACTCCTAAATAGTTCTACTTTCAGATGCTGCCACTGGTGGGACGCCACCAGAAGTACATCTACTCTAGTTCAGCTTTCGGTTGGCACCCTGGAGGCTCCCCCAGCGGTTTACGTGCTGTCCTGTCAGCGAAGCAGAACAGAAGCTGCTTGCCACAGCCTTTGGCCAACTTTTGGGTTGCTCCAAAAGTGCCATTTGGAGCCATTGAACCAGACGGAGGCAACTGCACGGGCAAGACAAAGTCTCCCTGGCCTCCGACGTCCTTCCCAACCAAAAGAAAAGCGACTGGACAGCGCTCCATTATCTTTGCCAAAAACGAGAGGAGAAAGTTGGCAAAGAGCGAGGCGGGAAGGAAAAGACGGTATTAGCATAAGCGTAGCGATAAATAAAACCTTCAATGGTCTCAAACATCGCTCCGTACAAACACAAAAAGCCTCCCTGCCAGCAGAGTGCCAGTTATCAGTCCAAAGACTGAGCGGTGAAGACCCGGCGCTTAAGTTCTTCCCCACCTGTGTCCAGGGCTTCTCTCTCTCTTTAAAAACAAAACAAATGTTCAGCTAGGACTCTCCCTCTCCTTTACAACACTCTATTATTTCAGCTGAAAGGGAAAGAGCCCCTCCTCTCTTGGCTGCATGAGGTCGTAGTAAAGAGGGATGCTTTTGTTTACTAACTCTTCCACATGCTTGGCTGACACACAATTCTCCGGCCTCCACAGAAAGTCTCTCTCTCACCCTCCTTTTGCTCTGCAGTCAGTTCCTCAGGGACCCGGGTGCCACGGCAACACACACACTCCTTGCCCGAAGATGAAGAAAAGGGAGGGGACCGGCCAATTTTCTTTTTTTGGTTACAGGTTTTATTTCCCCCCCTCCTCCTGGGGCATTCTTGGACACATTTCCCAGACAAAGACATCGGATAGCTACACTCCCCAGATGGAAAGGGTCGAGTTACAACCAGTTCTGTGGCTTCCCTTCAGGACTCTTTTGACAGAAGAAGGAGGGGAAAAAGGCACCCAGTTAACCTTTACTACTCTGGGCAAAGTTAGCTACGCCACAGATGAGTTCCAGGACGGATATTGAAGAAATACTATCTAAGGGCAGGAGTGAAGGATGGGGGAGATAATGATGTCCATAGTGGTGGTAGGGGAGATTTTTTTATTTTAAAAAATCCCTCCCCATGTGAACCTTCCATGTGCACACAAAGCAATAAAATAGGATGCCACCAGACAGTATGAACAGTAGGTTTTAAATGTTCCAGTTAACCTTTTTTCACATCTGCTTTCTTAGATCAAATAACTTTGGAGACTGCACTCTTTTGCCTTGAACACACTAGCTCAAGTGCAACCATACCCCAACCAACAATGTACAAAAAAGTCCTGGGAAGGAAGGGAATAAATAAGATGGTAGCACAAGACTCTGAGATAAACAATGGGCAGCTGGAATGTGAACGTCTGGCCCCATGTGGGACATGAGCCAAAAAAAAGTGCATGCAGATCCTTCTCCCTGGGTTGATCCCGAATCTGCATAGACAGCTGTCCCAGAATGCCTAAAGGAAACATCTATGGATGCAGAATGTCAGACTCTCGCCTTCCACAGCCACTGCCCACATCCATTCCGCACATGACCCAAACCCACAAGAACTTCCTGAATCTTTGCTCCCACTTCCATCCAGTTGGAAACAGCCACAGCAAGACAATGCGCCTCAATTTACATCCCTTAAAACGGCTCAGATGAACATCTTATCTTACAAAGAGACATCCACATTATTAAAAAGTGCAGGTTTCCTTTTTAGAAAGCTTGGTATGTTCGGTTACAGAACTCTCTGGCCCCGGACCAAGGCTTTGGCCCTGTGACACAACTTGCACTCATCCTTGGAAGAGAAGCAGAACCCACAGCAATGATAAGCTCTGGCATGTCTTCACAGCTGAAGTGGAAATCTGCCCAGGCCCAGATAGCATCATTCTGGGTATGTTAAAACAAACTGGTTTTAACGGTCTTGGCTCTCCCCCAAAGAATTCTGGGAATTTTTATTTTTGTTTCAGCACTGAGATTTCTGTTTAAGAATGTTCCACATGGGCTGAGGAGAGACCAGACACAGAAACAGTGTGGGTAGTTTACACAGAAGTAATTGGGGGTCTGGGGGAGATGTAGAGCAGAGGGGCCACCCTATGTCCAGAGGTGACCTTAGCTCCTCTCAGACTGCAAAGAAGAGAGATCTGAAGTTCAAGACCTTAACTTTCTTCCTTTGGTTTGAAATATTTAAAAAATCAGAAAAGCCCAAGGTGAAACTTCTGACACCTTGTGGTTATACAGGTGCCTTTCCTTGCAAAGAAATTAAAACACAAAGCAATACTTCTAAATAGTGGGTTGGAGCCAGGATCCTTTAATGTGGCTATCAATAATGTACACTGCAGTCCAGCCCAAGGGCACATTTTACACCAAGCATTTAAAGCACTACAATACCACTTTAAACAGTCATGGCTTCCTCCCAAAGAATTCTGGGGGCTGTAGTTTGTTAAGGGTGCTGAGAGTTGTTAGGGGCACCCATTCGCATCATGGCTTGTAGATCCTGCAGTGAGCAGGGGATTGGACTAAATCACTTCCAGCTCTATGATTCTACAAGGGGAATTTGAGTGAGCAGGAGACTTTGGGATAGTTGAAGTGAAAAAGCTAGAGGAGCAGGAGAAGGGGGGAAATGCATGTGAGAAACCAAAGGTATGTACGTATGGAGGCATATATCTGGGGTGGGGGCTAAACTTGCTCTCTGGCATGAGCCAACCCACTGTTTATTGAGAAGAGCAGATAGGCCCTTTCCTCAACCATTTTGCTGACTTCTCACTCAGTCCTACAGGATTTGGTGAGGGCCATTAAGAATGAAGCCTGCTCCTAACTTCCTAACTCCTCATAAGGCCTATTCGTTGGTCGTGCTGCAAGAGAAATTGGCTTTATGTAAAGAAATAATATTATTCTGCAGTCTGATGCTTTGTGTGAAGGAGGGCGGAAACCCCCCCCCCAAAAAAAATAAAACAGAATGATTATTTTTAAAAAGACCATTGAACAAAGAGGAAATATGGTTCAAAAAACAATTTCCCAAATGTATATTATTAAAACAGTAATGTGTGTGTGTGTGTGTGTAGGCTATCTAACGGAAAAAGAAGAGAACACATTTGGCCAAACCAAATAAAGCATCCTCGACAGTGAATAAAGTCCCCCCCCTCACTCCACCACCAACACTCCACTTTCCTTGCCCAAAAGACAACCTACCCTCTGTAGGTGCAGCCTGTGAAACTGGTCCGCAATGCACTGTAACTTCCGTGCAATCTGAACTTCAGTTCGCAGTTCCTGTGGGCTTTCCCGAGGTTCCTCCCGGAGGTGTGGACTCAATGAGAAACCAATGGGGTTGACATGTAAACGGAACCCGGCGTTCCCTGCCAAACATCAGAGAAGAGTCAGGCGCTTATAGCCTCTCACGTATGTGAACAATCCTTCAGCCATGAACAGCACACCGGAAGAGAATACAGCAAAATCAAGATCATAATCAAGGAAATAAAATGTCTCATTTGAATTAAGCAAAACACTTATAGCTAAACCTCAAACACCTTTTAGAAAGCTAAGGGATCCATGACTGACAATACCTGCTCAGGACCCTCCACATTGGGCAACTGGGTCTATAAGACTCCATTTTAAATTCCCACAATGCTCTAGGATGACACTACACTGGGACCTCTGGGTTTTTGTAGGAAACTGAAATGACACTCACAGCCACTCTAGAGTACTGCTGCCTCTGCTGGGTAAACCTAAGGATGCTCACAGGTAAAAGAGGAAGCCCTCCATGGGGCAGTTTCCCCAGTGGCTCCTCTGAGGGAAGTGCAGAGGTTGGCAGTGCAAAAATGGGCCACTCTGTTTGTGGAATGCTCCCCGCAGGGAAACACACGTGGGACTATCACGGTCAGCTTTTCAACACCAGACGGCTTTCCTGGTTCTCCAAGCTTTTGGTTATTAACTGGTGTCATGCTTCAGCACAATTTCTGGCCTGTTTGTGGTGCTCATCTTATCATAGGGTGGGGTGGGATTTATCCTTCTTATAGTATTGTTGGATGAACGTTTGGTATTTTTCCAATGAATTTGTTCACAAACCTTTGTGTGTTTTATGGACTTGGACGTGTCACATTATAGGTCACTTTTAGTCTCTAAGCCAATGATAGGAAATCAGTGGACCTCCAGATTTTGCTTGATTTTCCAGCTCTCATCACACCCAACCACTGGTCTCACTGGAAGAGGTTGATGGGTGTTGGAAGCCTAGCAAACATCTGGAGGACCACGGATTCCCTGCTTTATGCAACAGCAGTTCATAGAACTTCATGAGAAGTATCATGGGGCCAGCTGGGCACCTTTTTGGAGCAGATAAAAAGATTCAAACATCCCCTTAAACTGGGGATGGGGAACTTATGGCCCTCCAAGTGTCCTTGGACTCCAATTCCCATCAGCCCCAGCCCCATTGGTCAAGGATTATTGGTGTTGTAATCCAACAACATCAGGACGGCTAAAGGTTCACCACCTCTGATTTAAATCCACAGAGGTACATGCAAACACTGTAAATGCTACATTATTTTTCTGTAAAAAAACAACCCCAAACAGAATCATGGACCCTGAATTGCCCCAGTTATGTGATTGATTTGATTTCAAATAGGCCCAACATCTGGGGGTTGTTGGATGCTGTGGGCCTCCCTCTCTGCCAGGCACAGGCAAACTCAGCCCTACAGATGTTTTAGGACTACAACTCCCATCATCCCTGGCAACTGGTCCTGTTAGCTAGGGATGATGGGAGTTGTAGTCCCAAAACATCTGGAGGGCCGAGTTTGCCTATGCCTGCTCTCTGCCATCAGATTTGGAAGGTCTGCATGTCTGAGAATGCTGTGGATCTTGTTTCTTAGACTCCCTTCCATAGTTCTTTTTTTTAAAATATTTTATTAAGGATTTTCTTGTTTTACAGAAGTGTAGTGCCTCGTATTTTTTTCCCCCATGTAACATTTTTACAAATCCGTTTCATTTGTTGAGGCATTAGGGGGAGAAGAAAAAAGAAAAGAAAAAAGAAAAGGGGGGGTGGAGAGAGGGAAGATGGATGGGGGTGGGGTCGGGTGGCGGTGTTTCTATTATGTTTAATGTATGTAGAGTTTGGTGTCAGCGTTGCTTGTGTTGTTCACTTGTGTTCCTTTGGTGGTGAGAGAGGTTGGGGTTGGCCTAGGGTGTGATTGTTTGCTTGTGATTGGCTGTGGTGATCTTTGTTTTCGTGTGTGAGTGAGGTGGGTGGGTGTTTTGGATCCATAGTTCTAAAGTACGTCAGCCCTGGAGCTGGCACAGTTAATTCTCTACCAAGTGGGAGAGGAAAAACTGTATCCCACTGCCCCCTCACCCACCAATAGGGTTTTGTATTTGGTGCCAGATCCACCTCTGAGTTTTTCCTTCCCATTAGGATTGCCATGTTAAATGATGGCATCTGCATATGGATAGAACAATGGTGCTCATGAAAAATGCATTCTCTGTTTTTAGCTGGTACCTGAATGTGTCCCAGCAGGCAATCTCTTTGCAGAGGCATTCCCTCCTTCATGGGGCAGAAGAATATTTACTCCAAGTCCCCACACTTCCTAAGCACTGCTGCTTTAAAAATAATTAACACCTTTTCAAAAGATCTCCTGCCCAGTTTACCAGGTTCGCCTTTCCAACAAAAGATTTTCAATCAATTAGACTGCAGTCCTGTACATACTTACTTGGGAGTAATTTAATGGGACTTCCTTCTGAGCTCCGTGTGAGAGGAGAGGGGATAGCAAATAAGGAGTGGGGCAGAAATTTATTTCACTATGAAGAAGCTTTTAAATTGCAAAATTGCATGAGCTTGCATAGGCGAAAAGCTCTTCAGATGCTAAATTGAAACCAGGGAAAGCCAGGTAATTTAGTCTGTTAAAAGCTGATCAAAAGAAAACATTGTATGCAGTTCTTAAAGGGACAGCAACTCAGTAAGACCACAACTTTGGGGCGGGGTGGGGAGTACATTTCATGGATCTTGCTTAAAATTGCGTATAGTCAAAACACATTGGGTTCAATGGTGGGTGGGATTGCCAAAGTCTTTTTTCCCAGATGCCCATCCCCTTTTTAATTTTTTTAAAAAACTTGCCAAGTGCTTGAAACTGAATGAGCACAAGTTAAATGTGCATAAGGTGCAGGCTTTGTGCTAATATTGTGCAAAGAAACAACAATCTCTATGAAGCCCCAGGCTAATTCTCTCACATTTCTGAATGAATCCCAGTTTTACTATCTCATGCACCATTTATCACCATGATTTGATGCTCCTAAGAACAGTAACTCTGAGATCTACAACGCTGTGTCCAGGGAAACTAACATGGGAAGCTGCTGATATCTTACTGTTCTTGCTCTGACATTATAGGTCTGTTTGCCTAATATAAACTGCTGATGGGTGGATATTTGATGCATGAACTTAATTGCATCCCATTGGTAGACATACAGGTATAAGTGCCATATATGTGACGGACAGTACCACTGAACCAACACATTTTTTTATGTTGAGAAGAAAGCATTCAGGTATGCTGCAAGGTTTTGTTCCTTGTTGTGGAGTTGGTGAGATGTAGTGGATTATATGGGACAGGCCTCTCCCACCTTGAAATGTCCACACTTCAATTTGATACTGTAAGCCAGGGTTTCCTGGACTTGGGTCTCAGGCTGTTTTTGGAATACAATTCCCATTATCCCTGACCACTACTCCTGCTAGCTAGAGATGATGGGAATTGTAGTCCAACAACAGATGGAGACCCAAATTTAGGAAACCCTGCTCTAAGCAGTTTGTTGCCCTTAGAAGAAATATAAAGGAGCTATTTTGACAATAGTCTAAGTTCCATGAGGAACGGAACTTGCTGAAAATAGCATATATATTTTGAGGTTTTCAGAACTCAGATGAATTGTGGTAATGAATTGTGTTTTTCCCAAATCCAATTTCATGCATCATGGTGCAGTACTGACCATATAGATTTTAAGATCCTCCAACTTCAGTCCTTTGTCCCACACAAAGAGAGAACTATATTTCTTTAGAACAATAAGAAGTAATCTAAGAATGCCATGAATACTAACACATGACAATTCATTGAGTGCAAAAGTATATAAACACCCATCATTCTTACCGTAGAAGAGTCTCTGGGGCTCTTCAGTGACTCCACAAGGTAACATGACATCCTGGCTAGAAGAGGATGGGTTGAGGGTTTGAGTTGCCTTATCTTGCTGCTTGGCATGCCTGGTGCCTGGGCCGCAACAGTGTGTAAGTGGGAAGAGCTGGAATCTCCCCAGAAGGCAGTTGTAAGATTTACTCTGTGTGAAAATGCCAGGAAATGTCATCTCATTGGGTTGACTGGCAAGTCCACAGTCTTCAGAGTGGAAGACATCATCCTCCAGCCCATCTAGATTGGAGAAATCCTCCTCCAGGTAGTCAGGGGAATCCATTTCACCTGCATTTTTTTTCAAAAAAAGAAAGTAGATAAAATGCCACTGAATATCCTAGAGAGGATGCATGGTTTTCTTTGCGCCTTCTTCACGAAACAGCCTGTGAATTAGGTTTGGGATAAGAGATAAATGATGGAGGCCAACTGGACAATCTTCCCTCCTTTGCACCCAAAGGTTCAGACTTTTTATGAACTAGGTAGCCACAAGGAGGAAGTCCAAGAAAAGCCTTCCATGATGAATGTTTTAGAATCCAAATACCATGCTAGCCTGTCACAACCACATATACATGTATAAAGACCTTCCATACCCAGTGCTTAGATTTCAAAGTCCTCAATAAATCCAGAGGATTCTACAATCAAACAAAAATGTTTCAAGGTATTAGTCGGGACTGATGGATGTACCTGAAGAATAGAATTGGGACACCAGGTGCTGGAACCTAATCACAACTAGCAGGATATACAAAATGCTGGGATTTAGTTGCAATACACTGCTGAAACTCTTGAGGATCAAGTAGGACTGGATGGTGACTGGTAACCAAGCCAAGAAATCCAAAGCGTGCCCTATGTTGATAAAATATTCCAAACCGAGATCAAAATGGATCTAGAGAACCCTTATAATCCTATAAACACCTGGAGCAGATCGGTCACTGGCAACTCAAACCACCTTAGCCAAAAAGACAAGACAGAAGATGAACAGCGTAAGGGGATCAGATCAATAGAAGTTCTCAATAAGAGGCTTATAACTGCTTCTTGGTGGGAGACAGCATTACTTCCTTCTTGAGTAACAAGTTGGGAATTGCTGGTGACTGCTCATAACTACAGTCTCTCCTCCAGGTTTAATGGCATAGCAAGTCCAAGGAAAGGCCCCATTTCAACCACAGTGTTGTATCCTTCATGAATTGCTATAAACTATCAAACATTGAACCCCAGAGAAAAACCCCACTGAACCCCCACAGAAAACTTGTAACATACAGACACCACCAAACTACATAATAGAGGTCCTCAGTCTTCCATATACAGCAAGCAATCCCGCAGAACATGATGAATTGTTTTCTCCATCCTACAAACCTCACAACATCCAGAGTACAAGCCACCCCAGAGAGCACAATGCCCCATGAAAATTCTTGAGCCAACTAACTTGTGTGTCATTGTAAAAATACAAAAGCCTCCAATACTGGAGAAAAGGAGAATAACCTCCAACCTATAGAACCCACCTTCCACTGCTTTTGCTGTTCACCTGTGTCCATTTATGTCCAAGAGCAATGTCCCTCTATCCCAAAGCCTTCCTAGCCATCTGATCAGCCACCTGATTTCCGAAAACGCCCACACAAGATGGAACCCAACGAAGTGAAGGATGTTGGGTGCTGTTGCCAGTCTGAATGATGTAGTCAACAGGGGAAAAGACAGGATGAATGAGGGCCTTGGGGAGGAAGAGGCTTGTTGGGATGTTGCCCAACAGAGTTGGCCTTTCAATAATCAGGGAAGAAGTAAGACCAAGCCCCCGTCTCAAAACTTCTGCATCCACCAAAATGCCAGCAGACTGAATAGAGAAATACAGAAGAGCCAACATGATGATGGCCCTGAGTGGTATATTAGAAGTATTGAGTGTCCCAGCTGCCAGAGAAGACCACCCGCCACGTACGTGCAGTGGACGGAAGTTCAACAACTTGTAATTCTCATTCTTCTGCACAGAAAGATCGAAAGGCACTGAGATGGACAGACAGAGCATTGCCACAAGTCTAGGACAGAAAAACATAAGGAAAGCTCTGCTGGGATTGTGTCAAAGGCCACCATCATGTTCTGATAGTAACCAAATGGATGCCAGTGGTAAGCCCACCAGCAAAACATGAGTGCAACAGTCCCTATTTCCACTTTTGATTTCCAAAAAACTGTTATTCAGAGGCATACGGCAATGGAGTAGAACATAGCCTTATCTTCCAAGAAATTGGAAATTCTGATGAATTCCCAAATCCAAATATCTCTCCCTTCTCTGTTAAAACTGAACTGCTCAAAAGAAGAAGTTTTTGGTGACCACCTCTGAAGAAAAGCTGTGGCGAAAAAGAAAAAGCTTCAGTTCCTTTTAGCAGTTCCATAAAATGCTTGAACATATAAAACCAGAGATGTCCACGGGCATGTCCTTGGGTCAGAGATTAGAAGAGCAGGCAATGTAGTGTTTTTAAAGCTCCTTACAACCAGCAATTAAGTCCCTTGTTATTCCTTTTAAAACTAGCATAATCTAAACACACACACACACACACACACACACACACACAAATGCCTCCAGACCCTGAACAAGGAAGTGAAATTCAATCTTTGGGTCATTTGTTTTGCGGTGGTTTGTGCAATATAACCTACAAGACTTTTATCAAGAGCCTTGGCACAGAGGAGTGTTGCATGCTTCTGCTTGGGAATAAGTCTTACAGAAACCAGAAGGACTTCCAACTGAACCTGCATAGGATTCAGCTGCAAATACAGTCCAATTCCAGATGTTTCGCTCTGCTGTGAAGCTGTCTTACGTCTGAATGATTCAACCTATGTGATGTATCCTCACTAAACAGAATACTGCTTCTGAATACCAGTTCCTGGAAACCACAGGATGGGAGAATGCTGTTGAGCTCAGCTCCTGCTTGTGAAAACAGAAAGCTGGACTAGTTAGGATGCTGGTCTGGTCTTCTGATGTTCATATGATTTGGTTTTCATGTCAGCTACAGCCCGCTATTCAGATCCATGCAAGAGGCATAGATTTGTAGTTTAACTAGCAGTAAGAAGAACTTTAAGACAGATCAGTAGGCAGCAACATAAACAACATTGTTTCTGAATTCACTGAAAGAGAAGTAATGTAAATCCAGAGCCTAAGCATAGGTTGTCACTACTGGAGATCATTTGACAATCCCTGTTCCAAGGTCTCTGGGGAAAGAAAAAGGGAGAGACACCCCGAACTTCTGCTTTAAAATTGCAATTGGGAGAAGCTTCCGATTGAACTCAGCGGAGCTTACTTCAGAGTCAAGATGTGCAAGTTGATACTAGATGGCTTCAGTCATAAACACCCTTACCTGGAAATAAGTCCATTGCCACTGAAGTTAATGTGACTTCTATATAGGAATTCATAACACTGGGCTGTTAAGCTCAAAGTTCCAGAACATGCACACACCATATCTAAAGTACAAGAGGAAAGATGAAGATTACAGATTACAAGTAAGTGGAATAGGAGTAAACATTTCCTGAAACAGTAAGAGTAATATCTTGTTGGTCCAGGCTGAGGGGCAGGGGGAGAGTATCACATGCTCTGCTTTTCCTTCTGCTGTAGTTGCATTGGAAGCTTGTAATACACATTGCAGAAGAGAATCTTCTCAGCTTTTCCTTCCGCTTCTTGGGAGGTGCCTTCGGTTACATGAATTCAGACAACCTTCCAAGTGAAAAGTCAGCAAGGGGCAAATAGAAAAGGACAAGTCTTGAAACTGCAAATGGAGGGACAAGTGGCTGTAAAAGTAAAAAAAGAGGAGAACAGAGCTGGCCATGTTTTGAACAATGGGGCCTGGGGGCAGGAAGGATATTGCTGGCCCTTGCTATCACTCGCGGTACTTCAGACCAGCCCTGCACCCGAGCTCACGACTGAAGCATGGTTATCTAGTAGGGTAGGCCCCAAATCCCCATAAATGTCTCGAGACACCAGCAGCCACTGTAGTCAGAGCCTTATACTATATATTTCAGTATAAAAAACGTGCTTGCAGAGATCTATAAAAGTGGTGGAGAACCTGATGCACTCCAGAGCTCCCTTCATCCCTGATGACTGGCCATGCTGGTGGGGGCTGATGGGAATTGCAGCCCAACACCACCCACCCATGGACAGCTGTGGGCAGGACTATTGCATTGCAGGGGCTTGGACTAGATGACCGTTGGGGGCCCTTCCAACTCTACAATTCTACTATCCTATGAAACTTCTGGAGAGGCACAGGTTCCCTACCACTTGTCGAAACATTCAATAAGATTCTATGCACAGCAGATCTCAAAGCCAAAGTGTTCCCTTACAGTGGATGCACGGTTACCAAGAAGCAAGTTCAGCTGTGTTCCGTGGGGCTCAGTCCAAGAGAAGAGCCCATAGGGCTGCCTGAGTGGGGTTTTGTGTGCAGTGACCGGGACACTAGGCTTCGCTGAGCATGAAGCTTGGGAGAAACTCTGCACTCTCCTTCAGGCTATCCACCTCACCAGACTGGGAAGCGGACAAGAGAGTCTCCGATCCTTGGAAGTAGGACAGGATGCAAAGAAATAAGCTTGGAGAAGGAACAGGTTTTTAAAGGGAGGAAAATCTTTACAGTGGTTATTTAAGGATAAGGAATACAGAGCACAGGCATGGCCTACCTTAGAAATCACTTATGAGGGCAAGTTGAGGGCACTTGATGCTGTTATATTTATAACATTATAGAAAATTCCAGCCTGGTCAGCAGCTGGGAGCCCCACATAAGCTGCTCTACATTTCCTGAAAGAGCTGTCAAAGCATAATAAATAATAATCGCATCCCTTTGAAAGAAGGAAGTCAGTTCAGCAAGCAACTTCTAAAAAAAATATCATGTAAAATTAGAATAGTCCTGCAGTTCTCCCAACTTGGAAACACCTGTTGGGAACTATACAATGCATACATTCTTCCATCTCCCTCCAGCATTCCCTCAGAAAAAAAGAAGCCTCGAACAAAACATTGCAGCCACTTGCCTGCTCTCAAGAGCGAAGCAAAGAGGAAGGCTATAGGACACACATGCACTGCCAGTTAACCAAAACAAAGCAAGCTGGACTTCACAATTCCCTTTTTAACTCTTCCCTGCACCTTCTGTTCCTCAGAGATTTAAGACTGAAATGCATCAATTCAATTCAGGATGAGGCCAAAAGACATCCTTACCACACACACACACACACACAGACACACAGACAAAAGAAACTCCAAAGTTATTAAGACCATTTGACAAACGCAGTACTTTGCAGAGCACATCTGGTATATAAAGTCATTTGATCCTTTAGTTAAGTATTTGTCTCGCAGCACATTAGTGGCCAAACCACCTAAAGGAAATGACTCCTTTTTTATTAGTAACACAAAGCAAATAAGCAGTTTTTAAAAAATCACTCCTTTTGGCCCCTGCCTGATCTGTTGCTTTATGTAAAGAGTTCAAGATCTGTTTACTACGGCTGTCTCTCGAGGGAAGGGGCTCAAGCATTTCTATTTCGAGATGGTGAAAGATGAATTGAACTATATTATTTACATCATGCCAAGAAGCCACAGTGAAGGAAGCGATTAGGAACCACTGAGATGGTTGAACTGTTGGTATCCACTAGTTCACTTAATCTGTCTGAGATAGGAGTTGTCCCAGAACAAAAGTGGCAGTCCTAATAGCTAGCTGACAGGTACAAATCCAACACATTTACGTTTTCCCTTTGAGCTTCTGACTGCAGAGTAGTTGTTTTAGAGGCAAAGAAGCCTTGCCAGAAAAAAAGTGGCAGCCTTTATCAGAAACTCAGTGATCACTGATACTTTTCATTCTGCTCATCTGTTCAGAGGAATGATGTTATCCCCTGGAAAGTTAGGTGAAAAAGTGGAAGGGGTAAGGTTGCATGAACTCATGAGATCCCAGTTTTCTGGTGCATGTAAAGAAAAGGTGAAGCACATATACATTTGCCAACAAACCTTTTTCTTAACTGTAGACGCTGAAATTGTAAAAGTAAGATAAAAAAACCCCCAAAGCACTACCCCCAAACTAATACAGAGATTGTGGGGGGAGGGTGTGCTCCCCTGCTCTACTTATCGGCTCAGAGATCGCAGAACATTAAGATTCGTATACCTCTAACGAAGCCCTTCGGAGAATTCATTCATTCATTTAAACTTACAGCCCACCTAATCGTGAAGGCTGAAGCCGAGTAACAGTAGGTACTTAGGAAATGCAACAATTCCGTTAAAAGTTGAAATGAAGATCTGATCAATGGCGACCCATGAGAGCGATGCTTAGTCAGGAGTTAACTCGCCCTCCCCGTCTGTAGGCAACGCCTGTCACGGATCAAATAATATTACACACCCACAAACATCTATCTATCAATATCTATATACACACGCGCGACTAACACACACACACACTACTGACCTGGTGCCCTACTTGCGACTCCGCCTGGGCGGGACTGTGGTCGGGGCTTCGCGGCCAGCGAGCGTCTCCTTTAGGCAAGAGGCTCGGGAGCCGCTGCAAGGCGGGATCAGCGAACCCTGAGAAGCGGAACCCTCGCCTGATCTGATCTGATCTGCTGCTGCAACAGCAGCGCCAGCGAGCGCGGCCAGCGGAAAGAGCGGGAGCCGGAAAGTCCCCGGGCTGCAACCTCAGGCGCCGCCGCCGCCGCCGCCAGCCGCACACGGCATTGTTTCCAAAATACACTTGCTTCCTGGCATTACCCAAACAGCTGATGGGAGCCCCGCCCCCGTCGTGACGCGCCCGAGGGAGCCGGCCAATGGGGATCCCCGGAGGCGTCCCGGGCTCCCGCGAGCGGCGCTGGGGGCAACACAACGTGGCTGCTTCGCCCAGTGGCGCTCGGGATCTCCACTCACAGCGAGGCGGGAAGGGAGAGCGGAGCGGCTTCCAAGCGAACGCCAACTACCCCGGTGCTCTCCCCTCTTCGCTCCCGCCAGGCCCCCTTCACACGACCGGACTTCCCCCCTGCAGATGGGAGAATCGATGTTGTGGGAAACCTGCGCTCCCGCCCACCCGTGTGCATAGAAGTTGCTTGGACTCTCATTCACGAGGCCCCATCATCTCACTTAGAAGGCAAAGTTTGTTCCTACTGCTGCTAAACAGGGATGTTCCATTTAGTTGTTACACAGCGCGTGGCTACGTAGATCAGTCCTCCCTAGATTGGGCTCATATTTTTTTAAAAGCCACCAAGATGGCACAATTCCCAGCGGAGATCCTTTGGAGACTCCATTGCTTACTTCCCTCCATTGTAAAACCTCTGTCCGTTCTTGCCTTTGCTTCCTGTTTTGAAACTGCTTGTAGCTCCACGAGTGGACTTGGCATGTCCTATGACTCTTGGCACCTCACTCCTGTAACTATACATGTATTCCCCAAGACAAATAAAAAGCAAGGGAAGTCATCCTGGTCCATAATGTGGGACAGGAGACAGAATCTTGCTTTCTATTTTCAATGCCAAATGATAATTTCTTTATTATTCTCTATATTTCCCATAGATTTTGATGTTTGGGGTTCTAAAAGTTTTTACAGCCTGTTTTGATTTAATTTTGTTGGTCATCTCTGCTGCACTGCGTTTTATACTGTATATTGTTTTCTTAAAAGATGTTCATTGTTTTAACAATTTTTATATATGCCGCCTTCAGAACTTCAGTTACGGAGCAGCATAGTAATGCTGCTAATTATGAATAACAAGTCAATTAGCTCGTTTCCCTTTCCATCTGTGTGTGTCGCTTAAGGGTTGGAGAAAGCTCCAGATAACTGCTGGGTTTTATACTTTCATAAATGGGGATCAGCCATCATTTGCTTCTTTGTCCCGGCAGTCCTTAGGTGCAACTTGAAACCTGCACAGCACCCAGCAGACATCATTAGATTAGGCTCTATTATATCTCATACATTCTGTCTTGGACTAAATGCAGACGGTGTGGCTTCAACATACAGTCAGCTCCCCGCCCCCCCATCTGCTTAATATTCAGTCTGATGAAGAATTCTGGAGAACTCAAAAGTTTGCTCACTAACTTTGTGACACCTTGGTTGCTTGTAACAAAGGTACAGTCCATGACCTGACTGGAAGTGTACATTAAGTACTGCATATGTAACTGCACTCATTCCTTGCATTATTGCTACCCTTTTCCTAAGTCTCTCTTCTCCATGTTTCTTCTCCCCATTGTCAACATTAGCTGGTGAGCTCCATAGGATATCCGACTTTGCTCATGAAACTCTGTGAAGCACAATGCCCATTGATGCAACACCATGATAGCAATGTTTATTCAGGAGTAAATCTGATGGGGCTCAGCAAAGAGCTAGTCTTAAGTAAGCATCCTTAAGAGGCTTTGGTCAAGGTCTCTGTCCACTTCAATGGGACTTACACCCTTGTAAATGTGATGGGATTTCAGCCAAAGCATATAATCGTCTGCAAGACTACACTTTTCTAAGGCTGGAAACAGATTACAGCTTTTCCATAGAGCTGGAGGTGGTTTGAGAGAGAGACAGGATTACTGCTTGAGATATGCACACTCCTTATCATGTTTGCTTCTGTAAAACAAGCTGTTCAGGTTTCCTGTATCTGTCTTGCCTGCTGATGAGCAGCTGCTGAGATGCATCAGTCCCTGGAAAGTTTGGGCCCACTGGGGGGGGGGGCTGCTCTGCACTGTGCACAGCAACACTTCATCCCCTTCCTACTGTTAACCCTTTAACTCGAGAAGATTGGGGAAGCAAGGGATACAAAGAGCACCTACCACTGCTCCTGATCATTCGCCTTCTTCTCCCTTTGGGATTCTCTACCTGCTTGCTCACCCTGCCTCTGTGCGCAGTCAGGAGTGGGCTCAGAAGGAAGTACCCCAGAACAAATGCAATGGCAAGCCTCTGCTTGCTCACCCTTTCTTTCCCTCTGCATAGTAAAGTAGCGAGGCTATTTGGCTAGGGTGCCAATCCTCCATGCTGCAAGGGCAGAAATTAAGTGAGCAGAAGGAACGGCTTAAGTGTTTTTGTTTTGCAAAGGCAGCACCACAGAGTCCAACTGTCCCTCCCATTCTGCCCCTAGAGTGTGTTCTTGCTCTGCCACCTCTACCCCATTGTTTGCCTTCTCTTAAAGGTTGGTGGGGCTAGCCCAAGACATTTTGGCACCTGAGGCAAGTCACAAAATGGCAAGGGGAGTGATCTACATCAGGAACAAGAGGGAATAAAGATCGACAGTGGGAATGGGATGGGAGGAGACCAGTACAGTGGTACCTCTGGTTGCAAACGGGCCCGTTCGCAACATGAAAAGAGCGCAACCCGCAGCGGCGTCTCTGCTCATGTGCGGGTTGTGACTTGCTGCTTCTGCGCATACGCGTGACATCATTTTGCGCTTGTGTGCATGCACAAGCGGCAAAATCCAGAAGTAACCCTTTCTGGTACTTCCGAGTCGCCGCAGGATGTAACCTGAAAGAACGTAACATGAAGCGGACGTAACATGAGGTATGACTGTAGTGCCTCTTATTCACTGAGAGGGCACTGTGGAGGCAGCATGGGCCAGATCTTCTGCCCCTATGGATCCTGTCACCTGAGGGAGTCACCTCTCCTTGCCTCATGGGCAAATTGGCTCTGGGTAGGTCAGGTTGAGCTAACTAGAGGGGGCACCCAACAGTATATTTCCCAAGGTCCCCTGTAACTTGCCCCTTTGAATATTGTCGTCTGTCTCCAGCAGCCTGCATAGTTTGTTGAGACTTTCAAGCTACAATCTCAAATGCACCTAGAAGTGATTTCCACCAATGGAAATGAGTAAATAGGCATAGAATTGTGCTGCCACACAGACTTTTAAAAGGATGAAGAGGCGACTTTGTTTGCAGATGCTGTTCTGTGGTTAAAAACTTCAACAATTCTAGCCTTGAGAATCCAAGTCATCAATACCCAGAGGAGAAATTCAACTCATATCCCAGTATAATGGTTCCTTTTTATGAAAAATGGTACGAGGTACAAACATACAGCATTTTTAGGGTTCCTGATTTAACAGGCAAGGCCATCTTCTCCCAGTCATGCCCTCCTGTCACTCACCTGACATCACATGATACCAGGTGTGGGGCAGGTAAAGCCACAGCTGCAAATGAACCATCAGGAGCCTTAAGGGTGTGCTCTCAATTGTTCCTTTGCAAATGTGGTTTGCATTTGTTGCCATTTAAATTCGGTACCAAAGGCAAGCTGCACAGCTAGGGTCAGATCCACTCAGCGGCTCCTGATATTAGCCCCCCAGTAGATCCAATGTCTGCTGGATGCAACACGACTTGTTTTCAGTGCCAAATTTAAACAGCGCCAAAGGCAAGCCTTTGCTCCCAATTTTTCTTTGCAAACCTGGGTCAGGAGCTCCCAGTGGATCCGACCTGGTAGAGTGGCTGGCATTCAGCATCCCATTTAAACAGTGGTGTGTGCAAGCCACGCTTTTAAAGGAACAATCGGGAGCAATTTTATGACTATTTTATTTTTAAAACATACAGCCCACCTTTTTAAAATGCAGCTTACAACAGCAAGACAAAGCTTACATATGCATCAATGGATAGAAAATAAGAAGCATGGAGCAGCAATTACAAAAAGGAACAGGATTGAGTCGTGACTTAAATAACAATAATCACAGAACAATAATCATAAAAGGGACAGCAGTAATATAACATAACATGCTAAAAAGTACTACTCAGCAAAACACCGCCTTGGCAAAATATCTAAAGGACTATAGTACACCAGGGCCTAACAGATCTCACTTGAAAAGGCACTCCACAAAGTGGGTGCAACCACTGAGAAGGCCCTGCTTCTGGTAATTTTAGAACCAACTCCAAAACTGGGAAGGGAAAGGAGGTATACAGAGCCTTCAGAGAATGGAATAAAAATAATGGTACGCTAGTGTAGTACTGGTAAGCCAAAGAGATAACCTTGCTGACACTTAGAATTTGGTAACAATGTGGGAAGGCAGCCTCACTTGTGTTTGCCAGTCGGCATTGCTGAGAATAGGCTAAGATATTGTTACAGTGGTACCTTCATTCTCAAATGCCTTGGTACTCAAACAACTTGGAACCCAAACACTGCAAACCCGGAAGTAAGTGTTCCGGGTTGTGAACTTTTTTCGGAAGCTGAACATCCTCCGTTTTGAGTGTTACGCTTCTGATTTGAGTGTCGCACTTCTGTTTTGAGTGTTACACTGTGGTCTGTCTGTTTTTGCTATTTATTTTGAGTTTTTTTGTTTTTGAGGCTTTTTTGGTTTGTTTTTGTGACTGAGTGGAACCCAGTTCAGCTACTGATTGATTGATTGTGTGACTGCAGTACATTGATTATTGCTTTCATTTCATAGATCAATGGTCTTGTTAGATAGTAAAAGTCATGTTAAATTGCTGTTTTAGGGGTTGTTTTTAAAAGTCTGGAACGGATTGATCCATTTTGCATTACTTTCTATAGGAAAGCGCACCTCGGTTTTGGAACGCTTTGGCTTTGGAACAGACTTCCAGAACGGATTAAATTTGAGAACCAAGGTACCACTGTACTGATGTCTGACATGCTTTAAAAAAGAGCTAGATATATCACACTCCTGCAGCAGAGTGTAATATAACAGTGGAGTGCCCCTCTTCTAAGGTATAAAGTCACAAAGGCACATTTTAAACAAAAGTCACTGTATGAGTGGGAGTGGCGGGGCGGGGGACAGTTGCTGTTGTATCACTTATCCTTGTGTGGCATTGCAAGCAATTTTGGGCTACAGCTCTCAGGTTAATAACTGCTTCATGGCAACTCTGAGAATATTGCTGTTGCACGTGACCATTTATGTTGCAGTGTGTAAAACAGTTGTTGTGATACTCATGCTATTACTTTCCACAAAGCAAGAATCCCGTCTCCCTGGGAGAAGAATTGCATTTTCCCCAAAGGCAAAATGTAATGCAGCCATAGTGAGGGAAAATGTGATAGCCATGTGGCTGATATTCGTACAAACTAGAGAGCGGATGTAGTGGCTGCACTACAAACTACAGAGCAGTAGTGGCTGCACATTTACTACAGAAAAACTAAAACTATAGTTGGGAAATGCCCTCTGAAATACATTATTTTTCTCTGAAACTACCAGTAGAGGGCAACATCACCAACACAAAACAAATGTACAATGGCTGGGAAAATGCACTATATGCGCTTTAGCATTTAAATAAGATAGTTTTAGACACACAGAGTTCATTTACAGTACAATTATATTAGCTTATGAGGCAGATTAGAGATCCCGCCTCTCGAAATCAGGACTGATGTGCAAAGGATGTTGTTTGTGCTTCCAGGATCACCATCGCATTTCCAGCTAATTGAGCCTGCATTTAAAATCCATTCTAGTTCCCCTTTTTATAATGTGTTTTAATGGCATTGGCCACAAAAACAGAATTTCTGCTTCATAAGCATATTTTCAGTTTGGATTGCTGCCTAAAACCATTGTTCAGTTTCTAAAGAAACAGGCGGTTCTTCAGTCCTGTGATGATATTATTTTGCAGGTGATTTCAGGTAGCTTTGCCATTAAAGCAATTCCATTTTCTGAAGACTCCCAAGGTGCATTAAGTGGGTGGGCATGGCTGACACCCTCATTTCTTCTTAATGAGAGAAACAGTCATCCTTAAATCAGAGTACCTGGATCTCCACTAGCCTTGTACACATAATAAAAGTTTTTGCATTCAAGGTCTAGGCCAAGGATGGTAGAAAGCCTCTTGGCAAAAAAGAGCAATGGGCAGCAGTGTGTGGGCAGGTAGAGGCCACACAGCAAGGCAAAACCAGGCAGCAGGTAGAACCAGGGACAGCATCCACACGGACATAGACCCTTCCTTCCCCCACTCATGCATATGCACCCAGACATACACACAGGCATACAACCTCCCCAATCTCTCACAGAGGCATCAGGACTGCAGGTTCCAACCTATTCTAGTTCCCAGCAATCCCAATGCAGCTAAAATTGTTCCTATGCAGCTAGCTATCGCCAGTCTGGGGCCAGAGATCGTGGCTGCGTCAGGAGTGCTGGAGTGGGGCAAGTTAAAATCTACGGTACTTTCCCCGGCACTGATCCTCTGCTGGTTAGCTGCAAAGGAGCACAGCAGTCTTTTTCCTGCCACACGGCTGATGGATGATCAGAGGGGCAAGGGGGGGGGGCAAGGGACTGGAAGACTGCCTTGGGAGCTGCTTGTTCTCCTGGCTCCCACTTGCAGGCACATTCCTTGGACTCTCGGCTTGATTATTACCCAACCAAAAATCACTACAGGGCCTAAACTTAGATCAGGTTACAGGTGGCGCGGCTCAGTGGTTCAAAGCAGAGCCCTAAGATGCATGGATAGGCACGATGTGAGATGTTGTCCCAACACCTGACATGCCCCCTTTGCCCTCCTTTGGAAGAGCAGAGCAAGCAAAATCATCTGTGTGCTCTGCATCCCGAACAACATGACTGGGCAAGCAGGGCATCTTTGGAGGCAGAGGGTGGGGTCTACCCAACTAGTTCATTATCTGACCCAGGTGCCTACCCAGTTGCTGGGGAGATTACACTAGCAGGAGGCAGGGTGGGCACTGCTTAAGATGTCTCTTCTGCCTCTGCTGGGATGTCTGGAACTGCTGGGGCAGGGACATCATCTGCTAGATTACTCGGCTGCTCCCTGGCACCCAGCTCAACACTTTCCAATCCTGCCAATAAGTCTCCACTGGGCTTGTGATGCATGTGATCTGTGAGCCACAAACTGCCCAAGTGTAGTCTAGCTCACCCCTGTGCAAAAAGGCTACTGCTACCACAATGTCTAGGGCTGCAGGGACGCAGGTTCAAACCCTCACTCAGCTGTGGAGCTCACTGGGTGACTAGGGGCTGTTCTCCTGCCCTTAGACTAACCGTGGGGAGCATGGGATATGCAATGGCCACAGATGAGAGATGGGGGGAGGCAATCTAGGTGTAAGGTGGTTTGCCAAATTATTTTGTTGGGTTTTTGGAAGCTATCATTACTGGGCTGACTATTGTAGACGGTGCTTTTGCATGCTCTTATTTCAATATCTATGCAGAACATTGCCCTGATTTTTCTTAAGTTACATTTTCCCATAAATTGTTGCTGAAATGTCAGTATGATGAAAAGAATTCCAAAATCCATGGTAGGGCTATGCCGTTACTGGGCCAACAAAATGTTTTCTTATGGGCCAACATGACTATCTTTGTTAGTTGATGCGGATAGGACCCTTTAATCACACAAATCTAAATTTCCTGGGAGACCCTTGAATCCCTCACACAAAACGCTGACAGTTTGGAGGGGATCATAATTGCTGAGGTGATTTGAAAGGAGTTTGTGTGCTGCCAGATTCCAATAATGGAAAACGCACAGAACTGAGAAACTGTCTTTGGTACGGAAATAACTAGTTACACCGTTGCTCTTGAGACAAAAGCAAGTCCTGAACTCAGTAGGAGAGGAAACATTTTAGTGCAGCTACATGCTTAATATGGATATTAGTTGCAGGTCTGCTTTACTTACCATATATGAAAGACCATCTGCTGAAGAAAACCAGGTCACAGCGACATTGTAGTCAGGAAGTTCCCCTCTTCAGTTTGCTGCTCTTATGAAGTACTTCTGGGATAGAGGCATGTCCAGACTTGCCATGCACCCTCTGATGCTCTGAGCTACACTGGAAGCCTTAAATGCTATGTGCTCTCAAGGCTGCAAACCTAGAATCCCTTTGCTAGTGAGCAGGGCTTTTTTTCAGCTGGAACTCGCCAGAACTCAGTTCCAACACCTCTGAAGTAGAAGCCATTGCCATTCCAAGAGAACAAGGGAGGTGTTCATGGTGAGTCCTAGCACAGTTGGACTTACTTCTGATTCAACATGCATAATAGTGATCTGTGCAGCTCTGTAACATGCACCAAACCAAGCTCACTATACAGTTTTGCTACTTTCAGTAATTTTTGTTCAGAATTACAGCTTGGGGAGCCCAAATCATAATGTTTGGGCAAGGGCCCAAAAGGTGAAATAATTATTTATGTTTTCATGATGAATTCTACCTCTCTGCATAATAAAAGTTGCAGTGGTGGTTTTCCTGCAATGTTAGTAAAGAAATAGAATCAATAAAAAAACCTTTCAGTTGAACATGGTGTATTAAGGACTTTGAATGTTCACTCAAGCTCCAAAATAGCAGGAAATTGCAGCTGTTAAGAACCCTTAAGAGACACATTATTTAGGCCATACTGATATGGAATGATGTAACTGGTCCCAGTTCCAGCACTTCCTTAGAGCTGGGAGGCTGTCAGTGGCAGGGTGCTGGGTCTAAGTCTAAGGGCTAATCCATACCTCTACCAAACCCAGTTTACTGCCGAATCAGAGCAAACGTCAATCAAGTTTTATCCGGATCGATGTTTGCTCTGATTTAGCAGTAAAGAGCAGGTTTTCCAGGGGACAGTGGCAGGGCAAAGTCAAAACAGCTCAGGCACAAGACAAGTGGAATTGTGGGCATAGTCCCAGATTTGTCTATTCACTGGAAAAGGCATGTGTAACCTTTGCAGCTGAATCAACTATTCTATGTCACAAGTACTGAACTGAAAACCGGTATCATCAACATTAGAGTAGGAAACACGTTTCTTCCCTGTTGTTGTGTATTCTGGCTCCAATACTGATCCCATTAAAAATGTTTTAACAACAGGAGCTGATTCTGACGGTTGTACACTGCAAGGCAAGAATATCCTTAATCACTTGTGAACTGAAAATAAAAGAATGCTGAATATTGTTTTGTAAGGGGCAAAAGAAAAACACCAGGCCTTGCTGTAAATCTCAGCGAAGGTATAAAAGTGAAGACTCACATCTGACAATTGTACCTTTCTTAAAGGCAAGCTTTCAGGCACAATAATCAAAGTTGTATCACCTTTTTAAGGTGGTCTTTTTTCCCAGTAGCCAGGCTCTACACAAAATCCAGCTGCAGATCTACACCAGGAATTTCAAATGATTTCAAGTATGTATTCTAAACAAGGAACCCTGGGATTATTTATTAAGTGGCTAGAGACTAAGAACAGAGAATCACAAAGCTACACTTCCCAGAATTATGGCAACCTGAAACCAGTTTAAAACTGTGGGTTTTAGGACAACACCTAAAAATGGAAGTTGTCCTGCTCTTCTAGAAGCATACTCATCACACTGATGTCAAATATTCTTACTCTTTTCTAGAACTTATTTCAGTGAGATCTCTCTGGGTGAGCTAGAAGCAGAAGCTGGCTGTGTTGTCTAGCAGGTGGCTCTGACACATTTATCCCACCCGCACTATTTCCCTTAAGTTTTGCCTTTTTTAAAGAGAAAGAAAGGTGGGGGATTTTCTAATAGACATCATACAATCTTTTAATTGCCTAAACAAATTAAATTAATTAATTTATAATCCAAGGCTGGGGAACCTGTGGCACTGCAGCAGATGTTGGACTCCAACTCACGTCAGCTCCAGCCAGCGTGACCAATGGCCAGGAAAGATGGAAGATGCAACCCAACAGCACCTAGGCAGCCACAGGTTCCCACTCCTGATATAAATGATAATATGCCAATTAATGGAATCTTTTGAGAGTGTTTTCACCCACCCAGTCTCCCACTGACCTTGAATTTTATGAAAAATTGCTGGTCTGACACTAGCTTGTTTAGATTTGTCCTTTTCCATTCCTAATGGCTGTGATCCTAATGAATTGAAAAGAATGCATGACTAACAAGAATGGAATGCAAATTACAACATAATGGATATGCAGCAAAACAAAATTGCATTTGATCTTGCTAGTCAGATATCACTGGGCTTAAAGCCTCGGATTATTCTCCACTTTTGACAGCCTTGGTTCCAGTTCTGAAAGCAGTGCCATCATAACAGATGCTCTGGAAGCTCTTGGCTGGGCCTGCAACTGATTTCAGACTTCTGCTACAACAGCCAGTCATTTTCAAATCAAACTATTGTTTGTTTGGGCTTTTGAGGCTCCCAGAGGCTTTTGAAGTCTGAGCAGTGCATTACTAGACTAAAGGAAACAATGGAGCACATTAAAATGTGTGTTTATGTGCTTTTATGCCGATGTGCCTAATATGAGGGGGGAAATTAATGATCCGTAGGAACAAAAGAGGTTAGTAACAGGGCAAAGATTTCTCGGGAGACTCCTTTGTGAAAAGCCCTATCAAGCAACACCAAAAAATGAAGAAACAAAAGAGAACAGACGCTGCACACAAAAGTCCTTCTTAAATAGGGTTGGCTCAAGACATTTTACTGCCTGAGGCAAAGATGGCATCTCTCCCCATTTCGGACACAGAAGCTGATCAGAGTGGCAACTAAATCTTACTTGAACACTGCTGAAAGGACAGCTATATGCCCCTGAGGGCAGCAGGCTGGCTCAGGGGTTCTGTGGCACCCACAGCTCTGCCCATTCCTGCGCCTCAGCATCAGCCACCTGATATATGCACATAAGAAGGGAGAGCAGGGGTCTTGAAGTTGCCCATCAACAGTTAGTACCTGGATAGAAGACTGAGCAGGGACACAGGTCACAGTCTTCTCCACAGTGATGAGATGTATTGTTTCTAGGTTTACGCACACACAAACACATTAGTATATGCATATTTTGTGCAAATTTATGTCTTGTTTTTGTGATGTATTCCTTTTTTTTTTGCAATCCATGTGTCCAGCCATATAGGGTGGCCTCGCAGGTGCTAATTAAGTCTGCTGTTTCTGATGCTTGCCTGGAACTGCACAAACAGGGAGAGGGCAAGGGATACATCTTGGCAGCTCATAACTCAATACAGTGGTACCTCGGGTTACATACGCTTCAGGTTACATACGCTTCAGGTTACATATGCTTCAGGTTACATACGCTTCAGGTTACAGACTCCGCTAGCCGCTAGGATGAGAACAGAAATCGTGCTCTGGCGGCGCAGCAGCGGCAGGAGGCCCCATTAGCTAAAGTGGTGCTTCAGGTTAAGAACAGTTTCAGGTTAAGAACGGACCTCCGGAACGAATTAAGTACTTAACCCGACGTACCACTGTAACTCATAGCAGGTGGGCATTTAGCCCAGCAGTGCATGCTACAAAGACTGGGTTATTAAGACTTTCCTCAGACTCCCTCTCATTTACAGAGCCAAGGAGATGAAGCTGCTTCATCAAGCCTTGGACTCCACTGGCATGGGGTGAAGACACATGATGCACCCACTTCGCTGAAGCTAAAGGTAGGTCTAGGTCTTCTCGGTTCCTGGAGGAGAGTCCAGGTGGGAATTCAACCTGTATTACCTTAAATCCATCAAGGAAGAAAGGTGGCATCTAACTTATATAATACAGGGACATGGGCATAGCCAGGATTTATTGGGGGGGGGGGGGACCAGAGTTAGTTAAGTACAGTGGTACCTCGGGATCTGGAGGTCCATTCTTAACCTGAAACCATTCTTAACCTGAGACACCACTTTAGCTAATGGGGCCTCCCACTGCTGCACGATTTCTGTTCTCATCCTGAAGCAAAGTTCTTAACCTGAAGGTACTATTTCTGGGTTAGCAGAGTCTGTAACCTGTAGCGTCTGTAACCCGAAGCATCTGTAACCCAAGGTACCACTGTGTTTTTATTGATTTACCTGATTCAGGGGGGGTAGTTGCCCCCCTGTCCCTATGTACAGGGATCACTAACCTTTTTAAGCCTGATAGGGCACACCTGGATTTTTTGAGCAGGTGCTGTGGACACCACCCTCTGGCACTTCACTCCCACCTCCACTCGGGCCACTCACCAGAACATCCCTTCCCCTGCTGATAGCGCACACATGGTCACATGGGCCACTTTTTCAAGCAATCTGGTAGTTTGATCCAGTAGAATTAATCTGAGGGTAGAAAATCGCAGGGAGCTGAAAGAGGAAATGGAAAAGAGTGGCACTCTCCAACTTCCTTCTTCAGCTCTATGTACGGGGGGGGGGGGAGTCACCACCTTCACCTCCTCATGATCAAGGGGACTCAGTTTTTGTGGGCATAAGGGGAATACCTGAAGGGTATTGTTACACCCACAGGCATGAAGTTGGCAACCCCAGGTATAATAAGCAAGCAGAATGTAAAGAATAGGTTGTGGTCGCTGATTTTAGTGAGACTGCTCAAAGGAAAAGATTCGATGCCTGCACCTTAAGATGAGAAGTAAAAGTTGCACGTCTGACAGCCTAATGCAGTAATAGAGGTCTGGAAGGATATTTTGCCTTGCAATGATTTACAGAGAGATATGGCGGGATTTAATGAAAGGATGGACTCGGAGGAATTCCTTGAGGAAATTAGTCATTGTTAAGCATTGGCTCTGAGTAAATAGACCCAAACCAAGACTGAGACAGTGTGTCTGAAAGAGAAAACAGGGAACTGAAGCAAGTTGTGCAGTGGTGGTTTTGCTCAAGGTCGATAACGAAGCTGCCACAATAGCAGAGGGGAGACAAAAGGAAACAATCGGCTGAGAAGTTTTCCTGCACGCGCAAGACCCATTCAGGATGAATGGAAACAGCACAAGCACAGCGCTCTTGCGCGGTTGCTTTTCATCGCGCTGGAGCTTCCACAATGAACAAATGCAGCCCTGTTTGTTGGCACCTTGCTAGCAGTAACTGATCCTAGAAGCCAGAATTGTCTGTCCACAGAAACATTCAGAATAGGTATTGGAGAAAGAATATCCAAGTCTGATCCACTTCCAATGGTTAATAATATCAAAACCAGGCAAACACATTAGTTCAGAAGTGGGGGAGGGGGAGAGCTGTGTGTGTTTGTTTGTGGGTTGCTGAAGTTGATTGTAGAAGTAGGATGGAGGGAGGGGTGATTAATTGCTTTAGCATCCCTAAGGCAATTGCTGCCTGTGGTATAAACCCTTAAAGGGGCATAGTGACTGTTTCATCTGTGTGACAACATTGCTGTTCTTATTATGATCTATTAATAAATAATCACAAATCATCTTACAATACACAGCTTGCCTTTTTACCATTTTCAAACTTGAATGTATCCAAGCAGGAGCATGTGGATTGCTGTAAATCTTATTATTATTTTTCAGCCCCTCTATCTGAAATACCACGTTTGATCTTGCATTGGATGTAGTACAAGTGGCGACCATTGTAGGTAGGCGTATCCAGTCAAGAAGACAAAATGAGGGTGGGGGCTGTGAACAGAACCCCCATGCAAAATGGCCGTTGCCTGTATCGATTGGTGGCCTAAGATTGATTGGTGAAAGACCTACAGTAATAACTGGTTCACAACTCAAGACACCTGAGTTATTTTCATGGTTTAAGGCTGATATGGAGTAGGGGAACAGGGCCTTTGTCCCTTTAACAGCTGGTTGGCAAGTAGAAATTGAACAGGGAAATCATTTTCGGTGTAGAAATACAACCAAGGGGAAGTTTCAACTGTTGACATCATATCTGTCAGACATACTATTTCCTTGGGCCTGCCACCCCCACCTACAAAAGAGGGTACACATTTGCAAGAGTAGGCAAATTTCTATCCTTTTTTTGAGTGCCACAGAGGGCCCATATTTGGTCCAATTCTGGACGCAGAAAATCCTGTTGGCAGCCCCGGTTCTACTGTGTGCAAGCCGTTCTTCTGCCAGCACAAAGTAACCATTGGATAAGATCCAGAAAAGTATGCATATTGTTTAAACAGCATTTCCTCTGTGGCCCTGTTCCTTACAAGCTCATCTGTTCTCATAGAATTACGGAACTGGTAGTAATCTTCGAGGTCATCGAGTCCAGACTCCCATTCCATGCAGGGTCTACAATGGAACTATGTTGTGGGATGGGACTACAGCATCCCTGATACATGGCTACTCAGCCTCTGCTTAAATATCTCCAGCAAGTTTTAGATTTCTGCCTCCTGATTTTCTGTCCTTTGCTTTCCTGATTTTGCAGGCCAGATTTCTCGATCGTTGGTAATGTTTTATGCTTTTGGAAAAAGATTTTGCAATCTGGATCAAATTTGGGCTTTTTTCACATGGTTAAAAATTGGCTTCTTGTGTTTCTCGTGGCAGCAGTTAAAATGTGATACCTACACTGGCTAGAGAATGCAATTTCTTTTTTGTTTTCTCTCCCAAGTTAACAGGATTGGTAGATGCTTTTGCAGTGTTCTGTATGAACCAAGCCTCAGGGCTCCTGTGCACGCCCACTTGTCCCGCTGCTTTCCCGCATGGAAAACCCGCTCTTTACCACTGAATTGAAGCAATCGGACCCATGCTTTCTACTCACAAGACAAGGGGAAGTGTGGACGAGCCCTTACTCAGTACAGTGGCACCTTGGTTCTCAAACGCCTTGGTACTCAAACAACTTGGAACCCAAACACTGCAAACCCAGAAGTAAGTGTTCCGGTTCGTGAACTTTTTTCGGAAGCCAAACGTGCTCTGTTTTGAGCGTTTCGCTTCTGATTTGAGTCCCACACCTCCATTTTGAGTGTTACGCTGGGGTCTGTCTGTTTTTGCTATTTATTTTGAGTTTTTTGTTTTTGCGGCTTTTTTGTTTTGTTTTTGTGACTGTGTGGAACCCAGTTCAGCTACAGATTGATTGATTGATTGATTGTGTGACTTCAGTACATTGATTGCTTTCATTTTATGGATCATTGGTCTCGTTAGATAGTAAAATTCATGTTAAATTGCTTTTTTAGGGGTTGTTTTTAAAAGTCTGGAATGGATTGATCCATTTTGCATTACTTTCTATGGGAAAGCACACCTTGGTTTTGGAATGGACTTCCAGAACAGATTAAGTTTGAGAACCAGGGTACCACTGTATAGTGACTAAGGATGACAAATAAGCATTCAAATATCAGAAATAGAAGGAATCAATCTATTAATAATTTAAATGCACTATGATTATAACCCGGCAATCAATTAGGCTACAGTATTTTGGTTTAAGGTCATTACGACACAATTGTAAAGCATATTTACTCCATTACATTGAATGTGATTTATACCATAATAAATGTATGTAGGTTTGGCATCAGTGGGAGATTTCCTCCCAAAGCAGATATTATCATCAGAGGAGGGATTTTACTCAGGAACATAGAACGGAAGGAAAGAGCTAAATTCTCCCTCCATGCATGCTCTGAAACAATTAATTCTCAGCCCCACGCCAAGTTGATGCAATTTGCATTTTTAAAAACCTTCAGGTTAAATTAAAAGACATAGTTAGCAACACATCTAGCAATGCATGGAAAGGAGTGAAGGAGAGGGTCTGTTTTGACCTAAGTGTATTGCATATTTATTTTTTAACCCCCCTTAAGTTTTAATGTAGGATAACAGTAAATTTGTAAAATGCTCTCCCCATTTTCCCATTCAAAAGTGTTATGCATATACAAATGCCTGCTTTTTTGACTGTCTGTTGTGCACTAATGTTTCCCCTTTCCTAATTTTTTTGTAAATTTACTATCATTTCATCTCGTTATGCTTTACTCAAGGTGCTAACATAAATTAAAGACCTAATCTTTGTAGCAGTGAAGTGTGACTATGGAAAAGTTCCTCCGTTCTCACTGGGGATTCACAGCACCCTTTTCTGCAAGGTTCTCCAACCTAATCCTAAATGTGAAAACCAAAAGGAAGCTGAAAACAAATATGAAAATCTCAGAATGTCCTTGACAAAGTATATACACTTTACTGGGGACTGGGAGTAAGTCTCAGTGAACTCTAGGGGAATTTACCTCTGATCAGACATACATGGGGTGACTTTGTTAGCTAGCGTGTTTTTTTTTGAAGCCACTACTAATGGCCTTTGATTTAGCTTTCACTCCCATAAATACTAAAAGCTTCTTTGGCCGAAGGGCGCTTCCAAGCAGTCACTTTTGGGATGAGATTCAGTCACAACTGGCAGATTTAAGCACTGCAATTAAAGAAGATTTGGAGGTCTTGTAAAACAAACCTGCTTTCTCCAGAGATCTATCGCCAATGCAGAAATTGACAGGGAAATGGATTGAACAGTGTCGGTTAACACTTGCTGGGCCCATGGTTTTATAATCTCCCCACAAACAAATCAGGCTGAATGCTCTTTAAACAAGTCATCTGGAAGTGACGCTAGGAGTAATAGGAGGAAGCTTATTTTCCAGACAATGGCACCAAGCAGTTCTCTGAAATTATAGTTTGTGCTATGGAGTAGGCAGTAATACTCAGTGGGACTTACTTCTGAGTAAGCATGCATAGAATTGGCTGGCACAGCTGCTGGGACACATCCTTTACACTGTGCGTGAAAATGGAAATATACCATGTGTAAAAGAAACGAACGAGAGCAGCTCACCCTTTTTCTTTGTCCTGCCTGTTCTTAGGTTGTTAGTCACAGATCCCCGTGTCAGGAAGGCTCCTCTGTCCTTTCGCTCCTTTTCCTCCTCTGCTCCTTTTAAGCATTTGTTGTTTCTACAAAATTGGTTGCAAGGCAGAAACAGATTTTCATTTTTAATAACAACTGAGCTTCAGGTTCCCAAGAGAAGAAATGTTCTCCATTGGATACAAGAAGGTCTTGTGTCACCCAAATTCTTTATTTATTAAAGAGACAGAACAGATCCTCTTACTACCCCCTCTCCATCCCACCCCTTGTAAAGACACCTCCCTAAATCAGATAAGATGTTTACAGGGCCTTCATCTCCTCCACCCATCCCCAAGATCTTAGAAGATGTCCTTGTGAAGAAGCAGAACAAGATATTTTGCCCTCATTTTGTTGCATCCCCTTAGCTTGCCTTGATAGTGCAGAGAGAGGTAGCTTGCTAGCTATCCATCAGTTAAGCATAGCAGAATGGTCCCCTGCATAGTTTGTACTTTTTGCATACAGATGGAATTCTGCCCTCCTCTTTTTGATCCAGTAGACCTGTACTCCAAAGAATGGCTATGAGTATTAAACAGCAAAAATTCACAGCTATTTGCTTTTCTGATGCCTCTTCCGCAGATGCTCAAGTTTTGGCAAGAGTAGTGGCACCTTCTGATGGGCAGTGCACATCATACCACACACATACGTTTTTGCCTTTCCATTTAAAACAATTACACATGCACACTATTGAAATAAATATATATATTGTGCTTTATCAGTAGTGCACTTTCACACCAGCTAAATGAATTATTAGACTGCACTTTAATGGTGCTCAGCATGCACAGTCCATCACTAACTAAAACAAACAGCAGGCCTGCCAGACCAGGCATGGATCACTGTCTGCGTCGGCTCAGGGTTGGTACCCATGCCCAGTGCAGGTTTACAAGCAAGATTTGTTCTTTAGCTGCCCCTACAGATTACTGTATGTCAGGCCACTGCACTGATGCCAATGATCACCTAAATCATTGCCACCTAAACATTAGGAAGAACTTCCTGACAGTAAGAGCTGTTCGACAGTGGAATTTGCTGCCAAGGAGTGTGGTGGAGTCTCCTTCTTTGGAGGTCTTTAAGCAGAGGCTTGACAACCATATGTCAGGAGTGCTCTGATGGTGTTTCCTGCTTGGCAGGGGGTTGGACTCGATGGCCCTTGTGGTCTCTTCCAACTCTATGATTCTATGATTCTATTCTATGATTCTATGATCTGAGCTCTGGAGGAAGGAAGGAATGGGTAGGCTGCTTCAGTGATGTGAATAACAACTTCTCGTGTCTATCCTGGGGGTCGTTCCTATGTCTACAGTTTTGGATTATGGAAATGATCAGCAGCACATTTCATCATCAGGCTGCAGCTGTTTCAGATACTAATCTGGTGACTATCATGCATCCTAACTTTCTAGACAGTTATACACTTGTCCGTATATGTGCTAGGATTTTCCTACAGCATTTGCACACTTGTGCGTGCATATCACCATAATCTCTACGCCAGGCACAGGCAAACTCGGCCCCCCAGATGTTTTGGGACTACAACTCCCATCATCCCTCACCACTAGTCCTGTTAGCTAGGGATGATGGAGTTGTAGTCCCAAAACATCTGGAGGGCTGAGTTTGCCTATGCCTGCTCTACGCTGTGTGCTTCTGTGTATTGTAAATAAAAGTATTCATGAATGTACTGGGCTGGGGGTAGGGAATGGGGAGATCTTGGCTCTCGTCTGTTATGCTTGGCCTTCTTGGAACACCATTAAATTTGCATGGTGTTTTCCTCAAATGTCTCCTTGCTCTTGTGTTCAGCTCAGGCCACTGCTGACCAAAGTGACTCCAAGGCTAGACAGAGTGATGGGTTGTAGTTGGGTTCCGCCAGTCTTGCTGTATCTAAGGAGCTGTCAGTCAAAGACCAGTTTCAGACTGTAACCTGCTACTGCCAAGAGGGGCCAGCACCAGGGATTCACTCTTACGACTGAAAAAATGCATCATTAAAGTATTTAGGGCTCATCTTCCTTTTACGTGTTTCAGCTTGCTTTTTATGTATTAATAGTTCCTTGAATTTTTAACGTTAGAAATGTTTGCCCCTCACTGGATAGTGACAGAACAAATACATCCCTCTTGATCTGGTAAGGCTGAAATCTTAGGCACTTTATTAAGGAGCAGAGTCCCATTGAACGTAGAGGAATTTAAGCTCAGTAGACCTCAATGGTTTTTGACATAATGAAGCAATGGGTTTTGTTTGTCCAGCTTCCTGGCATAATTGGTACTCAGAGATAATAGGCTTGCAATGATTCTCTTCAGTTTTGTCTGAGAATCTAAAGGAAGTAATTCTGAGAGATGCTTGTTCTGGTTTTGGATACACCTGGAATATAGCATAAGGCAGCACTCACATCAGTTTTCCCAACGTTTCCTTAATTTAATTTCCACATTATTAACCGCTCTATTCTGCCTTGGTCAGACCACACCTGGAATACTATATCCGGTTCTGGACACCACAGTTTAAGGAGGATGTTGACAATCTGGAATGTGTGCAGAAGAGGGCAACCAAGATGATCAAAGGTTTGGACACCAAGCCTTATGAGGAGTGGTTGAGGGAGCTGGGTATGTTTAGCCTGGGAAAGAGGAAACGGAGAGGAGATATGAAAGCCATCTTCAAATATCTCAAGGGCTGTCACATGGAAGGGAGAATAAGCTTGTTTTGTCCTGCGCCGGAGGGTAGGACTCGAACCAATGGCTTTAAGTTGCAAGAAAGAAGATTCCAACTAAACATCAGAAAAATCTTTCTGACAATAAAAGCTGTTTGACAGCGGAATGGTTTCCCTTGGGAGGTTATGGACTCTCCTTCCTTGAAGGTTTTAAATCAGATGGCCATCTGTCATGGATGCTTTAAGCTGAGATTTCTGCAGAGTAGTGGGTTGGACTAGATGACGCTTGTGGTCCCTTCCAATTCTATGATTCTACGACTGTATATTTGAGCTTTCATATTACATAAAAGGCACTTCCAGAAATATAGTGTAATATAGCACAGGTCTACTGCTCATTTCCATGTTATTCGAAAATGGAATTTTGTTTAAAGCAAATAACATGGAAATGAGTGCTAAATTTGCAATATATTCCACTATATTTCTGGAAGTGGCTTTTATTTCACGTGAAAGCTCAAATATAAAGTGGAAATTAACAGCTAGGGAAACGTCGGGAATATGGAATAAACTGATGTGTGAATGCAGCCTTTGTGTAAATATGGTAAGGATTGCAGCCTCAATTGGTTAACTAACTCCAGGCCACAATGTTTGCTGCCCCAATTTTTAGCTGTAGCCATCTTTGAGCAAGTGGAGGAGGGGAAGGACATAAAAACTTAGGAAAGACATATTTGATTGGTATCTCTAGACAATATTGTTTTTCAGACAGTTTATGGAATGTATCTCAGACTGATTTATTCTTTTAAAAAAGAGGTAGAAACTAAAGCTGAGGGATAAATACTGGTGACTCTTCTCTATGTTTGAGCGCAGGGCATGTCTTATTTAAAAAGAGAAGCAAGAAAGAAAAGTGAGATAGAGACTATCTGAGCGAAAGATACTGAAGTACAATCCCGGTGTGAATAATTGAAGTGGAATCTGGAATGCACACCACATTATCAGGGACTTCTTGAGACTGCATCTGATCGGAAGAGCTGACTGTTACCTGAGAGGTAATGGAGAAGTTGTTGGCCTCAAGCTTTGTAGTCTCAGCCTGTTGTGGAACAGTGACACCAGGGATTGAGCAGCAGGCGGAGGGAGGAAATCCTTCAGGGGGCACCTTAACTCACTGCACAAAGTGCGTCGGATTTGAAAACCAGGCACCAGTCCAAAGTCTAAACACAGCCTCACAAAGCAATTGTTCAGCGATGCCAGGGGCAGCCAAGAGCTGGCCTCTGAGGAAAGAGTGCCAGGATTTCGACGGCAGAGATGCCAAAGGAGATGACAGACTCAAGTAATCACTTCTCACTCACTTTTGCTACTGAACACCCTTCCAGCAGAAGCTGCTGAGAGGCTGTTTGCACACCTCCTGCCTGCTTTTTGAAAGATAATGTTCTTATAACTGAACCTACACAATACGTTCTCAAACACAGAACCGTCACACATCTCTTAGGTCCAGTTTACATGTGGGCTCAACACAGTTTTCACATGCGCTGAGGCTTGGGAGTGAACTTTGAGCTCACAACAAACAGAACTGGCAGTATGACCTGAGGCCTGTACACACAACTGATGGCAAGTGAGCTCTGTTCATACAATTCATCCAGCCTTTCTTATTTATTTTGCAGGGGACAGCCCACCTGATTGCAGTCAATTCATGCACAGGCAGGTCCCAGTTCACATTAAAGGATTGATTATATATATATATATATATATATATATATGCAGGATATAGAGGTCCAAACACTTCCAAAGCTTTTATTTTTAGTACATGAAAGACGGTGCTTATGGACACATGCAGATGATTACTCACTAACCCTTCAAAAAGAAAGAGCAAGGCACTTGAACCTGCCTTAAATTATACTGAGGTAGTTCATGGGCACACCTAGCTCAGTGCTGTAAACTCTGACTGATAAATGCTTGCCAATGATTTATGTATTTATTTATTAAATATATAACACCCCCCCCCCCGTGATCTAAGGATCAAAAGGCAGTTTACAATACTAAAACATAAAAAATAATCTTCTTTGGCAATCACTCGAAGAGAAACACGGTTTTAAAAGTGAGTCTGTAAGTGACTGTGGAGGCCAATTCTGGATCCACGCGTCCTTCCACAGTGAGGACATACGGTAGGTTTCTAGAAGGGAGTTGATCATGGTGAGGGATCTGCCAGCCGTGCCTTCCTCTTAGCTCGTTTCTCCCTTTCGGCCTAACTTTGTGCTTCTTCAAAGTCCATGATGCTTTTATCCAATTGGAGCACTCACAGGCCAGTATTTCCCAATTATCAGTGCTTATACTTTAAACCTCTTTTGTTGTCCACTGGTATTTCACTTTCCATTCTTAAGTTGGGAACAGAGTAGTTGCTTTGGAAGACGATAATCATGACCAGTCCAACAAAGTTGAGTGGTAAGTTTTAATCTACGTAGCTTTTTAAAAACAGAATTGCCCTTAAGATATATTTTTTTAAAATTCCAGTTTTAATGTATTAAGTGTTTGTTTACAATATTGTAAGTCGCTTTGAATTGCTGTGGCAAAAAAGCAACCAATAAATTTAATGAACGAATGACGTGGAAGTGCTTTCACAAAACAATTCTCTCAGATACATTCTGAAGGTGTGTGGCTGTGCAGTGGCGTGTAAGCTTCAATGTCTGAGACTGAATGCAAGGGAAAGTATGCATGTTTATGTTCTCGTAAATGGTTAATGTTTGGTTTCCTTGGAGGACAACTAAGGAAGGAAAAATAAATGTACTTCTGTGACAATGTAGATCCATTTACTTTCCCAAGATATTTAAAGACGATGAGCGTGAATAGTGGGCAGTCACCAGATCTTATGAGACAGGGATCAGTGTAGCTAGAAATGTCAATCAAAAGATGATAGCTGATATTTCAGCATCTGTACTACACTGTTGTGTAAGGAGTAGATGGTTTATTCAGTGGCTTCTCAATGACAAATGTCAGTTGTAAACCTTTCTACGGTGCATATCATAGTCGTATCTGAGCTCTATCTCAGCTGTCTGGAAGTCAGTAACAGAGAACGGCCATTTGATCCTGGCATTTTTAAAACTCTAATCTCATCT
This sequence comes from Podarcis pityusensis, assembly GCF_964106645.2. Lineage (NCBI taxonomy): Eukaryota > Metazoa > Chordata > Lepidosauria > Squamata > Lacertidae > Podarcis > Podarcis pityusensis. The sequence goes on from NC_138028.1 coordinate 42,295,624, forward strand.
ATCTATCACATGCTCTGCTGAGTGGTACCTGACCACCTTAACAGAAATTACACAAAGTCAGCAACCTTCCTGGAAGAAGCATTGTGTGTTAAAGTATTATTTACCCCAGTAAATAATGTCACCCTAATTATAATTAGAATAGCGTCTGCTGCATTGAAAGAAATTGAGACCCAGGTGGATATCTTTTGGTCATCCGTATGCAACCCTAGTCACACAGAATCTAGTGCACAATGTAACAAGGGTGTGTTTATCGGATCTATAGTGTGCCCATACCACTAGTAATATGTAACTGTGAAAACATACTGGTGTGGTTATAACTGATAGTATTCAGTTGCTGAGGCAGCAGGTGTTATTTACATTGCCGGCATATCATCAATGTAATTAACTCCCTGCTGCTCACAGATATGCATCTCATCTTCATGTTGAATAGAGATCAATTGAGGTGGGGGGGGGGGGTTTCCTCCCAGCCTCTAGTGAATACTGAATGATAGCCAAAATAGCCAATATGCTCCTTTTATATTAGTTTATTTTATTTTAAAAATGATAAACCACCCACCTTTCAAAAAGACTGTTATGGCATACCAAATTTTTTAAAATAAAAACAAAGTACAAAGTTAAAGGGGGGTGGGAACCCCACATTAAATCTATCTGTAAAACCAGCAGGAACAATATCCAGTTGTGCTGCCCTGGAATAGCCTGGTTGAATAAAAAAAGTATTTAGTAGATGCCTAAAAATTGTTGGCACCATCCTAATTTCCAAGGTAGCTGTTCCAGAGTATTCATTCTGTGCACAGACCATGTAGAAAGGAAATCTGCAGTGAAGGAGGAGTTAACATTAGCCCCACTGCTTAGGGGGTCTGTCTCTCAAACTGTGGTTGTCTATAATGGACCATCTCCATGTTCAACATGGAAAATAAAATTTTGATGCTACTGGGGTTTTATTATTGTAGCCATCTTGAAGCTATGATAAAGCAAGATATAAATCCAATGAACAAAGAACATTACTTCCTTCATTGAGGAACTCCAGGCTTCCATGGAATAGTTTGAACAAAAAAAATATAGTGGTACCTCGGGTTAAGTACTTAATTCGCTCTGGAGGTCTGTTCTTAACCTGAAACTGTGCTTAACCTGAAGCACCACTTTAGCTAATAGGGCCTCCTGCTGCCGCTACACCACCGGAGCACGATTTCTGTTCTCATCCTGAAGCAAAGTTCTTAACCTGAAGCACTATTTCTGGGTTAGCAGAGTCTGTAACCTGAAGCGTATGTAACCTGAGGTACCACTGTATACGGTGCAGAGATAACTGTATGTGGCTGCTCCCTAGTCCTTCCTTTGAAAACACAACAAGTCAGAGCACTTTCCAGATGTTGAGGTCATTTCCCTGAATTTAAACTAGCATTTGGTGATTAAAGTTTAGGAGAGGCTGGTTTACAAATGTAATCCTATACTTCAGGTGTAGCCAAAATGATGCCTTCCATATGCTGTTGGACTATAACTCCCATCAGCCCAACAACATCTGGAGGGGAGCACTTTGGCTATCCCTGCTATACAGGTATACTCAAATGTAACTCCCAATGCATTCAGTAGGGCTTACTAGCAGGTAAATAAGTACAACCAAATCCTAACTATGTTTATTTGGGATTTAGAGTGCAATCCTTAAGTGTTTATCCTTGCAGATTTCATTGAAGCTGGCAGGGCAATCCTATTCATGAGTAGTCAGAAATAAGTCCCACTGAGTTCAATTGGACTTACTCCAAGGTAAGCAGTGTTGGGGCCTTACATTCAGATAAGTATGTTGAAGATTGCAGTGCTGCAAAGAAAGAAAGGGAACCAGGTAGAGGGCCTTCTCGGTAGTGGTGCCTGCCCTGTAGAACTCCCTCCCATCAGATGCCAAGGAGATAAACAGCTATATGACATTCAGAAGATGTCTGAAGGCAGTCCTGCATGCGAAAGTGTTTAATGTTTGATGTTTTACTGTGTTTTTATATTCTGTAGGAAACAACCCAGTGTGGCTAGGGCAACCCAGTCAGATGGGTGGGGAACAACAACAACAACATTAATTACAGTGGCTATAACTTTCAATGAAGGAATAAATATTTTAAAATACCTTAACAACTCATGCAACCCTCTGAAAGATTTAGAGGCGCTCATATACAACAGGATGCTCAGCACTACCATCTTTGAGCAGGCTTGTTAAAATATTCCCATTCCTGAATAAGAGCATAATATTTGGATCCTAGCTGCTTGAAGCGTTTTTCTCCCTTGTAGCACCCGTTTCCTCTGCCTCCAGTGCAGGGATCCACATCCAGAAGCCTGTGGCCATTGATAGATCACACTTGCTGGCATGGAGTGCAAGTCTTAGTCTTGATGGCCAATGCCAGACTAGTAAACAACCACTTGCTTGATCGTCTGATTTGTACTTGCGAGTTAGAATTGCCTTCAGGGAATATTATTAACATCGTCCTGTGCTTGGATGTGGGTTCTTTGGGTATGCTAAGCTTTCTCTATGAACAGACACTCTGTTCTTATGCCTTTTGACACCTTGTCCTTAATATGATTTCTGCAATTTCTGAACTCGCCTGTAGGTTAGTTTCAACCTGTCTGCCTCCAATGCCAAATGAAGAATAAACATTTTTAGAACTCGCATGCCCATTTTGCGGGAGAACGCCTGCCACTTTTGGGGTTTGGATCTTGATGATATAGGCTTGAGTTAATATACCAGCGTACGGCCAGCTAAGAGGCCTGGAGCCAACACTACATTATCTCAAGTCACACTAAGCTAACAGTGCCTGCAATTAACAGGGGATCATGTGCCTAAGTCATATAAATAAATGAAAGGGACAGAGTCATCCTTCAGAGGCTTGTCACCTTTTAGGCACTCATGCATACCTTAAACACACCAGGCCAACACAACAGCCTGAGAACAAAATGAGCAATTAATTAAACAAATGCACAGTAACAGAGTAACTATCTGAAGAGTGGGAAAGCTTCCCAGAGCTGTATCGCCTAACTAGGGCCACGGTTCAAAAGAGAAAATAGGGATAGATAATAGCAACTCCCTGGGAATTCAGGGAAAGCCAGTGTGAATGTGTGCCCATCATAAACAAGGTGAATTCTATTTATTTGGATTCTTTTTTTTTTTTTGAATGATATTTATTGAAATTTTTTTAGAATTACAAAAAAGAACAAGCAGAAAAAGAAAAAGAGAAAACAAAGAAAAAACAAAGCACATCAAACAATACAAATTCAAAAAAACAAAACAAAAATACACCACAAACAGACAAAAACAAAACCATCATTCTCAAATCCTCAACTTTCATTACCTTCTTTCTTTGACCTCCTCCTCCTCCCTTTTTTTGTATCCTGGTTATTAATTATCGCAGCAAATCCTTTCCATATTTCATAATATTCTGTCATTACATTACCTTAATCTATTTTCATCTTATCTTATAGAAAACCTTAAAACTTAAATCTTATTTTTACCAACTTCTCATAACCATAATATTCTTACCTAATTCTTTAAACATTTTCACTAGAGCCAAGTAATTTCGTTCCAACATTTTTCTAACATTCATCAATTTTATAAAACAATCCTAATAATAAAGAAAAAAGAAATAAAAACAATCCAATCTTCATCCAGCGTCCCTTCCTCCTGGTCCCGGGTTTTATCAGTCCTTTTTATCCCATTGATCTAGCGCATTAACCTGGTAACCTTATATCCGAGGCCCTTAAGTCTCTTCCATGTCCCTTCCGCGGCTCTTCTTCATATTCTCCTTTCACTCGTGGGAACTCCAGCTTGGTAGTGTTTTTGACCCTTTTCAACAAATCAGCCCCTTTTCCATAGTCCAGACTAAACTCCATGTGGTATTTAAAAACATGTTTCAGAATCCCTCCAAAATTAAGAGCCCCCACAGCCCCAAACATCTCACGGCCCATTGCCAGACTTGGAAAGTCCAAACATCCCTGCATAGGGGGGTCTATCCAGCCCCCCATTTCCAAACCAGTCCAAACTTTATCTTTCCAAATCTGGCTTTTTCCAAGTTCATTTGTCAAATCCAAAAGCTCATCTTCCTTCAGGGCCACAGCTCCCTCCATCTCTGGCGCCCAAGATTCAGCAACGTCCTCTTCTCTCATCTCTCAACAGGGCACACTCCTGTTTTAGTTCCTGGGTGGGCTCCATATAGTTTCCCACTGCCTGTTCAAAAATTCTGACCGCATTAGTCATCAAATCCGTCTTCTCATTTAACTGTTCCAGTAGGGCATTTGTTTTATAGAGAGCACACAACAGAGCTTCTGAATACATTGTCCTACAAGGTCAAAAGTCTATTTCCCACGATTGTAATCTGTAACAGCTGCAAGCTCCCTGGAATTGGTTACAGTTTCACAGTCTCCCTCTAGGGGGAAAACTTCTATTTGTTCTTTCTTTTAAGGACAAATCCAACAACAAAGTTTCCTTTTTCAGATATTTTGTCAATATTTTTTCCTTTAAAATGCGAAAGGGAACAGTGGAATCACTATGTTTCTCTTCTTTTAGCTATCTGTCAAAAACGTTTGTCTCTGGTCAATGAGCTTCAAACGTCAGTCCTGACACCCCGCTCCAGGATCAGGACGGTGGAAAGTTACTTTACTTTAAACTCACTTCTGCAGGTTTAAACAGTCCGAAAAAGATCCCCCTTCTTCTCCTGCTTCCGAAGGGGGGGTTCAACAATTTTTAATGATGAAAGTTAATCTTTTAGAAGCGATTTTCTGAGCTCTAGTTTACCTTGTCTTTGCTTTATTCTGTCTACAAAGAAGCGGAAGGCTGACTTCCTGTTTAGACCTTCCCGTTTCAGTGCCAAATTGAAGTAAATTTTTAAGTCCAATTCCTTTCTGCTCGCAAGTCCTTATTTAAAGTCCAATTGTCCGAAATTTAAGTACTCACGGGTGATTATTTTAGAAGTCAAATTGTCCCAGGAAAAAGGCAGTGCTCTCCGGCAACGGCTATGCGGCTTCGCTCCACGGAAAAAGCAGTTGACTCTCAGCACCACGCCACTTCCCCCTCTTCGCTTCGGAGCCCGTTAGTGGGTTCCTTTGCGGGTTGGGGGGGCACTAAGGGTGCCCGCCAAGTCCCATGGTCACAGGCTTCATCCGCCTGTGATTTCTGAAAGGGTCCCCGCTTCGCCGTAGCGGAAAAGACCCGGATTCTATTTATGTTTGCTTCTGTGGGTGGTACTGGGTAAGGTGTGTGTGCATGCATACAGGTTGTTATCATCATACTTCATTATTTCTGCAACATGTAATGTGCAGGTTGTTACAGTTTTCTGATATCACAAGCACCATTCTGTAACAATATTAGCTCCTAATCGCAGTTTTTGGTGATGATGTACTGCTTATGATAAGCTCTGCTGCTTGTATTATGTGGATAGTCAATTGGATGAGATGTTAAGCACTTAATGAAACAGGCAGTTAATACAACAAGCCCTCTAATCTGTGAATTTTATGTCATTGTTACTGCTTTGAGTTGCAGCCATGTGAAATCCAAACTGGGCTCAATGATTTCAGATAAGGCATATGAATGCTGCAAACCCAATGATGCTTGGTACTCTTTAAAAATTTCCAGTTCCTGTACAGTACTTTCTAATTAAAGGTTAATGTTTGAGGTGAGGCTGTTCCTAGTTATCATTACCAAACTGCAGAATATTTGTTACAAGTGAAAACAATGAAATAATGAAACCCCTGGTCATTTTGAATGGCTTCCCAAAGAACAACTATCAGCTCTACATCATTCCCTTGTAATACATCCTTCACTGACAATTTTTTGTTAACAGTTTAATGAGAAGACTTACAACACATTAATCCAGGCTTTGCCAACTTGGTGACCTCCTGATGTTTTGGACTACAACGCCTATTAGCCTCTACCTGCTGAAGTACTTTTTGAATTTCAGCAGTATTCCACAATTACTTCAGTGTTAAAGGGTAGAAGAGAAAATAAACTTTAAAAACAACAACACAGTGATAAAAATAGTAGTGAGCAGAAAAAACAGAATGGCAATTTTCCCTTTTAAAATAACAATGCAGTTTCTAAAATTTATGCAATCATCCTATTTTATTTAAACGCTATTGTACAAATATTTTAATAATAAGAAATGTATCAGTAATAATATTAAAAGATTACCGTAACTAAAATATGCAGCTGATATGGTGCTGACTGGAAAGGTAACAGTGAAGGTGATAGACTCACTTGCCCAGTATGTCACTACACACATCTTGAAAAAGCCAAAAGAGCAATAAAAAGGGTCATCCACACCTATGAAGGTTGTGCTACTGCCGTTCTTTTAAAGAAAATATGATTTTCAACAGTCTATAAAAGATGGAAGCAGCGGGACGGGGGCGAGGAACACAGGAATGCAGCAATTGGATGATGTCGTGTAGATGTCTTGTATCATAGAAACACAGATTTGTAGAGTTGGAGGGGATCCTGAGGATGAAAAAGAGGAGTTTGGACTTGATATCCCACCTTTCACTCCCCTTAAGGAGTCTCAAAGTGGTTAACAATCTCCTTTCCCTTCCACTCCCACAACAAACACTCTGTGAGGTGAGTGGGGCTGAGAGACTTCAGAGAAGCGTGACTAGTCCAAGGTCACCCAGCAGCTACATGTGGAGGAGCGGAGACGCGAACCCGGTTCATCAGATTACAAGTCCACCGCTCTTAACCACTACATCACGTTGGATCATCTAGTCCAAATCTCTGTGATGCAGGAATCCTGCCCACAGCCATCCCTGGGTGGGCTCAAACCACCAAGCTAGACAAACTGACCCACTGCAGTGAATGAACAAAGTGTGACTATTCCACAATACATGCCTCGTGTAGAAACACAACTCCACTTAGTTCAAGATGATAATGAGGTTCAAGGGAGCCATGCAGGCTTTCAGGAGGATGTGAAGGACAGTTCATCTAATGGGGCTGAGGCACAGCACTAGCCTCCCAGCAGCAGTGTTGCTGCTGTTTATCAGGAGGAGGAGGAGGCAGTGTGGTTGAGGCTGAGCCGGTACTAGCCTACCTGCATGGCCCCAACCTCACCACTACTTCAACCTTACCCTCCTAGTAAACAGCAGTGACACTGCTGTTGGGACCTCTGCTGCTGCTTCTGCACCCCACTGGATGAGCCACTCCAGTGTGGCTATTGCACAACCAGCTACAGAGCTGCTTCAGGGCAGAATGATGATGAGACTGGGGGCTATGTAAACTTGCCGGCAGAGCCAATCTGGTGCTATTGCTGGTGTGCCTGCACAACTCTGTTCTTACTGCTGTCATAACCCCACCTCCATAGCATCCAGGTAAGCTGCAGCAATGCCAGTTTTGGGATGGCAGCTCTGCAGCTCCGCACCATCGGTTCCTGGCTTACTGCGTGTCCTTGAGCAGTCATTCTCATTTAACTTAGCCTACCTTGCAAGATAAAATGGGGGGGGGGGGGCAGAACCATGTTTGAGTTCCTTGGAGGCAGGGTGGGATATAAATGAAATTAATAAATACAATTGAAACAAAAAACAAAAATAAGTACATGTGCAATGTAACGTGGAATGTGGGGCAATTGTTCCATGCCTAAATAGTGCCTCTGATATGTTTCTACACATTGCTTTTGCTTTTGATCAAGAATGCAGGACAAGTTTATTAGGTCAAACAATTTGCTTCAAGTCACAATACATAGTACCAATGGTTGTGGATAGCTAATTGAGAAATTCTTTCTCTTATTTGAAGTAACTTTCGAAGACATCTAGCCTAGTAGAATAAATGTGAAGGTTTTAATTTCAAAAATATGAATCCTGTATCTGATCTCATCTTCTTGTGCTAGAAGGGATACCAATCCGCACTATTGTAACGCCATTTCACATGGTTGACATAATGTCAGGTGAAGAGATACCTGTTGCTTCATGAAACTCACCAAGTGCTCCTGGATTAATAATGATTTCCTACCAATAGCCATATGGACAGGCCCCTTATTCTGGACTGGCCCTGTTTATATTCACAAGAGATATTCCACTGGGTGAACATTGTACAGTTCTGAACACTTGTCCTAGGAAAGAGGAAATGTTTGCAGCTAGATTGTGACAAAAAATATTTTGTCGGTAATATATATATATATATATATGTGTGTGTGTGTGTGTGTGTGTGTGTCCTAACCTAATAGCAGCACCTAGCGGCCAGACATGCAAAGAAACAAACTACAGTGAAAATGTCTTGCTCCACATACTATACTTTCAAACCACATTTGAAGTACATTCCCTGCTCAAACTGCCCAGAATTTGTTGAGAGGAAAATGTGCTTCCAATGTAATATATATAGATATAAAGGCTAGGCATCATCATTCATGGGGAGATAAATAATGAGATTGACTTCCTGCTTCCAATAATCAGCTCTTACTTCTGTATGCTTCTCCCCTCTGCACCACCCAATTATCTTCCCAAATGACCTTGAGAAAAGGTTTAAAGGGTCAGGTAGTTAGTTACAGAACTGGAAAAGTTAGTGGGAAATGCTCAACAACTTTGCTCCCACTTTTTGAAATATGGCAATCCTAATCATAGCTGGCAGTCCAGTATATTTGTATTAACAATTGATATGGTCAAAATACCTTAACCCAGAGGTTGGTAAGGTTTACCTCGCCTGGGCTGGTTCACTCCAGCAGAGATCCCTCCATGGGCCGGATTGTGCGCATGTGACTGCGCGCACCCGCGATTTCCAGTGTCTGCATCTGCACAAACGTGATTTCCAGAGTCTGTGCAGATGCAATTTCCAGCGCCGCAGAAGCGAGTCACCATGCTGCATTGCACTGGTTTAGTGCAGCACGTGAGGATTTGCTGAGCGGGCAGCTTGGTTTGGGGGCAGCTCATGGGATGGTTAAATGACCCCTGTGGGCCGCTTGTGGCCCACGAGCCTTAGACTGCCTACCCCTGCCCCTCTTTCCTATTTTATTTCCCTTTTTATTTTATTTTTTTGCATGTTGCTTAAATTGTATTGTTCAAAAACTGTAACAAAAACATTTTAAAATAAAACAAAACAAAGAACTAAAGTTGCATTCTTCCCCACCCCATCAATTGCAGTATTCACTGTAATTTACTCCCAATATATACTGCTAAACCGTGACTCCTTTTCTCTGGGATTTAATTTGACCATATGAGTGAGCAGTAGGAAATGAAGTGTGGAGCCAGGAAATCGTTCTGCTGCACCCAGAAATGCTTTTGTCATTCAAAAGACTGCCCAAAGAACTACTCTTCTTTCCATGAAGCGTTTGCCACAGCTCCCTAGCTCCTGCCTTAGCTTAATTCACTGAAAAAAATCACATATCTCAGGTGTGTGGGTTCCTTTGATCCTTCAGGCGTTGCTGAATGGCCACTCCCATCAGTCCCAGCAAGGATAGCCCATGGCAATGGCCAGGGATGAGGCCAGTTGAGCAACACCTGGAAAGCCACTGTCTCTCCCCACCCGACATATTTCACCCCTGGCAACACTAGGAGCAAAACGCAAGAGCGCGTGTGTGCATACATATGTGCAAACCTGGCGCTCAGGTGTCCCCATACACGAACATGAGGCACAGTGCCAGATTTCTGTATAAGCTAAAAAAGCTGTAGCTTAGGGCCCCACTCTCTTGGGGGGGGCCCAAAAAATTTAAAAGAAAAAAAAGTGGATGTACATTTCCAAAATATAAGATAAAAAACAAATAAAATAAAACCTACATACAGCAACAGTATTTTGTGTTGTATAGGCTCCTATGATGAAAGTAATAGGCCCCGCCTGCTAGCCTGCTCCCTAAAATATCACTGGTTTGCTCATTTCTAAATACAGTATAGGGTGCCTACATTCTGCATGTGCACATGGCTTTAGATACCTATTAGGTCCATAAATTACGATCTAGCATATATTCAAAACACAGCGACAATTTGTTGTTGACAAAGGACAGCTGGACGTATAAAGGGCCCCATTACCTTCAGTAGCTTAGGGCCTCATCAAACCTAAATCCGGCCCTGACGAGGCATGTTCTTGACTTCCGTGTTGGCCCCTGCCCGCTGCAACACACTATTGCCCCTTCTCTTTCTCTGTACCGTACTTTAAGATGGTAAGGTCCTCGGGGCAGGGACCTGCTCTTTTGTACTCCGTAAAGCACCACGCACGCTGCTCGGTCACCGCCCCCCGACCCTGCGCCTGCTTACTCTGAAGCCCTACTGTGCAAGTGTCTTCTCTCGCTCAGATAGCGGGCGTGCTGCTGGGAGTGAACGTCCTGCAGAAGGCGGCACTGCGAAGCGAGCTCCGTTTCGCCCGCTCTCCTCGCTTTCAAGCGACACCCAGAGAGAACTACCGTTCCCATCATGCACCGGCGGACCCGTCATGCTTTGCATTCCCTACCATCCAATGGCAGGCGGCAGTATTCGGAGGCAGCCAATAAGGCGGAGCGGGGTCTCGTGAGGGGTGTTCGTGTGTGCGGCGGTTAATATTTGAACGTGGACGGAGGAGAGACTTGCTGAGGAGCCTCGAGAGTTCGGAGCTGGAGCCCGGAGAAGCAGCTTCCCTCGGAAGGCGCCTCCTCCCCCCCGGGCCCAGGCCGTGCGAGAGGCTGAGGTGAGCGGTTGTCGCTCTGCTTTTCCTTTAGCTGAGCCGGTTCTTCTGCGCGGCAGGGAAGCCGAAGGGTGGCGAGTCTCTGCTTTCTCTCTGTTCGTTTGTTTTTGGCGTGGAGAGCCAGTTCTTAAGCGCGCTTAAGCCGGTGGACAAATACGGCGCTAGGGAGGGGCGAGGTTCTTGCTAACCCGTTTGCTCCCGCGAAGGGAATGGCAAGAGCGTAAGAACCTACACGCTTCTTTCTCCTCCCACGTTTTTGCTTGCTTGCAGTTGTGACACGCAAGTAGACAGTGGAGAGTTGTGTGTGAGAAAGAGTGAGCTAGAAGCAGGTAGCAGGCGGAAGCCTGTAAGGGAGAGACATGCCCGATTACTGCTGGAATCCAAGGCTGTGGCTATGGGAGAAGCAATATCCTCTGGGGTGTTAATGCTGTGAGCCCCTCCACCGTAAGCTCAGGTTGTATATATGTGTGTAAATAAATAAGCCATATATCCTAAAGACTGTCTCTCTGGTCCCCATTCTGAGGAAACATGAACCCAGGGTAAGCACCTGGAACCCCTGGAATCTTGCACCACTCAGATTGGGGTGGCCTGCAAAAGTATACTGTCAGGTTGCTAGGAAATATACCAACAAGCTGAATTCCTGCTTTCATTCCACACAAATATCCTCATTGTTTTCATTTCTCTTTATCACTAGGGCTTGTACTCCTGGAGTCGTGCACCTAGGCACTGTTGCCTTGTGTGCATAAAATACAGTTTACCATGTCTTCGGATGGGAGCGAGTGGGAGCTGAGCAAGGAGAATGTGCAACCTCTTAGGCAAGGACGAGTGATGGCTACCCTACAGGAAGCTCTGGCTCAGCTGGATGTTTCCAGCCATACAGCCATCCAGCAGCAAAAGCGGTGAGCATAGTATGGTTTGTTTGTTTGTCTCTCTATCCATTAAGGCAGAGGTTTTCAACCTTTTTGAGTCCACTGCTCCCTTGACCAACTACATTCTTTCTGTGACACCCCTGTGGGGCTCAGGAGCCCAGTTATGTCAGCAGTTCCCTCAGCCTCCCACCCTCTCCTCTTCCTTCTCCTTGGGAGTCTTCTGGGCTGCTGCCCCTGGTCTCTGAGCTGCCCCCCCTGCCCCAAAGAGAAATGCCTCCTCATGCCACCCACAGGGGCCTGGGAAGAGGATGCTCTCAGCCTTAGTGGCTCAACGGAGAGTGGCCAAAGGAGAACGTGAGGGCAGCACCTTACATTGATTGGCAGCAGCGGGTACTACTGGGCCTGCATGGCAGAAAGGCTCTCCTTCAGCACCGGGCACTCAGCTCCTAGACAGGCATTGTGCAATTAAGCACAAGAAAGTCCAGTGCAGCGCCTGCCTGCCTGGCCTCCCATTTATCTGTCCATTCCCAACAGCAAAGGCTGGCGGGCGGACTGGCTGGCTGGGCTTCCTCATGCACTTGCTTGCTTACTCAGAGGCTACCTCAGCTCCTGGCAACCAACACCCCCTGGCCAGCCCCAGAGGCACCACATTCACCTGAGGAGCTTGTAGCCAGGACTGCTGCAACAAACAGCCATGCAAGCCTTTGGGAGACAGAGACATGAAAGGGTATCAGAGGAGGCAGGGAAGGAAAGAGGAATGGAGGCCAGTGTTGCCCAAGGCACCCCTGACCATCATTCAAGGCACCCCAGGGTGCCACACCTTTTGGAAACCACTGCTTTAAGGTCTTTGTTTTTAAGTGGCCTTAGATTCAAATAGAAATAAAACATGGCTGCCTCTCTGCCTTTGCAGCCTGCAGCTTTTCTTCCAGCTTTGGGCTTACATGACTCCTAACTTTGGCATTTTTTCTTTCTAACAGTTAAAGGAGGCCCACCCATTTCCCCTCTGGCGCAGTCACTCTCTTTGTTCTCTTAAGGATCCATAGGGCCATTACCAGGCTGGCCTGGCTATTCCAGCAATGGAATCTGCGTTGGATCCAGGAACCTCATATTTACATAGGCTACTATAAGCCAGCTATAAGAAGCTATCTTGTATTCATTCAGACCATTGGTCAATCTAGTTCAGTACTGTCTCCTTCAACTTTCAGTGACTTTTGATCTGAATTTTCCTAGCCCTGCTACCTGAGATCCAAACAGCACAAGTTAGTCAAGTAAAACATTGTCTGTTCTCCTCAAAATAGTATTTCAAACAAGCTAGTCACTATTATAAACCTGGAATCTTTACTACCTTTTGAAAAAGAATTTTCCAAAATGTGGTATCTTGCTTATCAAATACATTGTATATAGTGAGGAAAAGTAGACTTAACTGAGAAAAAACCTCTGATGCTAATTTTTAAATTATGCAAAGAAATAGTAAATATATATTTCTAGCTACTTAAGTACTGATTACTTTAATTCCAGGGAATTTGAATCTGAAATTCGCTTTTATAATGGAGATGATCCACTGGATGTCTGGGACAGGTAAGCTTTTGTGAAGGGGGGCATTATTGGTTTGTTGTGGGGGGGTTGTTATTTGTTCTTGTTCTGTTTTATTTATTTTGTATTTATATCCTGAGGTTTTCAGATGATCTTTGGATAAAAAACTTAAAATAATAAAATGAGAACATGGGCAATTCTCAAATAGAGGTGTCATTTCCTTGTGCTCATAATTGTTCTGATATTTCTAGGTATATTAAATGGACAGAGCAAACCTTTCCTCAAGGTGGTAAAGAGAGCAACCTTTCTGCTGTTTTGGAGAGAGCTGTTAAAGCACTGAATGAGCAGCAGAGATATTACCAAGACCCCCGCTATCTCAGTCTCTGGCTTAAATTTGTGAGTGATAGATATATTATTTGAATTTTCTCATGTGTATTCTATTCCAGCTTGCTGAGCTCTAAGCCTTGTCAGACTGTAGTAGGTTACTTTATGCTCTGAACATCAATAAGTTTCCATCACAGAAGTTATTGTACTTCATGAGTTTTCTTGAGGCAGTTCACTCCACATGAACTGTCTCCATTTATGGGAGGACGTGGGCATTCATTTGCACTGGCTAATTCTTGCCCATGCTGAAATGACACATGCGCCACAGCAAAAAAGTTAGATTTCATGGGGGGGGGGGGAATCTAACCTTTACCTAGTTGATCCTCTCCTATGAATCATCCAACTGTATCATGTTTGGACTTACTTAGTTTTCCAAAAGAGTTTAATACTAATAGGACATATCTCTTGTACTGTTTCTATTACAATATCAAAACCGTACATTTCAAAACTGATGACAATGCCATGAGACAGGCTAGATGCTAAGCAACTATAAAATGTAATAATAAACTGAGAAGGAGCCCTGATTAAGCAGGTAGTTTATATATATTATACATTTGTTGTTGATTGTTAATCACCTTTGAAATATGTCTCAAGGCAATGCGCACAATATAATAAAAATGGCTGAAGAACAGTACAAAAAATAACAGCAGGTGAATTGGAAAATAAGGAGATGCCCATGGCAGGGACTTCTTGACTCAACTGGGGAAGCTTGTCAGAATAAAAATGCCTTCAATTGTTTCTTGATAGGGTAATAGATAGTGATCACCTGCCATATCTCAATAGGAATGCTGCTCCACAGAACAGGAGCAGATACACTGAAAGCCCTGCTCCTAATTACTGTGGAGCAGGCTTCTGATCTCTTTGGGACCTTTAGGAGAAACTCCCACACTATATAAGGGATATGGTGATCTCTTAAAAATCTGTAGGTGCCGAGTAGATTCTTAAGAAGCATTCTTCCTCTCTCTCCATCCAGGAAGGGATGCTTGCTATGTCATGTGTGAATTATCTAAAAACTAAGCATGTTTCTTGCTTTAGAAACATTGTTTTAACCATATGTAAATATAACCGTATTAATTTCTACTTGATTACAATAAAACCTCTAAGCAGCTTACAAAAAATAAAAATATTAAAATAACAAATAAGCCAAAAAAAGAAAAGACTAAGGGCTAATGATTTGAATTTAAAATTGCTTCTCATGTTTTGATGAGGGCTAGTTTGAATGTTGAGCACAGGTCAGACTGAGCACTGTTTAGTATCCTGGTGATCATGCTTATCACAGAATGAGAATGAACAGCTTAAAGAACACTTCATTCTCCCATAGTCCAATGTCTCTGAGACCCCCAAGGACTAGAAGTGTGCTTTGTTTTGTTCCATATTGCTGCAGAGCATTGCAAGTTGATGAAGTCTAGAATTGCTCTGAAAAAGAACATTTGTACCTCCCCTTTTGATACAACAAAGCCTTACTTTTCTATTGCATTTTGCAGGGTAGCTGTTGTAGTGAACCGCTGGACCTATATAGCTATATGTACAGCCAAGGTATAGGCAAATCCCTGGCACAACTCTACATCACTTGGGCCGAGGAACTTGAGGCAAGAGGGAATTACCAGAAAGCTGACTTGATATTCCAGGATGGGTTGCAGTTCAAAGCTGAGCCTTTAGATAAACTTGAGTCCCATCACAGGTAACCTATCACAAGAGAGACTGGGCCTGTGGGAATACGGAAAGCAACCCCCCCCCCCCAAAAAAAACCCCTAGTAATGTCATTTACACTGCAGAGAACTTGCTACTTCTGTGTCTAGGCAGTTCCAGGCCCGTGTGTCTCGACAGGCCTTGCAAGATCTAGAAGATGCTGATGGGGAAGAGGAGTTGGGTGCTCTTGCTTCTGAACCCCAAAGAGCTACACTGGCAGAACTGAAGGGAAGAGGAAAGAAAATGGTGAAAGCGCCAATCAGCCGTGTAGGAAATGCTTTGAAGCGTAAGTGGAGCTTGGCTATGTTAGAAACAATAAGTCTCACATGTGAACAATGAACACTTACCTTTAACCTCAGTGTCATCTTCTAGTTCCAAGCCAAGAACAGAGACTCCATAATTCATCTCAGCAAGCATCACATCGCCCAGGCTTTGCCATATTTGATGAGAACAGAGTTGTAGCTCCTAGAGCTGAGGTTCCTGCACTTGTACCACAGCCATGGGTTGTACCGCCAGCAGTAAAGGCTAAAGAGAATGAACTGCAGGCAGGACGTTGGAACACAGGCAGGGTAAGGAAAAAGGGTGAATCTTCCCACTGCAGTTGGAACATAATGGGTGCCTGTGTAGGAATATCTTTCAAAAGTAAATGCTTATTTTGAGTGTGGGGAATTCACCTTTGCTTTCTTAATGTTAATCTTGGGCTCAGTCTAAAACTAAAGCTCTTCTCTCTCTGACTATTTCAGACCATTCAAAGTTTTTGGTCTGAGTATTTCCTGTCTTAATGTCCTGGTAGTTAAATCTATCTTGCAGTCCATTTTCATGCAGCACTGGTTAGCATGCATAAACCAGGTAGCATCTGATGTTTTAACCTTGGGTGTGGGATACCTCTTGGGTTTCTGGAGAGTCTGCAGCTCCTGGTTATTCACTCTCTAGGCCTTAGATGGGATATATAAACGCTTTGCCATTCATCCTTGAACGAGAAATGTGTTCTGTGCATTGTTTTGCATAAGAGGAAATGTGGGGAAAAGAAATTTGTTCTATAGGAGGCAAAACCCAAGGTATACTTTGCGGCTTGGAATCAGAAGGTTGAAGTCATGGTTTTAACTTCAAAGTAGTGGGTTCTACACAGGGACAGAAAAGGCTCTTGCCTTGTATTTAGCTTTGATTTATCTTACTATAATGAACTAATGAAGAAGAAATTTCAGTCTCTAGTGATATTGCTTCCCAGGTTTTATATTTAGGTACTCTTAAGGAATGCTCGCAGGGCTGATATGGTGCATTTTTTTTTTGTAAAGGGCTATCTGATGGAAGCTCCTGCCAACCTAGCAGTTTGAAAGCACATCAAAGTGCAAGTAGATAAATAGGTACTGCTCCGGTGGGGAGGTAAATGGCGTTTCTGTGCGCTGCTCTGGTTCACCAGAAGCAGCTTAGTCGTGCTGGCCACATGACCCGGAAGCTGTCTGCGGACAAACGCCGGTTCCCTTGGCCGGTAAAGCGAGATGAGCGCCGCAACCCTAGAATTGTTCATGACTGGACTTAACGGTCAGGGTTCCCTTTTTCTGATGGAAGTATCTAAAAGGCCACTGTGACAGACTGGTGTGGTCATATGTGAACATACTGATACTGGTTTTCTTTCCCTTTAGCGTCCTCGGAACAATTTGGATTCTGCTACTGTCTCCCCTGCTGTAGTCCCCAGCTTTACTCCATATGTTGAAGAGTCTGCACAACAACAAACAATGTAGGTTTTATGCCTTCGCATAATAAAAACAAACTCAGTATTAACTAATGTTCAATCTTATGGGTTAGGGAAGGCCAGGACAAAAGTATGTCTTTACAAGATGTCGAAAGCAACTGATGATGCTTCATGCATGGTAAAGGGATGCAGGACAAATAGCAGGAAAATGCCTGAACCTGGGTAACACACCCACTCAGTGATATTCTGTAGAGTGCTATGATTAAATGATCGTATAGGGAAATAAATGAGTTTATAGGTTTATAAAGGCACAGGCAGTATCACAGGTAATCTGACCCCAAGTTGTTGAGGGCTCTCATGTGTTAGTAACAAGACTTTGAACATGGCTCAGTAGGCAGTTGATTTCCGGTGCAATTCCTTCTGGTATAATCTCAACTTGACCACAGCATTCTGCAACAGCCACAGCTCCTGGATCAGTTACCCAACTGTGATGTTATCAATGCTTGAATCACAATGGCAAGTTATCCCTGTCCAGAAAAGGACATGGTTGGTGTTGCAACTTATATTGATTGATGTTCCTTTCCCTAGAAGTTACGTTGGCTTTCATTGACAAGGATAGTTCTAGAACACCACCACCACCCCGCAAACACCCCCCTGTTATTTCTGAGGGAGTGCCTGGAACTGGGAACCACTTGCCCACAGAGTCTTCCTCTTAATAGAATTCTGTTTCAACTTGCTGGTCTGCATCTTGCTCATCACTGCATCCAGGACCAGTTCAAAACAGTCTCACCCTCTCCTGATTCAAATGTTGCAGAGAAAGAGATGGATGTCATCATCTTATACTCCTAATGAGTGTTCCTAGCTGCTTCAAATAGGTATTAAATTGCATTGGGGACATAATAGCACCCTGTAGCATCCCACATAGCAACTGCAGTGGCATGGGTGCATAATCCCCATTAACTGAAGTAGAACACTGAAACGCAAACAAAGTGCCACCAAACCTCTGCTCACAGGGACAGTTCAGGAGGATACTGTGACCAACAGTATCAGTAGCTGCTGAGAGATCAAGCAAGAGCAAGTGTTGCACTTGTCCTGTCCCTCTCACGAAGAAGGGCATTTGTCAGGATGACCAAGACAGATTTTGACCTTAAATTGCTCCTGAACACATAGTAAAATTTTAGTTTATAATTTGATTCGTATGAAGTTGAGTATGTTGCTATACCATATCACCATTTCCTCCTTTTGGTTTCAAACATTTGCTTGTTGAACATGACAGTAACTTCCCAGGGATATTTGTGTTAACATAGTTGGCAGTTTTAAATACCAAAATTACAACCCTGTTTACTTGTTCCATTGCATAATCCCATACCCATTAGATAGAGGGCTCATCCTAATAGTTTGCACTTAAGTACCTGGTCCGATCCTCACTCTTGCTTCATACTTCCCTCCTTAGGACTCCTTGTAAAATAGAGTCTAGCATAAACTGTGTACTAAGCACTTGGAAGCCTGGAAAGGAGGAGGATCCCCTACATCGTGTGCAAAGCCATCAACAGGATGGCCAGGAGAAGAAAGAAAAGCCAATGTATTGTAAAGAGAAAGTGTATGCTGGAGTGGAGGAGTTTTCCTTGGAGGAGATCAGAGCTGAAATCTACCGACAGAAAGCAAAAAAGAGAAGAGACGGTATCTATTAGAAATGGGCAAATACAGGAAAATCCTCCAGTGTTGCTTAATGTTAGTCAGAAAATGTATAGATTTCCAGAGCCTGTGCTAGTTTCTTAGAAAGAAATTGGTTGAAAAGCACTTTTGGATCATGTTACAAGTCAAGGAAATGCTTTCATCATCAAATACTCTATTTCTTCAAAGAATTCTCGTCCTGTAGATTATTTTTCTAAGCTGGGCAGAGTGCACTGTAGTGTCCTGCTTTGTTTGCTAGTAAGCCCTTCTGTATAAGTAGCAGGGTTTACCTTTCTATGCCTTGGTGCAATCCTCTTTCTAAACAAAAAAACAGAGATGGAAGGTAAGTTAGTCAAGGAAGAACAAAGTATGTTCCCCCTTTCTCTTTACTCTAGAATACTCAATGTGTAATGCCTTACGGTATTTATTTGTTCAGCAACATTGTTTGTGTAGGATCATTGCAGCCTTCAGTTCAGTTTCCCTTTCCTCTGAAAAATGTATTTCAACTTAGTCAACAACAGAGTTCCACTGCATGTTGCAGGTGGTAGGAAATAAACTTGACATGGGACTAGCGTCCATTTTCTTTTCTTTTGGTGGGAGCCTTGTGTTTCAGATGTGCAGTCCCTTTCCCACCCCAAGTCTACAACAGGGCAACCTAGGAAAATGGTTGGGACTATACATGGTCTTTCTAGCTATACTATGGAGAATATGTCATGATTTATTACCTTCTTTCATACAGAGGAACTACAGGCCTTAGCACAGAAAAAAGCTGAGTTACAAAGGAAAATTGAGGAGTTGGAGAAGATGGGGAGAGAGCAGCAAGGAAATGATAAGCAGAGACCATGTTCACAGGTAATATCCCATCTTAATTTCTGGTAGGCTATTTGTTTGCAGTGGCCTTTCTAGAGCATATGAAACGTAATTTGGAGTATGGTTTGTGAGCAGATTGTTCTCTTCAACTATTTCAGCAAGTAGTGGAGCAGGAGGCTGCAGGTATGCCTTCTGACAAGGCAGAGGCTGAGATTCTGAAGCATCCTTTAAAGGAAAGACAGCTCTCTCTGGCAGATGATGAAGCATTTGTTGAAGAAGGCCTTTCAGATGTTTTTTCATTGAAAAGGTAAAGTGGGAGTTGGCTCTGGAGAAAAGAAAATTCTTTTCTTAAATTGTCAGATATTTAAATGATATGCCAGTTCAAAATATGTTTCAGAGTGGTGTGGGGTGGCTTACTATATTGTCTATATTGTGATCTGAATGGTGCCCTGTATTTTTTTTTAAATCCAATGCTTTCTTTATAGCAATCTTGATCTGGTTGGAAATGTTCCACACGAGAAATCAAGTTCTAGCGGTAAGTTTTGTTCATAGGCTCTTGCTTGAAGGAAGTCTCTTGACTTTCCTCCTATGTGTTCAATAAAACCACTTAGAGGTTTTAGTTACAATTAAGCAGTATGCACACTCTGTTAAATGACTGAGGCTAATTTTAATCATTTGAGGAGCAGCAGGAGGGGGCAATGGGCAGTGTGTGTCTGCCTACTTGTTTTTGAGGTTTTTCTTTACCCTGATGGAATAGAATCTGAGACTGCCTCTAATCTTTCTTTCTCATTTCCCCCTACTTCTCAGTTGCCCCCGTCACTTGACCCCTATGTCTACTTATGCTTAATCTCTTTTGGGTGACCGATATTTGACTAATTA
The DNA here is from genome assembly GCF_964106645.2 of Podarcis pityusensis. NCBI lineage: Eukaryota > Metazoa > Chordata > Lepidosauria > Squamata > Lacertidae > Podarcis > Podarcis pityusensis. The sequence goes on from NC_138028.1 coordinate 42,315,743, forward strand.
CTGATACTTACCATATTTTTCGCCCCATAGGACGCACCGGCCCATAAGGCGCACCTAGTTTTTTGGAGGGGAAATAAAGAAAAAATTTTTTATTTCCCCCCCCCCAAGGTGCGAGGCTGGGGCGGGGGAAGCCCGAGCTTCCCCGACCCCAGCCCCCGGAACAGGCTGCTCTCTGCAAGCCGTGGGAGCCCTCCAGCAGCTTGCACAGAGTTACCCGAAGCCCCGGCACAACTGCTGAGCGCGCCGGGGCTTCGGGATAAGAGGCAGCTCTGCGCAAGCCGAGGGAGCTCTCCCGCGGCTTGCGCAGAGCTACCCGAAGCCCCGGCATGACTGCTTAGCGCGCCGGGGCTTCGGGATGAGAGGCAGCTCTGCGCAAGCCGGGGGAGCTCTCCCGCGGCTTGCGCAGAGCTCCCCGAAGCCCCGGCGCGACTGCTCAGCGCGCCGGGGCTTCGGGATAAGAGGCAGCGCTGCGCAAGCCGGGGGAGGGCTCCCCCGGCTTGCGCAGCGCTGCCTCTTATCCCGAAGCCCCGGTGCACTCAGCAGTCGCTTCGGGTAGCTTCGGGATAAGAGGCAGTGCTGCGCAAGCCGGGGGAGCCCTCCCGCTGCTTGCGCAGAGCTACCCGAAGCCCCGGCGCGACTGCTCAGCGCACCGGGGCTTCGGGCTGCAGGCAGCTCTGCCCAAGCTGTGGGAGCCCGGGGGAACTCCTGCGGGCTCCCACGGCTTGCGGATAGCTTCCTGAAGCCTGGAGAGGGAGAGGGGTCGGTGCGCACCGACCCCTCTCGCTCTCCAGGCTTCAGCAAAAGCCTGCATTCGCCCCATAGGACGCACACACATTTCCCCTTCATTTTTGGAGGGGAAAAAGTGCGTCCTATAGGGCGAAAAATACGGTAATTGTCTGAAGCCTTGCTTGCTCTTTGACTCTGGGCCTACCGCTTTGGAAGGCTTGCTATAAGGCAGTCTGGCCCTGGACACACAGAAGTCAGCAACCCATCTCTTCTTTCCAGTATTGTTCCTTCCTGCTTTACTTACTTTGATCCATCCTCACCCTCACAAAACCAAAGCAGCAAGCAAAAATGAAAACTTGAAAGTTGCTGGTCACAGTAGAACAGCTTGTTTTCCTCAGATGAAAATGAGTGTAAATACATGAAATGATAAAGTTGGTTCCTCATTTGACAAGAGGAAGTCTCCTTTAGCTCAAATACATTTTGTAGATTAACTGTAGGAGCTAGCATGTTTATCTAAATTGTTTAAAAAATCTATTCCTAGCCACTGTGAGAGCCACAAAACTGTAAGCATGTGACCTAAGTTAGACCAAGAGAACATCTAGTCTGAGTTCATCATGTTACTCTGTCTTGCAACCTTTTCACTAATCAGGACAGTAGATTCTATGTGTGTTCATTTCCCCCTAATTACCTTTGCTTATTCTCCCCCTTTTAATTGCTAGACTTGCCATTTTCCTTTTGTGTGTCAAGTGTCATAGGAAGAACTTATTGTCTTCCTGCACAGAAAGCTCTAAACCTTTTACAACAAACAGAATGTAAAATGGCTGAAACAGTTGCATTCTTTCACACACGTGTTGCTTTGAGAACTTCTTTAGTGGATACCATGTGCTTCCGGCTATAGGTTTTCATCCTCACTGTTATAGTGGAACTTGCTGGTGAGCTAGATGGTCAGCTGATGTGAAGATGGGCTACTGGAATTGGCTGATTGCACTGCACCTTTGCAATGTGTTCAGTAAAAAGTATATTCTCAAATAATTTCAAACAGCTTTTAAAGTCTATTGGCTCTCCTCTCCACAGATTTTGAGATTCCTTCTGCAGTGAATCCTTTGACATTTTCTATATTTGTTGAGGAATCTGCATCAGAAAATGCGAGTACCAGGTAACTGTGTGTAACTAATTTCTCAGCAGGAGACAGAGTGATCTCAATTTGTTTTAAAAGCATTCTATGTTGGGATCAATTTCATGATCAAGAAAATTCATTGATCTTTCTTTATGCTTTAATAATAATAATATTTTATTTATACCCCACCCTCCCCGGTCAGAGCCAGGCTCAGGGCGGCTAACACCAATGAAATTACAATAAAACCTAATGGGGGGGGGGGACACAAACAAATAAACAAAAACCAGTTTATTAAAATCCGGGTTATACCACCTATAATTTTTTTAAAATGTACGTGTAGAGCTGTATTTGTACAGTATGTTTGTAATCCTGTAACCCAGAAGAAAATGAATGCAAGTGGTGAAATTCTTGAATGGAATGAATTGGCATTCGAAGTCAACCTGTTCATATATTTGTTTTTTCCTTTAGTCTTTCTACTGGCCCTCCAGTGGTACGTTCCAGACGAGTTCTTGCTGTTCGCAAACCTTCAGAAAGTATAACTGCCAAGGAAAATATATCCCCTGAAAAATTTGTAAGTTTTTCATAGCTTAGAGTCATTGAGATCTATGTAGAATATCCTGTTACTTCTTAAATGAAGGCATACACATGAACACTTGTGGCATCTTGTCACTAAGGACCACTTCACACATTGACCAAAGTGTACATATGTATGCACTGCTTACCTTTAAATATATGTCACCAAGGATCTGTGGTGTTAAATCAGTTTCACACCAGTGTAGACTTGCGGGGGGTGGGACAACTCTGAGCTGGGTCAGACCACTAAACCAATTTTGTCTGGCCTCCAGCAACCCTATGAGAGTATAAGTGTGAGAGATAAATTTCAACAGTTTTAAGGATAATTCTGTTTCCACACTTTAATAATAATGTTCTGATTTCAGTAGCCTAGGCATTCCCAAGGTAAAGCTCTTATTTCTTGAAGCTGCTGCTGCTGACTTTGTGAAGGGGCTGGTTTGTCTAGTGCAGGGGTCAGCAAACCTTTTCAGCAGGAGGCCGGTCCACTGTTCCTCAAACCTTATGGGGGGCCAGACTATCTTTTTTTGAGGGGGGGGAATGAACAAATTCCTATGCCCCACAAATTAAAGCACACATTCTACTCATGTAAAAACACACTGATTCCTGGATCGTCCGCAGGCCGGATTTAGAAGGCGATTGGGCCAAATCTGGCTTCCGGGTCTTAGTTTGCCTACCCACAGTCTAGCGTAATTCCTTCTGGCTTTCAGGACTAGTATCTGAGAAGAGCATGTCCCCTGAGAAATCCAAAATTGATACTCCATGACTTAAGACATATGGGTGACCTAATTCAGACTCCATCCTAAGGATGTTTGTTTTAAGAATGTTCAAATGTTTAGCTGTTTGTGTGTTGCCTATAAAACCCTTGTACTGATGCCCCTTGTGGCAGACTTTCGTAACTGGTGATTCAGCTAGAATAACCATGTTAAGTTGAGGTCTGCCCTATTGCATAGCTGCTATAAATTTGGGTCCCTTCTGGATGCTGGACTTGAATTAATTTCCCTGGTTTCATGTTTCATTTAGAAGGTGGTCTCTTACCTGGGTAATGAGCAAAGTGGTGCAGAAGTAAATTCTTACCATAGATGTACCTGCATGCTGTTGAGCAGGTAGATTTTTTTTTTGGACAAAATTTCTGAAAACAAAAAATACCTTTTGGTGGTGGCTATTATGTGTTTCTCTCTAGGCTGAACTCAATGGAATTGAACCGTTGAATGAAGATGCAATTCTCACAAGCTCGTATAAGAACAAAACCCTTTGCCCTAATCCTGAAGACACCTGTGACTTTGTTAGAGCTGCTCACCTGGCATCAACCCCTTTCCATGGGACAACAGAACAGAGAAATCAGCTTGATGACAAGCTTGAAGACAAACCAAAGGAAGAACATCCAGAATCTAAGCCTATATCTCTGAGCCAGCAGACAATTCTTAGTGAAAATCAATACGCTGAGGCCCTCTCTACGAAGAAGCTGAGGTACCTGAAGAGGATTCAGTGGGCTTCATGTGGTTTTATCTAGGGTGGGACACATGTCTGCCTTGCCTTCATATACTATGAAATGCATGATTCAGTGTTCCATTGTGGCTCAAATTTTTCAGTGGCCTTCTTTGCCTACTGGCAACCATGCAAGCTGCAGCATGGAGACATTCTTCCTATATGCTAAGATATTGCTTACAATTTCGCTCTCATTACACATCTAATTTTTTTTGCCTGTAATGCCTTTTTCTCTGATTCTTTTCCAAAAACAACTTCATTTTCTGTGGGTCCTGTGAGAATTTTGAAAGCTTTAATGGATTCATGATACTGAAAACTCACTCTGCTTTGATGCTATTTCACCTCGAGGTTTGTATCAAAAATGTGGTAAGGAGCATGGGTGATGAGTGCACAATCTTGAGGCCCACTCCCAAAATAATCCTGGGTAGAATCCTGGGGTGAAATAGCTTCCGAACAGGGTCCAAGTAGGACAATTTGGTATGAATATTGAAGCACCTGTTAATATTTTCTTCAAAAATTGAACTAGTGCATTTCTAATCTACCCCCGTTTTTGGGGGGTTCCGGTAAAAGTTGTTGACCTTTTTTTATGCCCATTTAATTGGGGTTCCGTTGGGGGGGGAGACTTTTAAGGGGGAACGGGATTAGTTGCTTACCAAAACATCACTGTTGAAAGCGTTTTGCCTCGCAGCAAAAACTTCATCTTTCGTTACAGATATCAGGAGAAAATCCAGGCAGGGGAGAGGGGCCGGGGCCAGGTGCTCTTAGGCAAAAGCAAAGGAAAATGAGCCCGCGATCGATTGCAACCTCCTGGGGATCGACCAGTCAATCCCCATCAACCTGTTGGACATCTCTGCTTTATATGATGCTTTTGAAACTTCTTTTCATTAAAGGGATAGGATCTTAAACTGTTGCGTTATGAATTGTCAAGGGAGTATGAATAAATCTGTCAGATGCAAATCTTAATATCTTTCCCCAATTATGTATAGCCCAATTATGGAGGCAAGTCAGGAAGATACCATTTCTTCAGCATCTTCAGCGTCTACATGTTCCCCTACACATATATCTACCATTAAATTTCAACAAATCCCAGAGAAGCTGGAGTTGGGTCATACCTCAACTGATGAACTTGTCAGTGATGTTGAAAATGGCTCTAGTGAGTATGCTGCTGATGACTTGCTTTCTTCCTCCAGGTTCTTTATAAATGACCATAGGGAGTGGGTGGTGCTGTGGTCTAAGCCACTGAGCCTCTTGGGGTTGTCGATCGGAAGGTCGGCAGTTCAAATCCACCCAGTGGGGTGAGCTCCCGTTGCTCTGTTCCAGCTTTCTGCCATCCTAGCAGTTCAAAAGCATACCAGTGCAAGTAGATAAATAGGTACCATTGTGGTAGGAAGGTAAACGGTGTTTCCGTGCTATCTGGCTTCCATCACGGTGTTCTGTTGTGGCAGAAGTGGTTTAGTCATGCTGGCCACATGACCTGGAAAGCTGTCTGTGGACAAATGCCGGCTCCCTTGGCTTGAAAAGTGAGATGAGCAGCGCACCTATAGTCACCTTTGGCTGGACTTAACCGTCAGGGGTCCTTTACCTTTTTACCTTTACCTTTATAAATGACCGATGGCACAATAAGTATTTTTATCAAATGACAGTGAAAAATCAGCTAAAGCTAGTAGTGTAAGCAGAGGTTAAAAGAGAAGTGATCTTAAGTGTTAAGGCAGAAGAAGCAGAACTGATTCTAGAACAAAAATGTTTAAATTGCTTGAATGATTGAATTTTGAGAATGTATTAGGAAATAAAAGAAATATTAATATCTTCAATGGGGAGAGATGCCTATGCAGTCCTTATCGGTAGTTGTAACTTGTAACTGATAGTTTTGCTTGTTTGCCTGTTTTAGGTTCCTCTCCTGACAGGCTGTGGAATGCCGAGCAGCGCAAACAACTGTTGCAACCCCTTCCAGACTTGTTGACAAAGTCTCCTGACTTTAAATTGGAGGCTCAGCCTATGCCTTGGATGGAGCTAGGAAAAGAAATTTGTATTGGTAAAGATAATTAGATTTTTTGTTATGCTAGAATTCTTCTGAGCAGCCTAAAACCTGTAGCCTAGTTTGCATATGATGTTTCTCATTTCTTTTTATCTGAAATATAAAAAATGCGCACACACAAGCTCTCAAACCAGTATGCTTTATTTCCCCCCCAGTTCACCTTGCTTGGTCTCATAATGCTGCTGTGTGGAAGAATAGTTGTCAGTAAACTTTGTAGTATTATGAATACTTTATTTTTCGCTCCATAAGACACACTTAGTTTTTAGAGGAGGAAAGGGGGAAAGCCCCATTTTTGGGGGGATCGGCTCACAGTTGTACAGCTTCTTTTGCAAAGGGGAAAATCCCCTATTTTTGAGGATCAGCTCAAAGTTGTTGAGCTTACTTTGCAAAGGAAAAAAAAATCCTGTTTTTATGCAGTTCAACTCACAGTTCTGTAGCTTCTTTAGGAAAGAAAAGGGAGCGGTTTCTACAGTTTCCAGACAGATAATCTAATCAGCCAGTCACATGTCGCTGGGGAAACAAACAGCCTCCATCTGCAGAACATTCAACAATGGAGGCCTGGGCAAGGGGGCAGGGCCAGAAAGGGAGCCAGCGATTGACCACACATTTGCTCCATAAGACGCACAGACATTTTTCCTTACTTTTTAGGAGGAAAAAAGTGTGTCTTATGGAGCGAAAAATACGGTATTTCTTAAGCCTAGCTTGTGGTATCTTGAATGGATTACTTATTTGCTTGAACTAGTACTTTGTTATGTAACACTAGCAGCCTTGTACTTGGCATTGCTCAGAAATTCTAAGAAATACCAAAACTAGTACAGTTTTGAAAGGTGAAGCCTGCAGCTTGAAGCAAAATTGTCTAATTGTATCCAAGCAGACAAAACCCTGCTCTTTGAACCAAAATGCAAAGTTTGGTTACAATATCTTAAGAGGTATCCAAAGGCATAGAGAACACTTGGGCCATTTTCCAAAATACATAGTAGATAAGCAAAGCGAGCTGTAGCTGTCCGGATTAATTAAAAAATCTATGACAGCACCTGTCAATTCTGGGCAGGAATTTGATGTCATGGTAAGACAATTTATGTCAGGGAAAGTATTTTGACTTGCCAGATGTAATTACTCCCCCCCCCCATCTCCTCCACATGCGGTTCTGTAGGTTCTTTCCCCTCCCCAAAGCCTTTTTTTTTGGGGGGGGGGGAGCCACTGTCCTTGCACAGTGCTTCTGCTGGTGGGACTCATTAGTTGACTCCTGCCCATTGTGAGGCAGTGATTGAAAAACATGTTATTTGCAAATTTGTAGAAAGGGCCGTATGATCTTATTCATGATTCACACTTCAGGTTTGAAAACATTTTTTTTTTATATAAGATATTTATTAGGATTTTAAAAAAATATTACAATAAAAATGAAAAAAATAACAAAAGTACAAAATAAAAATGGTTAAAAACACACAGATTTTCCATTACTTATTTTCCTTTAGCTTGTTTCCCGGACCTCCTCATACCTCCCTTTTTTGTATTCCACTTCAATCTGTTGGTTCAGCAAATCCTTACCCTCTTTAATTATGTTTAGGATAATTAAACAGGTTTGAAAACATTAAAGGCAACAGAAGTCAGCTTTCTTAAATTTTAATTATCTATATTGTAGAATGTTCTCTCCAGAGATTGTTTTAAACATGTGGTGGTCATGATTACTTCAGTCTTAAAATTCTGTTTCAACAGGAGGTGTGAAATACTCTATCACTCAGGAGCATCTGATCAGTGAAGGTGACAAGCTGTTTTCTGCTGTAGCAACCAGCTGTGCAGATGAAGACTCAAATACAGTTTTAATAAAGGTATATAAGTGTCCTCCTTATAGTTCACCCAACTCCACAGTATCTTCACTACTCCTTTATCAACCCCCTTCATCTTTTTTGCTTGACTTGTGTTGGGGCCCTCTTATTTCTGTTCTGAATTGCTAGATACCCCATATTTCATTTTGTTGAAATCTCCAAGGTAGCTCCCAAATTAGGAACAAAAATACACAAAATGTTGCTGTGTTGATATTATAAAGTATCTTAAATTTACAACAGCATAAAAGCAGAAAGACACCATAAAACCAACTTTGAAATGTAAGGGCATAGCCTATCCAAAGAGCAGCAGTTATAAAAAATCATAAGTTCAGTTCAGCTAATAGCATGTGAGAATAAAACTGAATTAACCTGCTGTCCATAACTGAGACTTCATACTAGTTGAAGTTTTCTTGGGAAGGGACTTCAACAACACAGGTTTTATAGTGGAGAAGGTCTTATCCTTGATCACCTATGGTTAATGTCCTTGGTTCCTTTTCTTTTTTTCATGACTTCTTGGGGTTTTATAATGTTTAAATTATATACTATTTCTGCCATGTGCTGTTTTTACTAGTTATTATCTTATATTTAATATTCTGAATGGGCTCTATCATGCTGTTGAAGGCTTGCTTGTTCCAGACATTATTGGTAGTGGGGTGTGTGGAAAACAGCTTTTAGCAGTTCAATTTAAATAAGCAGTACAACATAACTTAACTTTTCATTCAGCTGGGTGAGAGTCTTGATGAAGATTGCAAGTTTTAATGAGGAATCCTCGTGTGTTTTGATTTCTCTTTGTTTTTACTGTATTCTTGCATCTTCATGAAGGGGAACATTCTAATTCAGAACAAAATAAAAAAAATTCCTTCCAGTAGCACCTTATAGACCAACTAAGTTTGTTATTGGTATGAGCTTTTGTGTCCATGGACACTTCTTCAGGTCCTTTATAACTTCCCTGTAAGATGTTTAGGTTGGGATGGGCCACTTTGCATTCACATCTCTTCCAAACTGCTTTGGTGGAGCTGTGCTGTGTTATCCAATATAAGTTGTATTGGCAGTAATTCTAGAGCACATTGTAAGCATGGATGTTGTTGGTGTGGGAATGTTCTGGGGTGCAGGAGAGGATATATTGACTAATTATATCCTTATCCAACTTGTGCTAAAAAGTTCCCAAAATATCAGCAGAGTTTATAGACATTCCCCTTTAAGTTCGCAACGGTAACGCTTGCACAGGTTCGCTAGAACCTCTATAATAATTACTCTGGTAATTTCCCCTTTTGTTCCCTCTTAAAATACAAGACACGACACAGTCTTTATAAAAGTATAAAAGAGTTTACTCACGTTCTGTTCACAATATGATCCCAGAAGGCAGACAGCTTAAAAAGGTTACATACATTCAGAATCTATCTTGTAGCAAGATAGTCCTTATCTCCTCTCTTGGCTGGTAGCCAAGAGGGCACGCTTAAATGTTTCCTCATCGAAAGAAAATGGCAGAGAGAGAGAGTGGCTGCCTGCCCTGTGTTTTTGTCATTGCCTGCACAGGTGAGGCCACACCCACCTCTGGTCACATGCGGAGGAAGTCTGTCCCCAGGAAGTTTACCTGCTTGCTGGACAGACATCCCTCCCCATGTTCTAACATGTACACTCTAGGAATGTTGTCATTGACTGCTCCTGTGTTTACATCCCACAGTTGGGTGAGATGACAGTATAAAAATGGCCTTCCTATTTATGCTGTGAGGCCTGTCATGTCAGCTCAGGATTATAATACGCTGCATAGAGGCTGCCATCCAGCACAGAAGTCATCTGGATTCCGTGTGAACAATCATTTAGGTCAATGGTGCAGTTTCAACTATAGGTATTTTTATTCTCCTTCTGTTTAGGTGCATTCAGAACCTCTGCCATGGGACTTCTATATCACGCTGCAACTCCAAGAGCGTCTAGGCACTGAGTTTGATCAGAGCTTTAATGCAAACTGCTCTTGTTTCTTATACCACAATGGCTGTGTGACTCTGCAGAAGGGGATAAATGATTTTACTGTCCAGGTCAGTGTGGATAACCCTAGTATGATGGGCAGAGTTGAGGTGCATACTGAAAATGAGTCTGAAAATGTTGGTTCCACTTATCCTTCTCCATGTGGCCATGTGAGCATAGACACAACCGAGTGAAGAAACGTTTACTGTGAACTAGGCAGTGCATAGACAGAGCTGGAAGCCATTTTCTCTAGTTTTCCCCACCAAGTGATTATAGGAGTCCCCCATATCCCTACCATAACTAAGCTGGAGGAACTGCAGTAACAGCATACACTAGTCTTCTGTTTATCCCTGCCTCCAATTCCTTCCCTGTCTCCTGTCACCTCCCATTTGCCTTTGTTTAAAGTGTAAGTCTGCTGTGGTTGGGCAGAAAGTCACCTCATTATTTGCATCAAGTATGATGTGCAACTTGGATGGTGCCACATAAATAAATCCCTGAGTTTACAGCTTGCATCTTCAAGCAATACAGTGCAGGAAAAAGCCAAGCAGGACTTGTATGTGCAAATCAATCCTAAGGTGCAGGTGATATATGCATCTTCTTGGCCTTGTTTTCTGGCACTCTGAGATTTTCCATGCTTGTTATCTAGAGCAGGGGTCAGCAACCTTTTTCAGCCATGGGCCAGTCCACCGTCCCTCAGACAATGTGGTGGGCCGGACTATATTTTTTTTTGGGGGGGGGGGATGAACGAATTCCTATGCCCCACAAATAACCCAGAGATGCATTTTAAATAAAAGGACACATTCTACTCATGTAAAAACTGCTGATTCCCGGACTGTCCGTGGGCTGGATTGAGAAGGCAATTGGGCCGCATCCTGCCCAAGGGCCTTAGGTTGCCTACCCCTGATCTAGAGTATGACCGTAACCCCAATTGTACCAAAGCACATTGCTACAATGTTGAGTGGTTCCCGAGTCATATAGTTAATAATGCAGATCCCTTTGCTCCCAGCTAGTAGAATGCTGATGCTTATGCATGAACTTAAACGCTTCCAGTATAACTTATGCTAAATGGTTTAAAGTACATGTTTCTGTTTAAATGATCCATCCAGAGTCTTGGTCATATAAATGCGGAAAAGTACAAGAGACTTGTTTTATCAGTGTGATCACTTGGTTGAGTAAGGGGAAGCCAGTTCTGAGTCCTTATAATACACATTACGCTTGCTATTTTCTATGTTTGACAAAATCGCCCTCTTCAAGCCCAATAGGTTCCCACCTATGATCAAATGTACCTGCTTGGACCATGACGGCATAGTACTGTAATAGATTATGTTGCTCTTTCCTTCTCAGGATATGATTCATACCCTGCCCCAAGAAGCAGTCACGTGGATTGTCAACAATCTTCTAGAAGTGGTGGAGAAATTACACAGAGTGGAGATAGTCCATGGAAATTTGCATCCAAGGACACTATTCTTGGGAGACAGGTTGGCTGCTCCTTTCCAGTGACCCCATACCTTGGGCTTTGTGCTTTCTAAAGTTAATCCTGAATTGATACAAGTCATTTGGATCGGGGTGGGTGGGAGGAGAAGGTGTTCAGATGGCTGGAATTTTAAATGTCGGATGTTTGTTTTGTACTAGTGCTGTGAGTAAATAGAATATGCAGAGTATTTATTAATATTATTATTAATATACTGTATCATTACAGTATCATAATGTAGAAAGTTGTTGCTAGTAAATTAAAGCTTTGTGGATTCTATTTTTGTCCCACCTTTCTTTGAGGTTTCTAAGCAGCTTGTTGACCTGGCTGAATCTTTCAGTAGCCTTTGATGGTCTTGATCATAAATATGTAGCTATACTATGCGCTTACTTCTACAAGTACCCTGGGGATGTTGGTTTTCAAACGTAGGAATTGTAGCAGAAATGGTCCTATACTGGTTGATGCCAACAGAGGGTGAGATTCTGATTATTCTACAGTCTGTAATGATGTGTTCTTACAGGGAAAAAGCTAATGTTGGTTAAGTGTACTTGCACTAACGCAATGGGACTTCTTCCTTCAACTCCTTCTCCCAAACCTCTGGAGAAGATTTTGCGGGGCAAATAAGGGGACAGAAGGAGAAGGAGCAGAAACGTGTTTTTAATCCACAGTCATTCTACACTGAGAACTATAATAGAATAATTTGCTGTTAGTGTAAACTCCTTTTAGTACCAGTTCTTAAGACAAACACTAGAGGGAGTTAGCAGCATAGCGAAGTGCAAGTGCAATGGAACATTCAACAAACTTGTGTCCACACATCTTTCCTCAGAATTTGCAATCCGAATGCTGTTGCAGAGACCACCAGCGCTCTGAAAATAGTGGATTTCTCCCACAGCTTAGACCTGCAGCTGCAGCCAGCAGTGAATTCACTAAAAAGTTTTCCAATAGCTCAGACCCAGAACGGGAAACAGATCCTTGATGAAAAATCACTTCCTCACCAGGTGAATACATGTATCTGTAGAAAAAATATTGCTGATAGCCCTTGGCCATTATGAAAAATCAGATGTGCTGACCTTTTATGTAGGTGGCATGTAGTCTGGATTTGTGGAGCTGTTTGCACAAACCATGCAAGACTTTCTGACATGGGAACACCCCTTTCACCTTAGTCTTCATTTATTTTATTGGCTAAAAGAAGGTGGCAGCCTACTTCTCCTGTTGTTTTATTCCCATGAGCAGCTAATTGCCACTATTTGCTTTTTTATATTTAATTTGAAAGAATTGTTTTCTAAAAAAAAAATTTCTTGCATCACTTACTGGAAGACCCCATGATGACATATCATAGAAGCCAATAATGGTATTTCTGGAGTAGTTTTCAAACTGTTTTACTGTGCAACTTAAATGATGATGGGTGTTAAAACTGCAGGTGAGGACAGTACCGATTCTGATTAATGATGTTGTGATTTTAGGTGGACTTGCTTGGCATTGCAGACACAATACATCTAATATTGTTTGGGGAGCCCATGAAAGTTTATCAGGAGAAAGGCCACTGGAAAACTATGAGAGACTTATCTCAGTAAGTATTAGACTATTAGTCCTATCTCCTCTATTGACTGGTTCTGATTCATAGTTGTAGAAGTGATAACGTCTGCCAGCTAACGGTATGTGCATGTTTGAGTTAGGGCTACATGTATTGATCAGTTGATGAACAGAGCAAATTGGAGGCTCCATCTGCACTGTATAGTTAAAGTAATATACCACTTTAAGCAGCAATGGCTTCCCCAAAGAACACTGGGAAGTGTGGTTAAGGGTGCTAAGAGTTGTTAGGAGATCCCTATTCCCCAACTATTTATATTGTAAAGTGGTGAGGGATGCTAACAGGTCTTGAGGGAGGAGAAGGGATACCAATGTAGCTGTGCAACTGAATTTCAAGCCAGTTTAATGTTTGATTTTCTGGAGCAAATTTATATCCACACCACTGCTACATTCTGGTTCAGGAATGGCCAATATCTTTAGCTTGGAAGCCAAGGTGTCAGAGGCCAGACATCATCAGCTGTGATACCATTGCTTCTCTGTTTCCCAATGCCCTATACCCAGGGATGAGGAACCTGTGGCCCTCCAGATGATAGATTCTGACTCCTTTAGCCTCAGCCAATATGGCCAATGGTCAGGGATGATGTGTTGGAGATCTTAGGTGAGATACCCCCTGAGGTGGAAGTTGCTCCCAGTTCTAGTCACCACATAGAGATAGCTTAAGGTCCAAAATTGTTAACCAGTACAGAAGATCAAGCTTCAGTTTTGGACGTTGTTGTATACATACAGTTCGTAGGCTTTGCAGATACATCTATATGCAAGTAGGAAATATTTCCTTGCTCCAGCAATTCAAGACATAACACAGCCTCCGACTCAAAGACAGCATTCACTGACTCGCCTTACTTATAAAGATGGTACTGGGCCATTGCCATAGTAAACTGACTTGGCTGACCTTGCACCTGCTGGCTTATCTCAGACATGGAATGATATGTGTTTTAGATCTGTAGTATACCAATCTTTTCTCTGAAGGAGGAATGTTAACTTTTTGTAGACTGGGCTGGCTGACTCTGATGGGCATTGCAGTGCAGAACATCCATAGGGCATCAGAATGGTGAAGGCTGCCCAAGAGAGTGGTCTGCTGTGCAATGTTTACCAATCAACTTCTCCTGTCTCTTTATTATATTTTGCTTTTAATCCCCTACACAAGTAGAATCAAGGGGGTATATAGATGGTTGTTTGATGCAAATTGACGCTTTTCCTTTTTGCTGTCAACCATCCTGGCAATTCCTGTTTAAGTCTGTTCCAAGGCAGAAAAAATCTGTTGCACTTTATGTGTTCTAAAGAGTTGGAACAAAGCTGCCTTTTTATAGCCATCTGCTTTTATAGATGGGCTTAATATAGAGAGTTTTACATCAGCAGCAGTTCTTCGTGGAGCTGGCTCATGGTGTGGGTGTGATGGGTTTGCAAGGAGCAGTATATTCAGCGCTTTCTTACGTTGATTGGAAGGTTCAGAATATTGCAGAAAAAGAGATACCTTTGCCAAAAGTGTTTGTGTATGTATGCAGGAACTCCTTGTTCCTGTTCTTAAATTGAATCTTAAATTACGTAGATAGAAGATTTCCAGATAGGCAAAACTGACTAAGGTGTTTCAGTTAACACTTAACACTCTGTCTAGGCAAGCCTGGTTCTCTAAAATACAGATACTAAACACATTTGCACTACATGGGGTTTGCAGCTGCTGGTGTTGTTATGCTTTTTGTTTCAACTTGTTTCATTCCTGGTTCTTGGATGAGGTTTTTCTTGAGAGCTGGTAGGAGGAATGCTTTAGGTCAGGGGTGAGGAAGCTGTAACCTTCCAGATGCTGTTGGACATCAACCCCAGCCAGCATGGCCAATGATCAGGGATGATGAGGGTTGTAGCCCAGCACTTCTGGAGCGTTCATAGGTTCCCCATTCCTACTTGAAGTGCCACAGAACTCTCACATGCAGAGTTTGATTCCTTGTGCAAAGGTTTATGTTGAATGTTACCGTGTCCTCAAAGGGCCGCGGGTGGCGCTGTGGCTTAAACCACAGAGCCTAGGACTTGCCGATCAGAAGGTCGGCGGTTCGAATCCCCGTGACGGGGTGAGTTCCCGTTGTTTGGTCCCTGCTCCTGCCAACCTAGCAGTTCGAAAGCACAAAGTGCAAGTAGATAAATAGGTACCGCTCCGGCAGGAAGGTAAATGGCGTTTCCGCGGGCTGCTCTGGTTCGCCAGAAGCGGCTTAGTCATTCTGGCCACATGACCCGGAAGCTGTCTGCGGACAAACGCCGACTCCCTCACCCAATAAACTGAAGAGAGCGCCGCAACCCCAGAGTCGGTCACAACTGGACTTAATGGTCGGGGTCCCTTTACCTTTATCATGTCCTCAAAGATTTCCAGTGCTGCTGTTTAAGCAGAAAGCTGTAGGCTGACAAAATTGAGTGATCAAATATCAACTAATATTTGCTAAATTGTACTCTGTGCAAAATAGTTTAGATTGTTGGATTAAGTGCAACTATATTTTCCATTTTAAAGGGGGATGGTCAATGCTTGCAGATACTATCTATGAAATTAGAAAGGAGATCTCTGCATGCCTGTAGCATTAAAGCAGGAACTAACTTTCTAAAGAGCTGTGTATATATTGCTTTTGAAACGTGGCCGAATATTAGTAACCAGACTTAAAGTTCAAATTCCATGACACAATGCACATATCTTATAAGCAAGTCTGAATTCTGTTGCACTACTCTGAGTACATATCTTGAATTAATGAAGCATGTGAATGCAAATGTGGTGTTGCCTTTTTTAGCCAGTGAAAATTATTACAGTATGGTTCTTGTACAACCAGTACACTTAAAAAAAAAAAAAATGTTGGTTAACAGGGAAAAGGTGCATTGCAAGAGGCAAGAGCTGCAGTGAATATATATCTCCTTGGAGTTATTTGTCTTCAACTGGGCCTGCCCTTTGGGTAAACAAACTGAATGAATCAATATGGCATAATGAAGCAAACAGTAAAGAGTCCGCAAGTTTTTCAGTTTGTAGCTCTGCATTAGTTACTGGCAACTAGCTTGTTTTTAGTCCCAGGTGATCTGCAGTAAATTTCAAATCTGCCACATCCAGTCAGTGTACAGTTTACAGTATTACTGTAAATTAAGTTCTAAAATTTGTGTTAAAAGTTGTAGGCTAGAAATTTAATAATTTTATCTACTCTTAACTATGGACTCAAAATACCCTTTTCAGTGAAAATTGAGAGATTGACATATTAGCAAGCATCCCCAAGCATCCATGTGTGTGACATTCTGAATGAAAATTGCTTTCCTATCTGGTTTTAGGTCTGCTGGCAGTGACTTGTGGAGTAAATTCTTTGAAAGAATTCTAAACGCAAAAGGCGAGTCTACTGTGCCTCTGCTGAGAGAACTAAGACAAGAACTGACTGCTGCATTTCACAGTTCTTCCTCAGTGATCCCTAGGCAAAGCTGGAACCTCTTCTGACTTAGAGGAAATACCTTCTAAGACCACCCAGTTTTTCTACACCCCTCCTTGCTTCACCCTCCCCCACCCCAAGCACAAGTGAGAGTTCTTGCTTGATCTTCTTTTACTTTGAGGTGTATAAACAGTTGAAATACTGCTTGCATTTATTTCTTCATGTAAAAGATGCTTTACTTACATGTACAGTTCATCTATTCTTTGGAGGTACCTCTCTGTGCCACATTAAAGCTTCCTTGTGTACAGCTGCTAAAATGTCTGTTAAATATTGTTTCATGGCAGGTTGAATTCTTTATCCTTGCATTCTTATAAATTCTTATAAATACGTGGCCTGTTCTGTCCACTCCTTGTAAACACGTTTCAATAAAACTACGTTGTGCTCACCTGTATTCAGCCACTTGGATTTCAGAATTTGTCACCTGGTTGATGAGGCTATTTTTTTTATTACTTACAATGGGATGAAATGTTACGCTGCTGGTGGCTCTTGCAACAATTTGCTTTGCCAGTTTATTTATTTTAAAGTATTTTTTATTTGCCAGTTTATTTTGAGTAGGCACAGCAACTAAAAGTGTGTTTGAGCTGTAACAAAATCCAAGAACTGAAATATCAGGACTTAAGTTAAAACGAAATATAATTGTTTACATAAATAAAAACCCAACCTCACCATTAATTAAGTAAATAGCAACGGGGGTGTGTGTGTGTGTAACCTCTGCTCCTGTAGTTACTGTTTACAGTGGGAAGAAAACCCATATTGGTGCTAAATGGGAACTCTCCCCTAAAAATAGCACTGGGGGTGGGCGGGGGGTGACTGGGCTGCAGCAGGAGCAGTGGGCTCCCTATGACTGCTATTCTGCATAGGTAAAAATGATTTTCAGTCTGCGGAGAGCATTCCAGTCCCCATTATATATGCTTTTGGTTCAGTGGCCTGATTAACACAACACTAAGTCAATGGTCTTGTATTTTTATGTTGTGAACTGCCCAAGAGCTACAGATGAAGGACAGTATACAAATTTAATAAATTACATTCCACAGACAACAAGTTAACCATAACTTGTCATCTGGGCAGCCCAGGACCTCCACACACTGCCCAGGCTTGCACTCAAAGGAAGATCACTTCAGTGCTACTAGCACAGTGGTTTGACTTCACCACCAGAGACGCAATTCATTGCATCTTGAGACAGACAGATGCTGATGCCAACTACAATTAACTTTAAAAATTGGTTTCTTTGCTTTTTTCACTCTTTCCTCACTGTCTCCCCCCCCCCCCCTTATGCATTATATCTTTTAGTTTACAAGCCTGTAGGCAAGGACTGTCTTCTTTTAATTGCTGTGACTGGGAGTTGTTTTTTAAGTAACATTTTTGGAAAATCCAGTAAAAATAACAGAAATCTCAATATAAGAGTAAAGGAAGTAGAATACATAATGTAAAATAGCAAGAAAGGAGATCCAGTACATATCAAATAAGGACAGAAGGTGACGCCAGGATTTTCACAGTATCGCCTTGTCCATGCATACAAGGCGACAGGTGTAATTTGTACATTTGTAATTTGCTGTAATTGTTCTGCACTGACATAGGAAACAAAATTCCGTCAAGGTACTTGGAAGGAGTCCAGATTTGCTATTACATTTATAGCTCTAATATGCCAAGTTCTTTTCTAGAAATGCAATGTTCCAAGTGTTATGTAACCAAGAAGAAACATGAAGATTGGACAGCGTTTTCCATTTTTGTGCATCTACCAAATAAAAAGTCAACAAGTCCTTAGATTTAATGCCATCATTTGCATCCTGAAATAAAGGAGTACTACTTGTGGAGGAAACTGAATAGGTTCCTTAAGAATATCTGATATTTCTTTAAACACTTTAGTCTAAAAAGAGCTTGCTACTGGACACTCTCCTGGCTGTAGAACTTGTTACATATTTATTATAAGCAAATACAGGAAGAAATAGCCTCAATAAGAAATTACATACCACTTAGCAATCCACAAACAACTTACACCCATTAGGTGACTAATTAAGTGAAATAAGGTTAGAAACAAAGGTTGCCAGCTTTTTTCCTAACTAGACCCCTGTGCCCTTAATGGGCTGGCAGACTTTTGTGGGCTGCTGCTTTACTGCCTATAACAGCCAGTTCATTGGGTAACATGAGCAGGTGCTCATGTTGGTTCCCATGCCCTATAATCACCCCAGCCACTGCACATTGTGTGGTCATTAAAGGCACAGGAGGAGAAGGCCAAGCAGGTCAATTGGTGAGACTAGCCTTAAAAGTTGCAGCAGAAAAAGGAAATTCAGCAACTAACTTGCTTCTTATTATTAAACAACTATCTGACTTTAATAAGACATCTGAAGGCACCCCTGTTTAGGGAAGTTTTTAAGGATTGATGGTTTTATTATGTTTTTTAGATACGTTGTAAGCCACCCAGAGTAGCTGGGGAAACTCAGCCAGATGGGCAGGGTTATAAATAATAAAATTATTATTAAACACAGGTTCCCTCTAAGGCTGCTGGAAGGATGGCTGGAAGGATGCCTCATTGAATTCAATAGGACTAACCTCTGAGTAGATATGGCTTAAGAGTGTGCTGTAAGACTCTCCTCACCCCACTGTGAATCTTCTCATGCGCCTTCATATGTTGTTTAAACAGAAATCCAGCTGCTGTTCACCTCACAGAGGGATATTCTCTGTATACCCCTTAAACTATTTATTATATTTGCCTGTGGTTTCTTCTTGTCTCCTTTCACTCAGTGGAACGTCTTGGCTTACCTGAATTGTAGAAATTTCAAGGCTGACACCTGATCTGTCTCTCACTGAATAACACTGGCCACAAAAATGCTTTTTAAATAAAAACTACAGCCATGTTACACAAGTTGTGGCTAACAAAACATGCTAGACATCTCCCTAGCTCAATGATTTCCCAAAAGATCCAGTATGAATGGCAAAATCTTTTCCCCCAACTCACTGCAGGTAGAAAAATGCGCACCACCTGTCAACTTACCAAAGTCACTCCATCAACTTGTTCAAAATAAGTCATTTCTTTCCTGTTCTACCCCAAATCCAGCATGAATGAGCCTCATACTTACCTCGGCTATACAGTAAAGTACAGTGGTACTTCTGGTTATGAACTTAATTTGTTCCGGAGGTCCGTTCTTAAGCTGAAACCGTTCCTATCCTGAGGCACGCTTTTGCTAATGGGGCCTCCCGCTGCGCGTGCTCCTCTGGTGCACAATTTCCGTTTGCATCCTGGGGCAAAGTTCGCAACCGGAAGCAGCTACTTCTGGGTTAACGGAGCTTGTAACCTGAAGTGTTCATAACCAGAAGCGTTCGTAACCAGAGGTACCAGTGTATTGCATAAGTCCACTGAACCATTTTCTAACTATAAGCCATAAAACTGATTTCCACTGTGAACCTATTTTCTCATTATAATGGCAGAATGCAATTCAGCTGACTCTTCCTTAACGGGGAGCCATCTAATGGTAGAACAGAACAGAGCAGAGAAGAGAAGAGAAAAGAAAAGCAGTTGAACATTCAGTCTCCCACATGGTTTGATCCAGCAAATGCAGCTTGCTGGACTTTTATTTATCTGCCTACTTTGAGACTTCTGTTTAACTCAAAAACTAAAGTGATTTACGGAAAACAACAACAGTAAGCATAAAACCAGTAAAAGAGGTGTCACTGCAGCAAAATGTCACTATACCCCCAAAGGAAGTCACACCTGGCAGCAATGACTGGGAAACACCCGGGCAAAGAACTATTTCTAATAGGTGCCAGAAACAAGCAGTCATTGGCACCTGCTGTATTGCAGAGTGGAGTGTGTTACATAAGGTGCAGATAAGGTTCTGTCTCTGTGTTGGTATTACCTGTGATAAATTCTTGCATGTATGGAGGTGTATCTTCAGTTCTGCTGGAATCATGAGCTACAGTTGAGGTCATAGAATCATAGAATCATAGAGTTGGAAGAGACCACAAGGGCCATCGAGTCCAACCCCCTGCCAAGCAGGAAACACCATCAGAGCACTCCTGACATATGGTTGTCAAGCCTCTGCTTAAAGACCTCCAAAGAAGGAGACTCCACCACACTCCTTGGCAGCAAATTCCACTGTCGAACAGCTCTTACTGTCAGGAAGTTCTTCCTAATGTTTAGGTGGAATCTTCTTTCTTGTAGTTTGGATCCATTGCTCCGTGTCCGCTTCTCTGGAGCAGCAGAAAACAACCTCCTCTATGTGACATCCTTTTATATATTTGAACATGGCTATCATATCACCCCTTAACCTCCTCTTCTCCAGGCTAAACATGCCCAGCTCCCTTAGCCGTTCCTCATAAGGCATCGTTTCCAGGCCTTTGACCATTTTGGTTGCCCTCCTCTGGACACGTTCCAGTTTGTCAGTGTCCTTCTTGAACTGTGGTGCCCAGAACTGGACACAGTACTCCAGGTGAGGTCTGACCAGAGCAGAATACAGTGGCACTATTACTATACTCCTATACTATACATGCTATACTCCTATTGATGCAGCCCAGAATTGCATTGGCTTTTTTAGCTGCCGCGTCACACTGTTGGCTCATGTCAAGTTTGTGGTCAACCAAGACTCCTAGATCCTTTTCACATGTACTGCTCTCAAGCCAGGTGTCACCCATCTTGTATTGTGCCTCTCATTTTTTTTGCCCAAGTGCAATACTTTACATTTCTCCCTGTTAAAATTCATCTTGTTTGTTTTGGCCCAGTTCTCTAATCTGTCAAGGTCGTTTTGAAGTGTGATCCTGTCCTCTGGGGTGTTAGCCACCCCTCCCAGTTTGGTGTCATCTGCAAATTTGATCAGGATGCCCTTGAGTCCATCATCCAAGTCGTTGATAAAGATGTTGAATAAGACCGGGCCCAAGACAGAACCCTGTGGCACCCCACAAGTCACTCTTCTCCAGGATGAAGAGGAACCATTGATGAGCACCCTTTGGGTTCGGTCAGTCAGCCAGTTACAAATCCACTGAGTGGTAGCATAGTCAAGACCGCATTTTACCAGCTTCTTTACAAGAATATAATGGGGCACCTTGTCAAATGCCTTGCTGAAATCAAGGTAGGCTACATCCACTGCGTTCCCTTCATCTACCAGGCTTGTAATTCTGTCAAAAAACGAGATCAGGTTAGTCTGACATGACTTATTTTTCAGAAATCCATGCTGACTATTGGTGATCACATCATTCCTTTCTAGGTGCTCACAGACTGTTTGCTTAATGATCTGCTCCAGAATCTTCCCTGGTATTGATGTCAGACTGACTGGGCGGTAATTATTTGGGTCCTCTCTTTTCCCCTTTTTGAAAATAGGGACAACATTTGCCCTCCTCCAGTCTGCCGGGACTTCGCCTGTTCTCCAGGAATTCTCAAAGATGACTGCCAGTGGTTCTGAGATCACATCTGCCAGTTCTTTTAATACTCTTGGATGCAGTTCATCTGGCCCTGGAGACTTGAATACATCTAAACTAGCCAAGTATTCTTGTACTATCTCCTTAGTTATTCTGGGCTGTGTTTCCTCTGCTGAATCATTTGCTCCAAATTCTTCAGGTCGGGCATTGTTTTCTTTATCGGAGAAGACTGAGGCAAAGAAGGCATTGAGGAGTTCAGCCCTTTCTGTGTCCCCTGTTTGCATTCCACCATCTTCTCCTCTGAGTGACCCCACTGTTTCTTTGTTCTTCCTTTTGCTACGAACATACCCATAAAAGCCTTTTTTGTTGCTTTTAACCTATCTAGCAAGCCTGAGTTCATTCTGTGCTTTAGCTTTTCTGACTTTGTGTCTACACGTGCTGGCTATTTGTTTGAATTCCTCTTTGGTGGTTTCCCCCCTTTTCCATTTTTTGTACACATCCTTTTTTAATCTTAACTCAGTTAAAAGTTTTTTAGATAGCCACCCTGGCTTCTTTATGCACCTTCCATGTTTCCGTCTCATTGGTATTGCCTGAAGTTGTGCTTTTACTATCTCCCTCTTAACAAACTCCCAGCCGTCATGAACTCCCTTTCCTTTTAGTATTACTGTCCATGGGATCTCACCCAGCACTTCCCTAAGTTTTATGAAGTCGGCTTTCTTAAAGTCAAGAAATTGAGTCCTAGTATGCTTGGCTGCTCCTTTCCGCTGTATAGTAAACTTCAGAAGAGCACTTCTCTGTTGCTTTTGCTCTGGGTTCCTAGGCCCTCCACACCCCTGTGTGAGTTCACCCAGTGAAATGACAGCAACCACAACTGGCTTTCCTTTTGTGTTCATATTGTAGGCAACACCCACAAGATTAGAACAGTACATACTTAGATGTGAAAGGAATGAATTGGTGAATAAACGCTTGGATTAAAAGATGATAAAAGTAACAACTGAAGGTGGGAAACATTAAGAACCTGTCTGAGTGTGATCTGTAAGATTATATGCTCAGAATAGTGAAATGATCTATATCTGATCCAGCGGTGTAGGAACACGGTGTAGGAACAGGGGTGTGGTGGGTGTGGGTCGCCCCGGGTGTCATCACTGAGGGGGGTGACAAAATGGCAAAAATATGTGTTTTTAAAATAAATAAATAAAAATTGGGCTCATGACACATTTCCCCCCCCAAAAAACCCCAAAAACTCCTGCACCCACCACACGTCCCTTCCTTCACCACTGGCAGCTAGGCGAGGTGGGGGGCACTGGGCGCATACTGAGCCATGTGTCTTTCCTTAGGGGGAGGCGGTGGGTGGACTGCCTGCAAGCTCCACGCTGCTTTTTCAAGCAGCATGGGGCTTGTGTCTGCCTACCGCCTCAGCTGCCCTACAGCTGAGGGGGCGGCTGTGGAGAGGCTCCATGCAGTGCGCCCTGCCTTGGCTTGCCATGCCCCTCCCATGGGCAGCTCGCCCCGCCCCCAGCTACAGGACACGTACGCCACACCGGGCACCCAAGCGGCTAGCTATGCCTCTGATTTGATCTATAAAAGACTAAAGTAACACCTCTACGTAGACTACGTCAATATCAGACTAGCATTTGTTAATAGTACTGAAGGGTGTAGGTTTTTTGTTTTTGTTATTATTATACAGTTGTGAGATTAAGAAAAGCAATGTCGGGCTCAGACTAGACATGGTTTTAATTGCCTGATCAGCAGTTGGCTGCTTGCTTTTTCTGTACGATTTCTTATTATTAATTAAATTTGTATACCACCGAAGAGCTCAGGGCAGTTCACGGCATAAAAATACAAGATACATAATAGAAGACAAGTACAAGGACAAAACAATAACCCCCCTCAACCCATTTAAAAGGACACAGAATGTTAATCAGCTGAAGGCAACCACAAGAGGGAGATATACCTATTGGGGGAGGGAGAGAAGGGTTTTTAACCCTTTGTCCCTCCTGACAGTCTTGAGCTGCTAGTGGCTGCTCTTTGTCCCAGGAGGAAACCTGCTACTGATGCTAAACAAAGACCAGTTATTCATTATGTTTGCAAACCACGGTTTAGCCCTAGCAGAAGCATGCTGGCTCCCTAGGTGAAAATCGCAGCTACTTCATCCCTCCCCTGACTTTTTAGTTCAGTGCAGTGTGTCAGGTAAACCAAGTTTGGCTTAGTGTGTCGTCCAGACCTGGGATCACAATGAAGGTCTCTCATTAACCATGATCTGTAACCATGGTTTGTTTACAGATTGCGATCAAGGAGATTACTCATGTTCCTGGACTGGGATAAATACACTAAGCCAAACTTTAGTTTAGCTGCCACGCCACCCTAACCTACAAATCCTGGGGAGGAGCAAAC
Organism: Podarcis pityusensis; assembly: GCF_964106645.2. Taxonomy (NCBI): domain Eukaryota; kingdom Metazoa; phylum Chordata; class Lepidosauria; order Squamata; family Lacertidae; genus Podarcis; species Podarcis pityusensis. The sequence continues at coordinate 42,339,711 of NC_138028.1, forward strand.
ATGCTGCAGTCTCTTCCTTAGGAATTAGCATGTTCCTGCAAAGCATTCCAAGTAGTCTTGGGTGGCTGGCTTCAACAGCCCTGCTAATTCCCCGTTAGGCCAGAAGCATTGTGCAAAATTAAAAGGGTGGCTAGATCCAGCTGCCTTGCGCTTGTGGAATGTTGGGCCAGGGAAAAAAAGGTCAAGATGAGGCCAAGTAAGGCATCAACAATGGGCCCTGTCACAATATTGGGGCCCTAGCAGCTGCCCAAAGATGCCATACATATTATGCAAATCATGGGAAATAACCCCTTCCCAACAAATTACGCAACCCCTTCCCAACCCACTGCATGGTTTGCATGATGTCAGGGACTGGCTAGATGATGAGGAGTGGTAGTAGACTCCAGCTGGAGAACCCACTAGGGAAGCCTCAGAAGAGGAAGGATCAGAGCCAAGGCAGTGGTGATGGGACACTGAAGACAGGTCAGAGGATGAAGCGGGTAGGAGCAGAATGCTTGGATGTTGAACAAGCAACAGGCTTCAGAGAGAGAAAGGAACCAGAGGCAGAAAGCAGGGCAGACACAGGACAGGCAGCTGAGGAGGAAGAGGGGGCAGAGGCTGCAGCAACTTCACAGCAGCCTGCTGATCCTAATGTATTAAGCTCCCTTCCTCCCTTGTCTCCAGGGGCACGGAGAGCCTTGCATGTAGCAGAACAAAGAGAACAGGGAGCTCCTCCCTGATGGAGTTTAAGGCTGCCTGGAAAACACCCGGCTGAGGAAGAGTAGGAATAGAGGGAAGTGGGAAGCATAGATTGTCAGTTCTGGAAACTGCTTTACTGGGAGCCAATCTTGCCTGTAGGTTTCCCTGTTTGTATTCTGTTTCCTTGAATAAAGAATTAACTTTATTAATGCTCATCTCTGAGACTCCGTACTGACCTGCAGTTGAACCAGTCCTGACACCTAATGAGCAAACATGCAAATTAGGCTGATCAGATTTTGGGAATTAGATTCCTTACTACAGAAGGTAGCTAAAGAAAACAGGTTTGTTAATGGGCCTGCAGGCTTTCCAAGTTCTGGCTATCCATCAAAGGTGTTAGTGTGACAGCCTGAGGTGTCACATCAGTAAGAGGTGCTCTTCTGACTGGTGGTTCATGAACAGAATTCTGAATGTGGAATGGTGTGTGTGTGTGTGACTGCTACAACACAAACAACAAAATGGTATCCTCACCCACATCTCTTGCATAGTACTGCAGCTGGTCTTGAACAAAAGCTTTGTGTTTGGCTCACTCAGCTGACACACATAATGCATCTTGGGCCTCTCTCTTACACACAATGCTGCCAATCTCCGTTTGCCGGTGAGCATAACTAGGGTACCTACATTTCCAAACATTGGCTTGTCGCAGTCATCCTGGAGGGTAAGAAATACTGGCTAGGCACCACGAGGAAGTTATTCATCTTTGTATACAGATACAGTGTCAATTCATGGAACTGTAGCGAGACCGCCATATGACATAATTGCTGGACTGTAATCCTTAGCTGCAGTCCTATGGCATGTACGTAAGTCTGGGGCGGGGAACCTGTAGTTCTCCAGATGTGATTGGACTCTTGTTCCCATCATGCCCTGACAGCATGGCCAATGGTCAGGAACGATGGGAGCTAGAGTCCAACAACATCTGGAGGGCCAGAAGCCCTGCCCCCAATAATAAGTACTACTGATTCAAGCACAGTGTTCAGATATACAACTGCCAAAGGCTTGTAACTTTTTCACTAACAATATTAATTTTAAAAAATATCATTTAACTTTTGTCAACTTGTTAATTTATACAGTGGTACCTCGGCTTCAGGTTACAGACGCTTCAACGCTTCATGTTACAGACTCCGTTAACCCAGAAATAGTACCTCGGGTTAAGAACTTTATTTCAGGATGAGAACAGAAATCATGCGTTGGCAGCAGGAGGCCCCATTAGCTAAAGTGGTACCTCAGGTTAAGAACAGTTTCAGGTTAAGAACGGACCTTCAGAATAAATTAAGTTCTTAACCTGAGGTACCACTGTATCTGCACAACATTCCTCAAAGGAAGATTGGCCCATATGAGACTGTGTGGCTCTCATGCAGCAACCATTGGCTGTTTTTTTAAGTGGAGATGAGTCATACATTTTAAAGTAAACAAGTCCTGGATTATACTGTCTGGAAGCAGACATTTCACCACTATCTGTTTATAGTTCTTTTACAGTTTAAGTAGCCTTGAACATTAATAAGCATAATTAAAACGATTAAATTTATGCTCATGAGTATATGGGGAAATTCTCAGAATTCTTTATTAATGGCCAAACTCTCACAAATTATAAATCTTTTCTTAAAAAACAACACCTCCCGACAAGGTTTCTCTGTCCTTGCTTGTGTAAAAAAGCCTGACATTTCTATATCTGTCTCTAGTCTTGTATCTGATTTCCCTAATAATAAATATTCCAGAATAGCCTTTGGCGAAATTCTCATGTTTGATGTGCAGTGCTGCATGCTGCCGTGGTGGGGAAATTCCCCAATGGTGCCTGCACGGACTAACGCTTCCAGTAGGTTCAGCGCTGTTGTTTTTCCAGCCAGTTACCTAACCTAGGTTGTTCATTATTGAAAGTTAGGCTATCATGTAGCCCTAGGCAGTGAGTACTGGGGAGAGTTGAACAGTGCAGGGTACAGAACACAGTCTCGCAGCAGGCTGCACTGACAACAGTGGCTAGAAAATGCTGTTCTGTGGAAGGACTCCTGCCTATCCGCCTTCTCTCTCGCCCTTGAGCATCCTTTGCCAAGTGCTGAATGCCTTGTGCCAAGATTGGACTGGAGGAGGCTGGCCACTTCTGCATCTCCAAAAAAAAAAAAAAAAAAAAAAAAGGAAGTGTATTACATCCCTGCAAAGGACAAAAGAGATGTGTTAATTTATAGGTGCCTATGCAAACTTATATATGGGATGTGGGTAGCGCTGTGGGTTAAACCACAGAGCCTAGGACTTGCCGATCAGAAGGTCGGCGGTTCGAATCCCTGCGACGGGGTGAGCTCCCGTTGCTCGGTCCCTGCTCCTGCCAACCTAGCAGTTCAAAAGCACGTCAAATGCAAGTAGATAAATAGGTACCACTCTGGTGGGAAGGTAAATGGCGTTTCCGTGCACTGCTCTAGTTCGCCAGAAGCGGCTTAGTCATGCTGGCCACATGACCCAGAAGCTGTACGCCGGCTCCCTCGGCCAATAAAGCGAGATGAGCGCCGCAACCCCAGAGTCTGTCACTAATGGTCAGGGGTCCCTTTACCTTTATGCAAGCTTATAAATAAATAAATAGAATAACTGAACCAGATATATATTGTACATCTCACCTTTGTGGGCATCATGTTTCAATGAGGTGACCGGTCTACCTCCTCAGTCTGATCTCTAGGTGCTGACTGTTAGTAGGCCATTTCAAAGGCCCTGCTCTCATTTCACCTTTCAGTTCAGCTTCCAAAACTTTCTTAAAATGAATCATTTCTTAATTCCCCAAGCACTTGGGGAGCATCTGGGGCTGTCGGGAAGATTCTCCCTTATTACCCAGTGAGAGTCTCTGTGGTGCAGTAGATTGTTGGTAAATGTAAAGGGACCCCTGAACGTTAGGTCCAGTCACGGGCGACTCTGGGGTTGCGGTGCTCATCTCGCTTTATTGGCCGAGGGAGCCGGCGTACAGCTTCCGGGTCATGTGGCCAGCATGACTAACCCACTTCTGGCAAACCAGAGCAGCGCACAGAAACACCGTTTAATTTCCCACCAGAGCGGTACCTATTTACCTACTTGCATTTTGACGTGCTTTCAAACTGCAGGAGCTCAAAGACCAGGATTCAAATCCTCACTCCGCCATGAAGCTCACTGGGCGACCTTGGGCCATTCGCTGCCTAGCCTACCTCACAGGGTTGTTGTGGGGATTAAATGAGGGAGAAAACCACCTACGCCACCTTGAGCTCTTTCAAGAAAAAGGTGGGATATAAATGCAAAACAAACAAACAAACAAACAAACAAACTGGAGTCACCCTTGGGCCTCTCAGAAGCAGGAAGAGTTAAATCAGAAGTGAGGAAAATACTCGGAATGCCTAAGGTATGTACATCAGTGCTGTCACTTTCCTGGCTCTGTGGATTTTCTCTTTGTAGGCTTGTAAATGCTATGAGACGGGACCTGAAGCAATAAATCAGGTTCATAAACTACAGGATCCGTTCTGTAGCAGGTGGAGTCACTGAGGTGAGATTCAGAAGGTCAGAGAGGAAGTCATCTTTCTCTGCTTGGGCAGAGTTGGAGGCTGAATAATATTTCTGGGTGCTTATCACTTTGAATAAGTTAAATTGAAATCATGCATATAGATGGTTAATTAGCAAGGGGACTGGGAAACTAATTTATCTACATCTGGTATTATTTGCTATCATTCCATTGTGAGTGCAGGGCAAATTATCAGTTTGGCTTTTTCTGTGGTTGTGCTGTGGCACTAAAACTGCAAGCATATGAGTGACCTAGCACCTAGGTGGGTTATAGGAAAGTTCATACTGGCTGAAATACAAACTTGACAAGCAAGAATTGTCTACATTTTCTCTTTGGACTCAGCATTGCATTTTTCACACACTAAACTAATTTTCTATGCACTTACCTGTTTGTGGGCAAGTACTCTATTGTTCTGTATATGCACACACAAGGAAAGCGCATGGGTGCACTGTCGCAGTGTGGTCTCATCATAAGAAGAGCCTGACAGATCAGGCCAGCGGCCCATCTAGTCCAGCATCTTGTTCTCACAGTAGCCAACCAGATGCCTGTGAAAAACCCACAAGCAGGATGTGAGCCAAGGGCACTCTCCCCTCCTGTGGTTTCCAGCAACTGGTGTTCAGAAACATTGGCACCTCCACAGAGCCAGTGTGGTGTGGTGGTTAAGAGCGGTAGACTCGTAATCTGGGGCACCGGGTTTGCGTCTCTGCTCCTCCACATGCAGCTGCTGGGTGACCTTGGGCTAGTCACACTTCTCTGAAGTCTCTCAGCCCCACTCACCTCACAGAGCGTTTGTTGTGGGGGAGGAAGGGAAAGGAGAATGTTAGCCGCTTTGAGACTCCTGAAGGGGAGTGAAAGGCGGGGTATCAAATCCAAACTACTACTACTACTACTACTACTACTACTACTACTACTCCTACTCTTCTTCTTCTTCTTCTTCTTCTTCTTCTTCTTCTTCTTCTTCTTCTCCTCCTCCTCCTCCTCCTCCTCCTCCTCCTCCTCCTCCTCCTCCTCCTCCCAGCTGTGGAGGCAGAGCACAGCAAAGTTCTAAATCTTCGTTAGGATAGCCCCCACCAAACTCCTAACCCTTACCAACTAGTTAGCACCAGAATATTCCCTGATGCAGAAGGCATGTGAATCTTTGGAGGTTTTTGGAGTTGGGAGGAAAGATATTTCAGACCCCCTCCCTATCTTCCTGCAAGGATAGGGGGCTCTGCTGAGGTGAGAGAATGGTGTCTAGGGACAGGGTCTTTTTGGACATGTCTGCCCCATCTTAAATTATCTCCCCAGGTTAGGTTTCCTAGCACTAAGTCTTAAAAGTCTTTATGGCATCAGGCAAAGACCTTTTCATTTGTCCAAACCTATGGAATTTGCTTTTAATGTGATTTGGTTACTTCACTGTTTCAGTATTATTGCATTGCCTTTGCTGCTTTTGTATTTGATTTCATTTGTTTTCTTGTTAAGTCCCCCCGGAGTTCTTAAGAACTGAAGGCCAGGTTATGAAATTTGCTAAATAAATGCAAGTACAGCAAGGACTAGCCTATATGAGGATAGCTTAAAACAGATTAACACTGGACACCCAGCAAAATGTCACAAGCCATTTTTCAAGTACCTCTTGTGCAATAAGCCGTAACGTGTTTCTAATATATTTGCAGAGGATTTTCCTGTGAAATAGGCAGATAACGTTTGAACAATGTTTTCAGTCATTGAAAGCAAGTGTCAGCAAAACACCTTAAACCAGGAAGATTATGAAAGTGAGTGATTTGTTCCTGTTCTTGCAGCTAATATTTCTGGCTATAACTGGCGTGGTGGATTTCTAAAGAGGCATGACAATAGAAGGTACACCTTCTTTGAGAGTTGAAAATCAAGATTTAAGATACTTATACGGAGTTCCGTCAACAGTTCACACAGCCTTTTTTAAATTTTGGGGTCTCTTGTTTATGATGATCAGACCAGACCTTTTGGGGTTGGTTCTCCTTTTTGGATTTTTCCTGGTCCTCTTCTACCATTGGCTTATCACACTTGGCATCAAAGGGGGGTCAATGGTACCCTATTTTCAAAGAATCGTATATATTGCTATCCTTTCCTTTAAGAATAGATGTCTTGATCTGTGGATAAAAAGGTAAAGGTAAAGGGACTCCTGACCATTAGGTCCAGTTGTGACCAACTCTGGGGTTGCGGCGCTCATCTCGCTTTATTGGCCGAGGGAGCCGGCGTACAGCTTCCGGGTCATGTGGCCAGCATGACTAAGTCGCTTCTGGCGAACCAGAGCAGTGCACAGAAACGCCGTTTACCTTCCCGCCAGAGTGGTACCTATTTATCTACTTGCACTTTGACGTGCTTTCGAACTGCTAGGTGGGCAGGAGCAGGGACCGAGCAACGGGAGCTCACCCCGTTGCAGGGATTCGAACCGCCAACCTTCTGATTGGCAAGTCCTAGGCTCTGTGGTTTAACCCACAGCACCACCTGCGTCCCTTTGATCTGTGGATAAGTTGGTCAAATTTTGATCTTGAAAGGTGATCATTGCTCGTACCGAGTAACCATCATAAGGTAAGTACTCTATAGAAACAATATCGTTTGGCTTTACTACTCCTGGCAACATATCATTCAGGATGTTCAGGAAATGCATTATGCGATCTATCCATGAGAGGAAGCCCTTTATTGTAAACAGTAATCAGCGACTAGGACAAGCTCTTGTTTGTCTCAGTCAGAATTCTTCCTGGCCTCTTCAGCTGGAGTTGAATTGTAGAGTCAGGCATGAATTATCTGACACGTTCCATTGCCCATCCCTTTCCTTATCAAACCCCCCTGAAGTTTTAGGGCAGTGCCTTGGTTGTACAAGACCTCCAAATCAGCTTTAACTGGGCAACATGAATTTGCCCAAATGTGATTGAATCCCACCTGAAAACAGCAACAGTCTTGAAGCACCCAAGGTCTCTAGACTTCACCTTGAGAATACCACTCCCAAGGAGCAGAGATTTAACTGGTGGCAAATAAATAAGTAATTCTGAATGCTCTGCTGGTCTCTGTATGCCAAGTACCACCTGACCTCTATTTATGGATTCGCTGGAAATCACCTCTGAGCAGAAGAGCTAAAAAGCCAGCTGTATGGAATGAATTATGCCTGAAACCTGACAGCATTTCAGGGACTTGGAGCATTTCTTGACAGGTTAGCAAAGTTCATTTCTGAAACATGGCTGTCAAGAACCTCTGCCTGCCCGTTTCCCCCGACACCCGCACTGAAAGAGGTGCAGGGATTCAGGGCGGGGAAGGGGGGGGGAATGGAGAAGTAGGCTCTTTTATAAATAGCTCTGTTCCTGTTGTATGTGTAAATTCTGTGCTTTTCCTGCGAATGACATCATCCTCTTCCCCATAGCAACTTCCTACGAGGTCAAAATTACCAGGCAACATTTAGGAAATGCAATGCTCTCAAGCGAACGAGTTGATTCATGATTTAATTGAGAAATAAAACTGCGGGGGCTTGGGGTGTGGGAGGAGCTCTGGCAAAATGGGCTGCTGTCAGCTCTGGAAAGGTTGCTTCTATTATCGCAGCTTTTTTAAATTCATCTTTCCCCGATCTCTCAAGCCCTATTCGTTTCTCCCCCCTCTCTTTTTAATAACTAACCTTGTCAAAACAAAGAAGTGGGTGGGCATTGGCAGGGCATCTGCGCTCACTCTGGTGAGCTGGAGAGAAGATGTACAGGTGACTAAGCAGAAGACTCAAGGATGAGTCACTCAGGAGTTATTTCTTTCGCTCCGCTTCCTGCACTTCTTCATCTCTTAAGTTTTGGACTGGCCATTTATCCCCCCTTCAGACCCGGATGAGTGTGCTGTACTGTTCCACTCAGAGAAATGTAGGACATGCTTGCTAGCCCGGGTAAAAGTATTTCATGAGCAACGTTGCTTATGTCTGGCAGCGTCCTTCTCTTAGAATTTGCACTTAGTTCTTCATTACTTGAACTTATTATGAAGTGCTGATGTTTACAGAATTGTTATCTAAGTTTTGTCTAACTGCATGCTTAGCAGCAGACATTACAGTGGTACCTCTGGTTAGGTACTTAATTTGTTCCGGAGGTCCGTTCTTAACCTGAAACACCTAAAGCACCACTTTAGATAATGGGGCCTCCCGCTGCTACCGCGCCGCCACTGTGTGATTTCTGTTCTCACCCTGAAGCAAAGTTCTTAACCCGAGATACTATTTCTGGGTTAGCGGAGTCTGTAACCTGAAGCGTATGTAACCTGAAGCGCATGTAACCCGAGGTACCACTGTACAATGTGCATAGGGCCTTATTTATAGTTTCTTACTGCTCATGAGAATGTGTACTTGTGGGCACACAGGTGAGGCTATCAAATGGAAAACCCAGTTTTCCCTTCTGAATTTCTTTCAGAAAAGTACAAGGTGTCTGACAGATTGCTAAACTGTCTTTGTTGTAAATATACCTGGGGAGGAGGCCGGAAAAGGAAATACTTCTTTGGCAGTTCTATTGGTTTTAACTTGAATGGGAGAGGAAATTATTCTGATGCAAGGCTTTTATTTTATTTTTTAGTTTCCTTTTTTACCTGGGGCCTTGCTGAGAACTTGGATCTTGTTGGAAAGCAATACCATGACAGAAATATTCTTAATTGAAATGTATCGCAGCATCAGCTGTGACTGTGTGAGATGTGGCTGGCTTCTCAGACTCCAAATAAGAAGCGCTATCTTTCGAAACTCTTCTTTCTCCTTTAGATTTGTTATCTGAATTTGAATTAGCTGTGTAAACACTATACAGCTATAAAGCACAATTGAAGCACATCCCCCAAATAACAATTTTGCTAAGAGTTGCTGAGGATTGTAACTCTGTGAAGGGTGAAGTACAGGGCCCAGAATTCCTTGAGGGAAAGAATGTGCTTTGAATGTACCTTAAAGGTATGCAGCCTCAGAGGTGCAGACTCCTCCTCGAGGTCATCTGCCAATCTAAAAATTGCAGGGCAGGCTTTGCCATGAAACAAGTTCATAGAATCATAGAATCATAGAGTTGGAAGAGACCACAAGGGCCATCGAGTCCAACCCCCTGCCAAGCAGGAAACACCATCAGAGCACTCCTGACATATGGTTGTCAAGCCTCTGCTTAAAGACCTCCAAAGAAGGAGACTCCACCTCCAGTTGAAGGAGTTGCTTCAGGCAGGAGATTCCAAAGAGGGGTGTGATTTTTTCCCTGTCTCTAATCTCAAAATCTGCGTATGCCAGTCAAAGGAGCAGGGGAGGATTGCCACCAGACGCTTTCCTTCAGATATGGAAATGCTGAAGACAGCCTTGCTGAGAACTGGTGTGAAAGAGCTACGTGACAGTTGACTGCTATCATCATCACCATATTTATTTAGTGACAATACAGATGTGACACGGGTCCCTGCCCAGGAGGATTTTGTCCCTTGCTAGATGGAAAAGTGCACAGGAACATTTTGGTGTGATAAGCCTTCCTCTTATCTTGGGTCACAAGCCACACGGGTTGTTTGCTCATGGCAGCAATCCCTTTGCAATGTTGTTGACGTTTGAAATTTGATGACCCTCTTGTTTCCAGTTTTGGAGACCTGGAGGAATTGTACTTATTGTTTCAACTCAGGGTGGTCTGCAAACCACCAACTTTGCCCTGTCAAGATTCAGTTGTAAAAGTAGCAGCAGCTGCACAACACGAACTGTCTCTTTCGTCTTGCTTCCAGAACACATGTTCAGGGTGAGAGGCTGGGAGGAGAAAGCAAAGATCCCAGGTGAGAAATGGGAGGGACTACTACCTTCTGTGGGTGGTAAGTGTTATGAACTACCTTTAAGAGAGGACTCTGTATTCTAGTTGAACTTTCTGAAGCTTAAAAAAAAATATTTACATCAGTTTTATATACAGTGGTACCTCAGGTTACATACACTTCAGATTAGATACGCTTCAGGTTACAGACTCTGCTAACCCAGAAATAATACCTTGAGTTAAGAATTTTGCTTCAGGATGAGAACAGAAATCGTGTGGCGGTGGCACGGCGACAGCGGGAGGCCCCATTAACTAAAGTGGTACCTCAGGTTAAGAACAGTTTCAGGTTAAGAACGGACCTCGGACGAATTAAGTACGTAACCAGAGGTACCACTGTATCTTATTGTATCAAGAAAAGCTTTAATAAAAATCTTAACCTGGAATACAAGTTCTCTTTCAGGATATAATCCAATCTTCTCTCTGCTGAGATTACAGGATTGGCTCAAAACTGGAATCGGGGGCGTGGACTTGCCTTCATTGGAGGTTTTTAAACAGAGGTTGGGTGGCAAGCTGTCAGGGATTCTTCAGTTGTGATCCTGCACAGCAGAGGCTTGAACTAGATGACCCTTTGGGTCCCTTCCAACTCTACAATTCTCTGATTTGCCGCAATATCATGCCTAAGTAAGATTTTTAAAAATTGCTTATGAGGTGTGTCGGGTATGAGCCGGTCATCGCAGCAAAAACCGAAGTGTACCTCTGGCCTGATTCTTTCCAAAGCGTATAAGGAAGAGGCTTCCTTGTGAGTCCCGCTTTTTCAACACCTGCCTGGGCAAAGGGGGGCGTTTGGCATTTTCATATCTGCTCCTTCACAGCAGCTGGCAAGCTGGCACAAGGAGAGTGTCGGTGAGGAAGCAGCTGCGAGGAGGATGTATTTCTGTGCATGTGTAATGCTGAACCAGAATCTTTCTGAAGCTCAAGAGATGGAATTGTGGGGAATTTTTGCCTGAAGCGAGGGATGTTTCCCTCCTCCTGAGACAAGCAGCAGCCTGCAGTCAGAGATGGGCAGGGACTAAGCTGAATCTTCTGAAGAGCAGAAGCACACAGGGCAGGAGCCGATCTTCAAGGTAAGACCCCAGTTCCACTTCTAGTAAAGGAGCAGGGTCCGGGTGAAGGTCCCCTTCATGTAACAAGGGTATTTATGTAGAAGTGGGGGGGGGGGGTTGTTGTTGGTGGTGTGTGCCTGGGAAAAGTGGAAGCTGTCATGTTCCAGACCTGTCTGCGCTATTAGCTGCCGCTCCCTTCTCAGACTTAACAATTTAAATCAGCCAATGGGAGCCATCTTTTCAAACCTAAAACCACCAACAAGTGGAGGGAAGACTTTTAACCCTAGAAAGGCTGCCTTTAGCTATAGCCAAACTACAGCAGACAGGATCCGATTGGTTTACATCCCTTATCCAAAGGGTCAGGGACTTTATTGAAGAATACTGAAAACAGATAAGAATTGTTGAGCCTGAAATTCTGTAAGCTGAACACACCACCATAGGAGATCAAGGTGTTTGTGGGTGTTGGGGGAGGGAGCGGGGCTCTGCTTTTATTTCTTTTTTTAAAAAATCTAATAATTTTAAGCTGCTAATGGGTTCCTTTTATGTACTTAAGATGTGGGGTTAAGATGGTTGTCCTTGAGAACTGGATAGCTCCTGTTCTTTTGCAGTTTGATCCCATATAATAGGAACAAGAGATTAGGAACCTCCAACAGCGCCAAACCAGTAGCCTAAACAAGCAGCTCTCTCTAGATTATTCAAGGTTACTGACAGCCATTATTTTGAGTTTAAGGGGTATAAACAATGTTGGTTTTTAATAATGGATTTTTTGAATGCTCCGCATATACTTGTCTGAGCAGAGGGGAGGGGAGGTGTTTTTTATTTTTAAAAAGAAATTAATCAGAACATCTTCAAATGATTTTTTTAAGAGAGTAAAATACTGGGAATGGTTTCCAGAGCAATAGCCATGGTAGATTGTTGCAGCGAAGATAACAACGAACCTTGTGGCACCTTAAAGGCTAACAAACGTTATTATAGTGTAAGCTTTTGTGGACAAACTCTAGTCCATGAAGGCTTATGCTGTAATAACATTTGTTAATCTTTGAGATGCCACAAGACTCTTGTTGATTTTTTTTTGAAGAACTAGGAATATGTTCCAGATTAATTCTTATTTCTGTATCGTTCTTCCATTAAACTTCTGTTTCTGCTAATATATTCACTGGCTGTTAGAACAGACATGCTCACTGGTCTGGGCAGAACAGATTATAGATATGTTCCATGCTGTTTCCCTCCCTCACTTTCATTTGCTTGATCCCTGCACATACTTTTGAGATGCCGGTGCTTAGAAATGTTTTCCATTTCTCTCTCTGACTAGTCTGTAAACTGTGTGTGCTCTCGTAAGTGAAATCTACTTAGATGTAGGGAAACTGGTCTGCTCAGTGCAGGTGCAGAGACACACAGTGGAAGTGTCCGGAATAATTTATATCCTGCCAGAGAGAGATCCTTCACCCATCAATTTAGGTTCTGTTCTCCGCAAATCTTTGGCTATGGTGACAGGCCACTGTACGTACTTGGTGGGCACAATACTTACCTCTCTGTTTGGGGATTGGGATTGCCCTGCTTTGTTGGGTCATATGCAATATCTGAAAAGTCTGACAGTTTTAGTATTGAGAAGCCTTCCTCAACCTGGGGCCTTTTTATTGTGCATTCATGAGGATGTAGGGTCAGGTCATGCACCTTTTTCCCTGCAAAGGTTTTGGGACGAACTGTGTGTTGTAGTGGTTAAGAGCAGTAGATTCGTAATCTGGGAAACCGGGTTCGCGTCTCCGCTCCTCCACATGCATCTGCTGGGTGACCTTGGGCCAGTCACACTTCTCTGAAGTCTCTCAGCCTCACTCACCTCACAGAGTGTTTGTTGTGGGGGAGGAAAGGAAAGGAGAATGTTAGCCGCTTTGGGACTCCTTCGGGTAGTGATAAAGCGGGATATCAAATCCAAACTCTTCTTCTTCTACTACTTTCAAACAGTGCCTGTACCTTCCCGTTGAAAGCCTGTGACTTTTTATACCGAAATGTTCCAGGTTTCTTCTGTCTTGCTTTATAGCTCAAGAGTGCTGCTTCAGATGGCAATAATGCAGTCACATTGGCAGAGACCGATTTAGGGGAATAAGACCAGTTTGGGTGCACTGGGTGAAGAACCTAAGGGGTGCTGGAGGGGGTGCCACAACTATGGTGTGGAATGGAAGGCAAGAGGCGGAGAGGGGGGCGTTGGTGTGATAAGGCCTGGGGAACCTCTGGGCCTTCAGAGGCTGTTGGACTCCAGTTCCCATCAGCCTGAACAGTGTGGTCAATGGTCAGAGTGATGGGACTTCAGTAACACCTGGAGTGTGAACAGCGCAATGGAGAACAGGGCTGTATAGAAGAGGGAATGTTGAAAGCTGGAGCTTTTCATACATGGAAGAAAAATTAGCATCTGTTGAAATTTCTATTTTGGTTATAACCATTCGAGGTAGAGGAGCCCTCTGCGTCCTTCTTTGCAACTTGGCTGTCTCACTACAAAGGTCACAGTTCTTTATTCCAGCCATTTCCATGCTTTCTCCTTTGGTTCACTTTGTGGACCTAGATTTTTGCTATCTAGGGAGAGCGGGATAATTAAGAGGAACAGCGTTAATGTTCCTTTGGGATGCAACAGCTTGACAGGCCAGAACCACGTACTCTTAATTAATATTGATTGCTGCTTTCTGCTAAAGATACTGGTGAAATCCAGGGAATTAGAGCGCAGGTTATTAAAGGCCATTTGTATCTGTGAGTAATTGTTAGCAACACCTCTTGAACCAGCCACAAATAAGACCTCTCAAGGGGATGTGTGAGAGACAGTTGCATAGATGTCGCAAACAGTGTGAGAGGTGGATAGGGGTGTGTGTGGATTACTTGGCGGAAGAATCAGAGAGTGAACTCTCATGGCGCTAAGTTCAAATACAGTTCAAAGTGGAAGTGGCTGAATTTTGCAAAGACATTTCAGCTGGTCTCTGCTGATCTCCTTTCATTTCCTACTGAACCATTCAGTTTGCAGGCAGGGCTGTCACTGATGCTGCAGTGCTGTCACAAACTGAAGAATCAGGATAATAACCAGGTGTCCAGGTAGATATTAAAGTAATTCCAAAGGTCTTTCTAGGACAATCTGCTGATTCCCAGTGTTGTGCTCTATCTTGGTTAGATTGGAAAGTCTGAGAATGGAGATGGGTTTATGGTATGCTCCCTAACTCTGACTCTCTTGCTAAGGTAAAGGGACCCCTGACCATTAGGTCCAGTCGTGGCCGACTCTGGGGTTGTGGCGCTCATCTCGCTTTCTTGGCCGAGGGAGCCGGCGTACAGCTTCCGGGTCATGTGGCCAGCATGACTAAGTCACTTCTGGCGAACCAGAGCAGCGCATGGAAATGCCGTTTACCTTCCCGCCGGAGCGATACCTATTTATCTACTTGCATTTTGACCTGCTTTCGAACTGCTAGATGGGAAGGAGCTGGGACCAAACAAAGGGAGCTCACCCCGTTGTGGGGATTCGAACCACCGACCTTCTGATCTGCAAGCCCTAGGCTCTGTGGTTTAACCCACAGCGCCACCCGCATCTTACTCTCTTGCTAGGATAGCACTAATTTTAATGCAGCAACAAAGAAATGGTGGTCTTTCTGATGTTGCTGAGCTACATCCTGCAACATTCTTCCTGGCCCTTGGCTGTGCTGGCTGGGGCTGATGTGAATTGGAGAGGTCCAACAACATTTGGAGGGTTCCCTGTCTCTATTTTAAACAATATTCAGTCATGCAGTAAGACCAAGTAGGATTTCTTGTTGAAGTTGCTATCTGAGAATAGTGCCAATCTCCTCCCTCTGCCACTATCATTTAAATGTAGCAGTCTTGATTTTGAAATTATTATTATTATTATTATTATTATTATTATTATTATTATTATACTGCCCTTCATCTGAAGACCACAGGGCAGTCTACAACATAAAAATACAAAATGAAAACACAAAATACATAACATAATTTTAAAAACCACCAATAAAACCCCACAATTATATGTTTGGTTCATTTTACAGCTTTTTATCCTTTGGTCTATTTCAGTAAAATCAAAAGCACCAAGAGAGGATGTTAATACTGTACTCCCTCCCCTGTTCCTCTGCCAGCCTCTTTGCTTACATTCCCCTTGTAGTAATGAGCAGGATTCTAGGTTGCTGTTGTTGTTTACACATGGCAGATGTGAGAGGAAAGTAGGTGGGGCAGAATAATCTCCGTAGTCTATCTGGAGGACATGCTCTGGGATGTCTCACCTGTAGCCTTCCAGATGTCGTTGGACTCTTAACTTCCATCATTCCTCACCACTGGCTATGTTGGCTGGAGCTGATGGGCACTGGAGTCCAGAGTATTTAGAGGTTCACAGGTCCGCCACCCCTGGTTTAAAATGCCAGGGATAATCTCTGTGGATGAAGATTTGGCAACCTTACATCAAAGCAGGCATCTTCTAAGGATGTAGAACTAGAACAAAGCATCCTGAAAGAAAGTCTTGCTTTGCTGAGAAGCAGTTCAGACATTAGGTAAATTGGGAAAGTGGGTGTCTTGTAGTTTTGCGGCAATTTGTGGAGAGATCATGATTTCTCCCTTGGTGAGATTTGTGAGCTCTGGAGCTTTGCTTTGTTGCTTTTCTTATATCTAAACTTGCTATTAAGAAGGCGGTTGTTTTTCAGCACAGAGTGCCAATAGCATGGCACAACTGATGGCAGCAGGCTTGGTTTAGCTGCCTGTTTCCTTCCTTGTGCCACCCAAGTGCCCACCAACTGTTACTAAACTTGATGGCGTTTGCTAAGAGGCAGCCAACAACCAGAGGATTCCATTGATTTCATGGGACTAAGAAGGTACAGAGCTTGAAACTGTCCCTTTAGCATAGTTTGGAAGATTACTTGCAGATTCCTAGTTCCACTTCTTATATCTGCTAGAAGCTGGTAGTTGTACCACCTGCCCGCTCCCTGCACATCTCACATTTACATACCCTCCAAAATTTCTCTGATGAAAATAGGGACATTAATAATAATAATAATAATAATAATAATAATAATTTTTACTATTTATACCCTGCCCATCTGACTAGTTTGCCCCAGCCACCTTGATCAACATTTGATGAGCGCCGCAACCCCAGAGTCAGTCACGACTGGACCTAATGGTCAGAGGTCCCTTCACCTTTACCTTTTTATCTCCATTTAAGTATCAGTTTTTGAATTGACATGAAGGGATGATAAAATTGTCTGTAGTGAATTGTTCTTCCAGATGTCAACCAGTGTTGGAAATGCATGTCCCAAGTCTTAAGCTTTGTTCGGAACCCTGGGAGACTCTGTTCATTAAGACTGGCTTTTGAAGCCCGAGAGTCTGAACCAACATGTTGGGGAGAGAAGAGCTCACATTTTCTGAGATTTTAAATTTGCAGCTTAATTGCAATTTTAATGGAATAGTTTTATGTTTGTTTTTTAATTTCATTTTATTTTTACTTACCCCAAACCTTTGGGAATTAGTGATCTATATTATCAACTAAATATTTTGAGCAATTTTATTCCTCGAGGCTGCTATGGTGATTTTATTAAGGTTGAATTAGAGGCAGAGGCCTCTGTGTTTTTATAAGTTAATAATGGCAGCTTGATTACTGTAGGCTCAGTAAGATTCCCCCAGAGATTCTGCCTCATTAAGTAGCATCTGTGTTGTCTTATTGACAGTCTTCTAGTATTCATTATGTCCCATGAATGCTTTAAAAGAGACAGGTTCTTGCTTTGATTGCTCTCTTTTCAATTCAGAAAGTACAAATTCCATGTAATTTAATCTGTGCCCCACACTAAATTACAGCCTATAGTGTTATGAATTAAGGTTGCTATTCAGCGATAGTCATACTTGGGGAAGGCTTAAGTGCATTGATTTCAGTAGGTCTGCTCTAAATATGGCTTAGGTACATAGCACCTTAACAGATTCAATATTACTGCAATCTCTATTCACAGGCTTCCTTAACAATTCTAGATATCTATGTATCTAGATATCTAGATACATAGGGGGGGGAGCTCAAATGGGGAAATATGCCCCTTTGTAGCAGATGTAATATTCTAAGGCAAAATGAAGTAAGTTCTTCACCCATGATGTGAACACAGTTTTCTAAGTTTTTATTTCCAGAGAGTGGTAGGGGACGTTTTATCCCATGTTGATGGCCTTTCAGCTGATTCCCCGGTGGCCCGCTGGAATGCGGAGTTAACCAGGGCTATCGACTGTCTGGCTCCGAAGCGCCCTCTCTGACTGCATGGAGCCTGGACAGCCCCGTGGTTTTCCTCAGAGCTGAGGGCAATGAAACACTCGTTGAGACGGCTAGAGTGCCGGTGGAGGAAAACTCATTCTAAATTTGACCGGACACAGGTAAGAGCTCAGCGTCGAGCCTACCAAGTGGTGATAGCGATGGTGAAGAGGACCTTCTTCACCGCCTCTATTGCATCTGCAGAAAACAGCAGCAGGATATTCTTTCAGATTGTTCACAATTTAACGGAACCACCTGCACCATCGGGGCCTGGTAAGGACCCCAAGATCTCCTGCAATGATTTTACAAGATGGGTGGGGTATAAATAATAAATTATTATTACTATGTTATTATTATTAATGGCATTTTTTGGTCCTATTTTCATTAAAATAAATCTTAGACAGGGGAACAACACCAAAGCACAAATACTTCATCATCATCATGCAGTCTTAAAACAAACAAAAACAATAAATATAAATCAAGTCACAATCCAGTTCAGTGAAGGTGAAATCGCTTCCCAATAAATCGTCCAAATGCCTGAGTAAATAGAAATATCTTCAAAAGAAGCATAAAACCTATTATGGTCAGCAGCGGCTGCAGCTGTGAGGGTTGGCATTGCGTAACTGGGATACCCTATGAAGAATGCCCTCACACAAATAGCACACTCAGTAAGCGTGGTGCAGTTAAAAGGATGTTGCCACCTGATCTTAATGTATATAGGCTGCTATATCGGGAGCAGGCAAGCTAGTAAGTATTAAGGTATTAAGCTGCGTAGGACTTTATATGTTAATACAAGCACTTTGAACTTTATAACTTGTAATGAGACATCACCATGTGAAATACTAGATCAGGGAGCTGTTTTCCATGCCAAGGATGCATGTTCGCTCTCAAACCTGCCTCACCATTCCTGCATAAGTTGCCTGCATTTTAAAGTTCAACACACATCCCAATTCATGGGATTTTGTATGAAATTAAATGCTGAAACCCACTCTTAAACATGTTGCTTGGAATTTTGGAGCACTGAGATCAATAGGACTTGCTTCCACATCGTGTGTTGTGAAGATTAGGGTAGTCTAAAATGCAATGATAATAAAGATAACTCAGTTCTGACAACTAACGTCTCATCCATAAATGATCTGCTATGCTAAGTTGGCAACTACTGGCGTCTGGAAATACTTCCTTTATTTTTTAAATTTTTCTCCTTTTGGGACACCACAGAGCCCCACGTCATCATGGCTTCTGGGGGGGGGGGCAGTGAGCATCTCAATGCTACAATTGTCTAATGGTCAGCTTGACTGGCAACTTAGGGTACCAATATGGACTTGGTATATGAGCCACCCGGACCTAGGTGACAACTCCCTGGGGCCCTGGGTGCCCAAGCACCCACAAAGCTCCCCATGAAGATGCCAGGCACCCACAAATTTCGTTGCCAGGGCCATGCACGCGGCATGGCACCCACGGTCCCGGGCACCCGCAGTAGTGGGGCCAAGTTGGCACTCCTGCACCCAGATATGTTCTCCAGGCACCCCTAACATTGTTGACTTTCAAAGTGAAATCTCAAGCCAATAATAACTGGAAGGAAATTGTTGATACCGGATTCAGTGGGAAATGGGATTACACAAATTGGAACGCTCCTGCGATGGGAGTTGCTCTCTGCTTATTCAACAACCTGCATGGCTTATTTATTTTAGCAACATGTTGAAAGAGAGTATAGAATTGGCCTTTGACCAAACTTGGACAATATTATCTACAGAAAACATTGCTCAAATGTTTGGATAGTTACTACTGTAAATCATGGGATAGCTTCTGTTTCAATGCCTTGCCAAAAACAGGACACTAAATGCTTTATGTGCAGTCATTTTCTTGCAAGGTTTTCTAGTGTGGTTAGGTCCTTAAGCAATTTTGTCTTAAGTATTTTGCTCTTCTGTATATTGTCACATTCCTTCAGTGACAATCCTGAACACTAACATCTCTCACTGGCAGCCACGTAAATGAAAGTCAGGTTTCCCCATGCCAGAGATGTGGAATGAGGATGCCTTTTGTTACCCCCCCAACCCCCCCCCCACAGTCAAGCTTTTAAGAGTGATGACAGAACACGTAGCCATTATTTTGATAGTGATCTCTGTGAGTATTGCAGTACAGACAATAGATAATAATATGGAAGGCTGCTCTGTAAAGACAAGAATACCAAAGTTGGCACAGCCATTCTCTCTACTGTAAATTGACTTCTTGCAGCAATTTTGTGCTTACGTGTGCTCCTGGAAGCCTAATTTTTGAGGGTTACTTTAACTTACAGTGGCCTAACAAATCCAGGCCAGCTTATTGAGTCCTTTCCATGGCCCAGTTTTATGTGCATAACTACTGCAAAGCACCAATTAAAAATTATACTTGCAGAACTGAATTAGTATTGGAAATCTGTATTTTTAATAAATGCATAAATAAAATGCAGTGCAACTTGAGCCTCATCCCTGGGTGCCTCTAGATAACCTGTTTATTTAAGCATTCATCCTGATTGGCTTGCAGAAAGCTTACATGGAGGTTAGATTAACACTGGTCTTTTTAAAGCATCAATATCACCAGTATCATCAGCATCTTCCCAGCTCCATATGGCTCATGCTTCATGTTAGTGTACTAAGGGCCTGAATATTTGTGCACTGAATAGTTTGTACAGAGGCAGATGGGCTCAAGTGACTTTCCCAAGGACACTTGGTAAAGAGCAGCGTCTGGAAAGAAGCCAAGTTGTCCTGTACTTTCCTAAAAACGAGGCCGAAAAGCATGAATCTCCATTTTCTTAAAAAGCTGGATGGAGTTAACTGAGCAGAGTGCATGTGCTGTTCTTGTGAGACCTTAGATCAATAGACAAGATACTATGTGTACCCTGAGGTGTTCTATCTGAGGTCTTTGGACCCAAGTGCTTTTGTGTGCAGTGTCCATTGTTTGCATTAGATCCTTGCAAATAAACCAAGCCTCTCTTATTTGCCGATGGCTTTGGATGACGTGAACTCTGAACTTTTATCTCACTTCAGGCGCATTTCCAGTATCTTCCGTGTACTTGGCTTGCTGGGGCTGGGGGGCTGGGCACATTTCTAGGAGCCTACACAGACTCTCAAGAGACTCTCAGATCATTTAAACCAGATCGTGTGTTGTGTGGATTTGCAAGGCATTAATTATTATTCCTCCTCCTAATATATATTTATATCAACAAGCAAGACTGCTTCTGCTAGGCAATAGCTACGAAATTCAGGGCTGGTCTCGAAATTTGCAAGCTGGGTGACATGGTGAAGAAATGTCAAGATTCATTAGGGATAGCGAAGGCTCGGAGGCCCTGAGGCTCTGGGGATTGGGAGAGAGAAGAGCTAATGATCTCAGCAAAGTTTTAGTAGGTCAGTCAGCTAAGAAGGTCTGTGCACAGCAGTGCAGGGATTTTGGATCCTGAACGTACCTGCCATGCAGCGGGTGATGGGTGGGGAAAGAGTCTCTCTTTCGACGGCAATGTGAATGGCTTCAAAGTACAATTAGCCAGCCCTGTTGCCCTAGGGAGCCCTCCTGCTTATTCTGCTGTGTAGCGGGTTCCCAGACATCTGCCCCCCAGCTCTCCCCAATGGCACCACTGGGTGTGCAACCACATCAGAGTACCCACTCACAAATCTCAGACACTCCAAGTGTCCCTTTTTTTCAGGGACAGTCCTGGATTTACATAAACCTTCCTGGTTTCTGATTTGATCCCAGAATGTCCTGTTTTTCCTTAGGACATCCCTATTTTCGTCAGAGAAATGTTGGAGGCGTTATCCAACCCCCGAGCCATCTGAAGGCTGTCCTGTATAGGGAAGGTGTTTTGTTTTTTTAAAAAAAATGCTTAATGTTTTATTATGTTTTTATGTATGTTGGAAGCCACCCAGGGTGGCTGGGGCAACCTAGTCAGATGGGCAGGGTATAAATAGTAATTATTATTAAAGTGGTAACTCAGGTTACAGACTCCGCTAACCCAAAAATAGTACCTCGGGTTAAGAACTTTGCTTCAGGATGAGAACAGAAATCGTGCGGCGGCAGCAGTGGGAAGCCCCATTAGCTAAAGTGGTGCTTCAGGTTAAGAACAGTTTCAGGTTAAGAACAGTCCTCCAGAATGAATTAAGTTCTTAACCCGAGGTACCACTGTATTGTTATTATTATTATTATTATTATTATTATACCTCGGGTTACATACGCTTCAGGTGACATAAGCTTCAGGTTGCAGACTCCACTAACCCAGAAATAGTACCTCGGGTTAAGAACTTTACTTCAGGATGAGAACAGAAATTGTGCTCCGGTGGCATGGCAGCAGCAGGAGGCCCCATTAGATAAGGGGGTGCTTCAGGTTAAGAACAGTTTCAGGTTAAGAACGGACCTCCGGAACGAATTAAGTACTTAACCCGAGGTACCACTGTATTATTATTATTATTATTATTATTATTATTATTATTACTGAATAGGCTGTCCCTATTTTCATCAGAGTAATGTTGGAGGGTATGAAATCTCACCACCTTAGCCGGGGATTCTCAACCTGTCACTTTGGCTGCAAACCCTGATGTGGACACTGGAGTGGAAAACTCATGCCCTGCAAATCCCAATGTCAGCATTATCCAGTTCGTTAAAATTCAAATCCATGCCTTTGCAACGCGCTCCTGTGTGCTTGCAGGGCCACGCCCCGAAGTCAAACTCCTCGCTAGGTGAACGGGAGCCCTGCACAAACACGCCAGGCAGGCCTCCGCCCCCTTCTCCTCCACTCTTCTGCTCCCCTTCTGTCATTCTCTCCTAAGTTTTCTTTTGGAGCGTCAGCAAGGAACTCTGCGTGAACTTGAGTTCCTACTTTGCTCTCAGGTGGCAGCGGCAGCCCTGGAGTAAAGGAGCCTTCCTCCTGCTGGGGAGCAGCACGACCAGGTTTGCTTATTTATGAGACTGACTTCTGATTGCTGCTCTCACATCCTATTTGCTGGCTGCTTACGGAGGACTGGATTTGTCAGTTTCAACTAACATCTTCGCTTTCCAGTTGCTTTGCTGCTGAGGATTAACTCTTCGTACGCAGAGATAAAAGAAAAAGAGATAAAAGAAAAAACAACAGAGTGCTAAGGAGGAATATGCCGAGCGTTGATGTGCTTGTACGGGGAGCAGTTTGCACGGCTTCTGCAGCTTCTCCCCCTTCAGGGATTATTCTTGGGTGGGTGGGGGGAAGAAAACTGAAAGCTGAACTCCTTTGGGAAGGCCTTTACTCCATCTTCACTCCTGTAACCCGGCAACAACCATCCACCAATCAGCTTTGCTCAATGGCAGAAGTAGAGTTTGCTAGCAGTCTTTTATTCCTTCTCCCTTGGAACAGTCCTCACCAGCATCATTCCTGATGCACCCTGATCTCCTTTCGCACCCTGTCATTTTCAAGACCTGTGGGAGGTGGACCTGCAAGTATATCTGTTGACGCCGTTTACGGGGGTGGGGTGGGGATGTGGTGTCTGTCTGGTGGGTGGGGTAGGATTGGGGGTGGGGGCCGACTCTGTAAACTGTCAGAATACGTGGAAGGAAAATTGCATGGATGAAACTGACAAGGAGAGGGGAAGGGGTTAAAAGATGCCCCAACTGATGCTTCTGAAATCAGTCAGCATGCAAGAAACGTGTCTGCCTGCTGCCTCTATGTATGCAAGACATAATCATCTGTCTTCCGAGGACCTTCTGCCTGGGGGGGGGGGGAATCCCACACCCACCTACCTATTTGAAATTTACTAAGAAAGCCCCTGCCTATATGCCTGGCATACACTTGCCATATCTCCTGGAATCGTGCGCAATCCAGATTCAATTTTAAACTATCAAGGAAAATTGACAAAACATGGTTGAAACTCTTTTGTATGATTTTAGAGGAGATGCCAACCCACATCTCCCGTGATCCAAAGGTAATTGCCACATGTTGTGGTGTCTGTGTGTATATAATTACTTGTCCCACATGAGAATTGTTTGGTAACATTTGCTGACTGCTGTGTATTCTTCTTTGCCAGGGTATTAAGGATTTAGCCTGATTTGAGGCCGAACAGAGAAGAGACAGCGGACTGTTCACCTGGTGAGTGAAAACTTCTAAATGTCATGGAGCTGGGAAAGTTGAGCAGGATAAGGAGACAGGCATTTAAAATGTAGGACCTATTTTGTGTGTGCTGTGTACCTCTCGCTGCCATACACATAAGATAAGGTCTGATGCAAAGGGTCAGAGAGGTGCAATTGTTGTGTATGTGTTTTGGGGGGAAAGGTTGTCCATAGGAGTTGGCCCAAGACATTTTGCTGAATACCAATTGCTGGAAATCGCATGTAGGCAGAGCACTGTTACGCTCATGCCCGGTTTGCAGGTCTCACACAGGCATGTGAGAACAGGATGCTGGCCTAGATGGGCCATTATGTTCTTATGATAGCATCTTCTCCTTATGTTCTTATGATAGCATCCTCCATTGCACATTGCAGGCTAGCATGAGTGGTGAGATCTTTCCTTCAGCACCTTGCTGCCGCTCTCCACCTCCTAATGGAAAGGCCAGCGCTGTGTAAAGCTGGCGAAACAAAAGCTCCACTGTTCTGCAAACACATCAACGGCTTCACCCATCCTGGACCTCGGAGGGCAGTTGAACTACCAAGAGGGCTGATCTTAACACCTAAGAGGGTCTGTTGGGAAGGAAGCAGTCTTTCAGATATTTGGGGCCTAAGTCATTTAGGGCTTCATACATCGATGTGAACACTTTGAATTGGGCCTGGAAATGAACTGCTGACCAGCGCAGCTGTGTTAACACAGGGGTTATACACATTCAAAATGGAACCCCCAACCAGTAATCTGGCTGCTGCATTTTGGACCAGCTGAAGTTTCTGAGCTGTCTTCCAGGGCAGCCCCATGTATAGCACATTGCAATAATCTAGTCTGGAAGCTATGAAAGCATGGAGTACAGTGGCCAAGTCATCTCTATTCAAAAGGAGGCCATAGTTGGCAAACCAGGTATAGCTGGAGATAGGCACTCCAAGCCCACCAGAGTCTCCTGTGACAATGTTGGACCCAGGGGTAACCCCCCCCCAAGCATTTAGTGAGAGGCATGTACATAATGGCCTCCGTTAAAAGATATTGTGTTTCAGGTGATTTGCGATGACATGAAAGCTCGCTCTGTGTGTACTGTTTCATTGATGATAGCCGTTTCACCCATGGAAATTATCACTTGCAGTCATTAAGTGATGAAATTTTATGTGCAAATGCTGAATTGGTACATTGTATGTGTAGGAGATTGGCAATCATTAGCAATGGCTGGTTGTAAAATATACTGTAAGACATATTGGCAAACAGTTTGCTGGATTACATCTGTACCAGTTCAAGGCTTCTCTGCATTCTGCTTCTGTGTGTTGCCCATTCTAACTACACGCAACATGTGAGATCTGTAATTTGTTCTGCCAGTATTTAAGAGCAGCCATGGGCCTCTCCAAAACTGATAGGAGCAGTTATACTTGCCATCAGTCCTGTGGAACTGAGGGAAACTGTGGGGCTAAAGCTTTGGGGGAAAGAGCAATGGCTCAGGGATACAGCACATGGGGTTGTATGCAAAAAGTCACAGGTTCAAACCCAGGAACGTCCCCTGCCTAGGGGTCTTAGTTGACCACAGGTTTAGCATGATTAACAGTGTGATGCAGCAAAAAGAAAGCTAATGCTATTTTAGGCTGCATAAACATAAGTATTGTGTCCAGATCAATGGAAGTAGTAGTACCACTCTATTCTGCCTTGGTCAGACCACACCTGGAGTACCGAGTCGAGTTCTGGGCATCACAATTTAAGAAGGATGTTAGAAGAGGGAGTTAGGGATGTCTAGCCTGGAGAACAGGAGACTGAGAGGTGATATGATAGCCATCTTCAAAATCTGAAGGGCTGTCATATGGAAGATGGAGCAAGCTTGCTTTCTACTGTTCTAGAGGGTAGGACCTGAACCAATGGATTCAAAGAAAGCAGATTCTGACTAAACTTTAGCAAGAACTTTCTGGTGGTAAAAGCTGCTGGACAGTTGGACTGATAGACTCCTTCACTGGAAGCTTTAGCAGTGATTTCTGCATTTCAAGGAGCAGAACTGGCTGAACCATGGGTTCCATTCCAACTCTGCAATTCTATGGTTCCTCCACCACCACCTTCCCAAAGCAAACAGTTATTCCTGAAAGTTCCAACTCGGCTCTATTCCAAGGCAAGCTGAGGTGAGCTTGGGAGAGGTTGCCCATCCCTAGATCACAGCAAGGCCACATTCAGAGAGGTCACTTTCAGAATATTCCAATCATTTCATTTGTCCACACCCTAAGATTTTATCTACAGAAACACACAGGCTCACTAAATGGAATTTGCCATTCATATTATTAAGAGCCAACATACCCTTTAGCCATCAGATGCCATTCATTTAAAAATGAGAAAAGAACAAAACAACAACAATGCAGTTTTGGCTTTCATTTATATATATATTTTTTACCCTTTCAGCCCTCTTGGTATAATTTTTCACAAGACACTGCACTCTTGCAGTTTCTTTCTCATTTGTCCCCAAATACACCCAGCAATATAGCAAATAGTTTTTCTTTCTCACTCACTCTCTGTCTCCCTCTTAAGCTTGTTTCTAATGGAATGGTAATCTGTGTCCACAAAAGGATTTAGAGCATTCCATCATCAGTTTGCAGTGCCATTGGCATCTTTAAAATGCCAGGAGCAGAGCGTCGTTATTGGGGAGAAAGCCATAAAATGCAACATACGAACAAAAAATGACTGTACATTGTGACGGAGGTGGCTGAAAGAATTTTTCCCCCAGTAAGGAGGCAAAAGAAATGTACAACATCCTGGCTCTTCAATGGAGTAAGGCAGAGATGGGGTACCTGCAGTCCTGCGGATCATAATATCCAGCCATTGGTCGGGGCGATAGGAACTGTAGTTCAGAACATCTCTGGAGGGCTACAAGGTCCCCCAGCTCTGGACTAAGGAATTCAGTCATCCCAGCTGCCTCCACATGTACTGTAGGAACCTCCCTTCGAATGCCAAACCATGGCTTCCATCTTCCCTGCCTCCCCACCTCCCAATCTTAGATTGCAAGGTAAAATCTGATTTACATTATGACACCCCTTTGGGAAAGGGCCCAACATTTTTGCTTGTCTGCCAGGTGCTACAAACATCTGTGTTTAGGTATAAATAATGATAATACCGAATGGTTTCTGTGTGTCTGCAAGGCTGGGTATAGTGTAATATACAGTGGTACCTCGGGTTAAGAACTTAATTCGTTCTGGAGGTCCGTTCTTAACCTGAAACTGTTCTTAACCTGAGGTACCACTTTAGCTAATGGGGCCTCCCACTGCTGCCGCCGCACGATTTCTGTTCTCATCCTGAAGCAAAGTTCTTAACCCAAGGTACTATTTCTGGGTTAGCGGAGTCTGTAACCTGAAGCATCTGTAACCCGAGGTACCAATGTATTGGGTATACAAATACAGGTGTACAGGAGAATTTCCTGCTTTCTGTATAGCAGCTCTGGCTGCACAGTAATACAATAACATTCATCAGCCTTCTAATGAGATGTTGGTCTTAATAGCTGGAAATCTGGAGCATCTCTATAGCTATGAGGATCAAGGGAAATATCTGAAATCATTTCTGCTGAATAATTAGCAACCAGAGGAAAGTAATCTCTCCAGTAATGAGTAGATGGGACCTTTTTTCATTTGGCGCAAGTCTTAAGTTTTCTTCTGTTCCCCCTAAATATATACTAAGGAACAAAAGTACACGACTTAAATTTGACTTTGCATCTAACATGTGAGGTTCTGTTGTTGTTTTTTTAAAAAGCAAACTGTATTCATTGGGGAGAGCTGGAAATTAATGAGATCAAGGCTGGCACAGAGAGGAAATGTAACCCTTTCTTCCTCTGCAGCAGTCGAGGAAAATCTCACGTATGATGCTTGTATTTGCTTTGAGGGCAAACACTCCATTGGTGGCAGTGTGGGATTTCCTCCCAACACAAATACTAGTTTGAGAGGATAGTTCATCCTCCAGGAACACAAAAGGGGAAGAAGGGTTAAATTCCCTCTCCACAGCTGATGGGATCTTATTAGTTATCAGCTCCCCTCTCTCAGCTGATGCAATTTGGATGCTGACCTGCCCCACCCCACACTGGCGGGGTGGGAGATGCATTTAACCTCACCTCATATCTAGCTTGTTCCTAATTCTTCACACCTGCTGCCTTCAGATTGGTGTTATTACTATGCTTGTTCTTCGGCCTGTAACAAAGAAATTAGAACAAATAATTAAAAGTATTGTCAAAAGAAGAAATGATAAATAACAACAACAACAACAACAACAGTTACCTCCAGTGCCTTTTTGTTATAGTAGTAAAAAAAAGAAAGAAATGCCAGTACTCATATCTTGGTCAAAAATTCTGTGGGTGCCAGCACAAAATGGCTGCCATGGGCAGTTGTAGGGCAGGAAGTGAAAGCAAAGAGGTCACAAAAAAGCCACTGGTTACTGCACCTATGGCTTTAGAGATCAACATAAGCAAAGAGAGGGGGAGATCCCTGCCCCATAGAACTTACAAAGAAAATTTCAGTAGCAGGAATGACAACAGAAGGAGGGGAGGGAGAAAAAAAGAGAGAGGAAAAGTTAATAAGCCTGGGGAGGGGAGAAACTAGGCCTCTGATGCAAGCATTTCAGTTTGCCAGATGGAACAATCCGCCCCTCTCTTCTGGCATCCAGCTCTGGGGTTTTCCTGACACCCCGCCCCCCGGCCAATTTTTTTTGGGGGGGGATGCGGGGGGGGGGGCAGAGAAAGCCCCCTTACGCAAGCAGAATCCCTAATGAAGCTGATGGGCTCCATTAGGTGAACCCCGCTCAGGGGCGTTATCTGATGATCGCCCTGCTCAGAGTAGACCCATTGAAATGAACAAAGCTGTTAGTCACGCCCATTCTTTTCCACGGGTCTGCTCTCACACAGCTCACAAACGCACCGTGCGGCCAGGGGGCTAGCGCGAACGTGACGCTAGATCCCCGCTATTAACATGCACAGCGAGCCCGTGCCAAGAGCGAGTAGCTCGGCATCTCTTCTGGCAGGCTGACCATTTCCCGGGCCACCCACTCCCAGCCCCCGACCCTTTCCTTCTCCCTCTCCCCACTCCCCTCTCCCCTCTCCCTGACAGTGCCTGACCCCCTTTTTTCCTCCCCTCTTGCCTCGCCCCTCCTTCCCAGCTGGTCCCTCCTCCCTCTTGCTCTGAATCTGCCGGCTGTGCTTTTCCTCGCAGTCACTGGGAGATGTGACAGCCTTTGGGATTGTATTATCTATGAAAAAGCTATATCCGGAGTTGAAAAAATCTTGACGTGGCTCCCGGGCAGCAGGGATGGATCGTGGAGAGAATCTCAGTCTCGAGCGCCTTTTCCTTTATGGCAGGGACTGATTCTTTCCGCTGGTAGCTGTTCTCTCAGTACAGATGTGAGCACTAAACGGGGGATGGGGGGGATAGGTCTGGGGGGGGGGGCAGCAGAGACTAAAGACTAGCATGTTACTGAAATGTCAGTGTCTTGGAAGTACAGGCTGTATGTCAAAAAGGGACCTTCTCTAATTGCTTAAGCCTCAGGTATGCATTTTACATTTACTTACCAGGTCCAAATCCAGTTGTGAATTAAAATTGCTCTTGTGTGTTCTTTTTCTACCAGCTCAAAAAGTGTTTGATTTAGGCTTTTTGTATAATTTTTTTAATATTAAATGGGGGGGGGGGGAGAGAAATGCAAATACGCTCCAGGAGTGCTGGAAGCAGAACTGTAATGCACGAGAACAGTGTGGCTTCAGCAAAATGTAAGCAGGTTATTAAAACTGAAACAGGAGGATATTTCTCTCTCTCTTTAAAATCAGTTTTTGTGCATGGTGGGTCTCTCCCCCTCCCAGCAATCTTGCTAGTCTGATCTTTTAAACCATGTCCACCTGTCTGGTATGAGGCTGTGGTCTAAGATAGCTGGTGGAAATAAAACACAAATGCTGCTAGGAAACCCGAGGTGTTATGAATGCAAAATTGGATGCAGTTTTCAACATCCTCACTACTTGTGAGCAAATATGTGTCTGCTATTGAAGGTGCCCATGTGTCTCTCTGAGCCAGGTAACTGTTGCATCTGCAGGTGTAACTGCCTTCCTTGGGTGTTTTTTGGGGGAAAATTGTGGTTGGATTCTGGCAGTCTTTGTGGGTGTGGGCTTGAGAGCTGGCCAAGAGTTCCAGACCACAACTGCAGTGTAAAAGTGTTTAGTCCATAACTCAAGAAGACTTTGAGTCATAGAAGAACGCTGTTGCTAATAGCTGCTCACCACAGCCATGGTTCCTTCGTTCATTTCTTTTCAAAGCATCTGAAATTACTGAAGCATTGTTTTGGGGGTGTGGGGAAGGAAGAAATAAATGGTCCAGGGTCCAAAGAACCTTACAATTAGTTGGAGCCGAAGGGAACCTGGAGGAATATTAGCATGTTGGTCACTGGTTGATCTTTTGTTTTGAGAATGAAGGAAGTTTCAAATGCATGTTTTGAATGAGGCATGGCAGCAAGTTGAGGGGAAAGTTATAGAAATTCACTAGGCTAGTGCAGGTAGATGAGCCAAATGTAAGATAAGACATCAGAAGAGTCTTGCTGGATCAGACCAGTGGCCCATCTGGGCCAGCATTCTGCTCTCACAGTGGAGCTGCTGCCAACCCGTGTTGAAAATACTGAGCTAAATGGTCCAATGGTCTGGGCTCAGTATAAGGCAACTTCCTGTGTTCTGGCCATAGTGACCATTAGATTCTAGCAATGGTCGCTATTGCTGGAATCCAGAGCCATTGAGATTGCAATGTTATACCCACTTACCTGGGAGTAAGGCTCTTTTGACTCATTGGACTTCTGAGTAAATATGCATAGGGGTAGTACTGTTAGTCTCATGTCTGTGGGCTGCCTTGAATGTGTCACGCAAGAGACATTTGCAAGCTGTTGGGAAATCATAACGTGGCAAAAAGGCTGACTGTGACTTGACTAGATGTCACACAATTTCCCACGCTAAGGTGGCATTAGTGTGGTTCATTTCACCTTCTGTGCACAGGCCCTTGGTATGGGAGTGGCTCCAAGGGAATAACCAGTGAGGAGAAAAAGGAAGAGCAAAGTCTAAAGTAGCAAGATCACAAAATTACTGAGTCTGTTAATTATGTTGTTTGTTCTTCTTATTTTGTGCTGAGGTGGAGCTTTCTGTTGGATGTTGAAGGGCACATTTGGTTGGCTTGCCACTCTGCTTTCGGTGCCCAAGGTTATAGGAGGTGGTGGTTTTTTTGTTTTTTTTTACAATTAAGGCTATATTGAAAATAGCTTGGGGGACCACAGCTGACTGGACTTTGGGGACAATGGTGTAGATGACAATGTTTTAGATGACAATCTCATTACTTCCTACATCAGACTATTTGTCAAGATAATGATAGGTATTACTCATACTCTCTTGACAGCTGAGACACTTCTTTAATATCAAGGGCACAACTTCCTGAACTCTTCTTATGACTCCTGGCTAACTCACTTTCATTTAGTAGCTCATTTGTATTGATGGAAGCTTCATGGTGCCTTGGCATCTTTCTGTTGCTACCAGCAACATTGCTAGGCATATATCATCTTTAGACATAGGAGTGGGCACTAATTTTTTTGTTTAGAGGGTCAACACTTCAATCTTTCCCACCCACAATGAACCAATTGCCAGCTTTAGTCCAATAGAAGCTGTTGACAGTAGTCAAAATTACTCTTTTGGAACAATCTCTACCTCATGGATTGCCTCACTAACTGGGAGTATATCTGAGGGAACTACAGTGATCTTTTTAAGAACATTGACACCCCCCACTTATTGAGTTTTATTCCTATCTTCCTTTTGTTTCTTACTAATTGGCATAGGAGCCAACTCCTAGGGGCCGAGGTCCTTTTGGCCCCCGCAATAAAATATTTGAGCCCTCTCCCTGGCAGTTGATGGGCATTGCGATTCAAATGGTGTGCATGTGATCAGTTATGTGGAGTGAGGCTTACTAGCCCCCTTCCCAATATTTTATTCAAGATGACACCCCTGCTGATGGGAGTAATAAGCAGTGAGCATATCCAAAATGCATATTGCTATTTATACCAAAATCGTCCTCCGTTTGTTGTCATGAAGCACCAAATTGAGGCAGTTATTTGAAAGGAGAAGTGTTAACAGACGAATGAGTGACAGCAGGTGTGTTTGTGTGTGATGGAATGGTGAGTGGAGTCAGAGTGAGTGACAAATACTCTCCATCTCTCGAGAAGGGCAGTTAGGAGACAGTTGGGCAGAGAGAGAGAGAGGAGCTGTTGAGTGGGAACAGGAAAAGAGAGAGAGGACTGCTTTAAAGGCTGGTATACAGAATAGCTGTTCCAGGGGGGAGTCAGTGTGTTAGGCTAAACAGAACCATTGTTCCTTGTTTTGTACTTGTTCTTCTGGGTGTTATTTTCTATAAATAAATATGGTTAATCGCTTTACATTTCTGAATGTCTTTTGGTTTGGGGGAATATAGGGTATGGCTTTGGCTTAGATAGTGAATTGTATAAAAGAATAATCTTCCTGTGGTGTATCTGAAGAAGTGTGCATCCACACAAAAGCTCATACCAACTTAGTTGGTCTCTAAGGTGCTACTGGAAGGAATTTTTTTATTTTGTTGCGGTGTAGCAGTTAGAGTACTAGACCCGGGAGACCAGAGTTAAAATCCTGACTCATGCATGAAGCCTATAGGATAACTTTGGGTCTGTCACTATCTCTCGGCCTAACCTGCCTCAGAGGGTGATTGTGCGGATAAAATAGAGAGAAAGAGAAGTATTTATGTCACTTTGAGCTCCTGGGAGAAAAAGTGAGGTATGAATGTAATCATGAATAAAAGTAGAGCTTAACTCAATAGGTGGAGGCAGCTGTGTATTTGTGGGGGGGGGGGGGACTTAAGGAGAAGTCTAGACTTGGTGGACAGGTAGGAGCCAGGGTCTTTTAGGGAACCCCTGGGACATCACACCATTTTTGTTTGTATTTTGCAGAGAGCTAAAGAATAGACAGGAATCTCTGGGGAACTTTGGAGAAGTGGAAGCATGAGTGACCTATAGCAAAAAGGAAGAAGCCAAAAGTGTTATGAACTGCCCTCTGCTTGACCATTCCAACTGGTCATTAGAAGAATTAATAACTAAGAATTGGTACCTATGTTTGCTTATATCCTCCTCCCTCCATCTTCCTTTTATGTTGTATCTTTTAGATTGCAAACCTGAGGACAGGGACTGTCTTATTACTGATCTTTGTAAATTGTTGTTGTTGTTATTTAATTTTATTGACTTATATACCACCTTATACCCGGAGGTCTCAGGGCAGTTAACTACTCTGGGAGCCGTTTTTCAACAGAAGAACAGGGCATATGTTCTTGTGTGTATATCTATGTGTACAGTATGTGTGCAGTATGGTACCACAATGTACTGCTTTACTGCTTTACAGGGGGACCATGTAAAGTAGGATAACCCAGTAGTGCCAGCACTGTGTCTGGACACTCTGAAATCTAGATGAATGCAAACCTGTGCAGGTGTGTGTCATTGTGTAGGTGTGATATACATTGGACAGGTACATAGATGAGCTAGAATTTATCAACCAGTTTGCTGATCAGAGTGGCCAGCTAATCTCACACACTGTTTGCTAGTTCAGCAGTTTTCCTTTTAAGGTAATGTGGTATAGGCTTGGTTTGCATGTGACGGAGTGGTTATATGGTTTGGCTAAGTGTAAATGTGTGGATTTCTAGAGAGATTGTGGCTCCTGTGCTTCTCCCCCTGTAAACCACCGTGGTACAGCTTGTGGACTACTTTGGTTACAGCTGGCAGAAGCAGATTTAGGGTAGCATGGTTGGTTCGGTTGCACGGGGAGAATGGAGCATGGGAGGCAGGTGTGTGTATCTGAATGTTGGTGTCACACAGGGTGCTGCTGAAATTTTAGACCCAGTGGTCTGCCACTGCAGCTGGAGCAAGAGAAAGCCAGAAAGCCAGGTTTGGATGTCACACTAAGCCAAACCATGGATTACCTTGGGCAGCATGGCAGCTGCAAATGTGGGGGAGGAACTCAGCTGCTGTGATCTCCTCTGCAGGAACCTGTGTGTTCACACTAAACCATGGTTTAGTGCAAGATGGAGCTGTTCCACCAGGTCTTTGGCCAGAGTTCAGTCTGACTCCCTCTCCCCTTTCATAAGAACTTGAATGAAAGTGGCCTCCCAGTTTTTCTCACAGGTGCATATAAGTTCAGCACAAACAGTTGGGCCTGGTGAGCATTTAAGGTTCCCAGCCCTAATCTGCAGGTTGCCATCTGATTGGGTTTTTTCTGATCCTGATCTGATTATAGGATGTATTTTAATTGATTGCCTGATTTTATGTTAATGTGTTATACATTTGATGTTAGCCGCTCTGAGCCCGGTTTTGGCCGGGGAGGGCGGGGTATAAATAATAATAATAATAATAATAATAATAATAATAATAATAAGTGTTATGTGAAAATCAGGTTACCTTTAATCATCAACCCCTTTGTTTTTACCATTTAGATGCTCGTGTTTTGGGTTCCCAACTGTCTTCAGAGAAGGAATGGCTGCTCTACATATTTCATGAGCAACATTTGAATCTTGTCCATTTTAAAACCTGTTCATTAACTAAATCTAGGCTCTTTTGTGGGCACCGTGATGTAGTTTGCAGACAAAATGAACTTCCCTCTGAAGTCAGCATGTCACAGTAGTGCAGTATTATAATCATCCAGCTATTACGGACTGTGCTGACCCCAGAAAATAGGGCAGGATGGCAAAGAATACATTCAGAATATGTGGTACATATTTTTGCTTGGAGCTATGGTATTAGCTGTGACGACTGTGATGAACAATATGGAATGCGATCACGTTAGTAAGCGTGACACTGAAGTGTGATGCATAATGCAAATATTGCCAGAAAAGTCTGTGGCTGCTACAGTAGACATTATTCCTACTGAATTCATGCTCTGCCTCTGACCCAAATTCAGAGCAAAAATATCCCAACTGTGGTAGTGAGCAGGCTCAGGAGAGCTCCTTGTGAAGTTGAAGAGCTGTGCAGGCAACTGAAATCTGAAAAGAGAGAAAGCTCTGCATGGGGAATGTGGGTCTCCAGCTGAGCCTTACAGTTGGAACGTGCGACTAGCTTCTTGTATTGTGGTCCAAAAATAAATAAATCAGCTTATTTTATCTTTCTCATCCAGGCACGATGTTCCGCAAGAAAAAGAAGAAACGCCCCGAGATCTCTGCTCCACAGAACTTTGAGCACCGTGTGCACACCTCGTTTGATCCAAAGGAGGGGAAATTTATTGGCCTGCCTCTGCAATGGCAGAATATCTTGGACACTCTGAGGCGGCCCAAACCCGTCGTAGACCCTTCAAGAATCACCCGGGTGCAGCTTCAGCCTATGAAGGTGAGGATGAAATATCGGAACTCTCCCCAATCATCTGGAATCTGAATTAAATAGTCCCTCCTGTACATTTCAGCTTGTCAGATATGGAGGGGATGCAGCAACTCCCTTATAAAGAATGGTTGCAAGGTGTGGGATTTTGTAGTTCAGAGATAAGGCAAGTAAGAGGTGACATGATAGAAGTTTATAAAATTATGCATGGCATGGAGTAAGTGGCTAGAGAAGTTCTTCCTTTTTCTCTTATACTCAACTCGTGGACACCTAATGAAGCTGAGTGTTAGAAAATTCAGGACAGATAAAAGAAAGTAATTTTTCATGCAATGCATAGTTGAACTATGGAACCGGCTCCCACAAGAGGAGGTGATGGCCACCAACTTGGATGGCTTTTTAAAAGAATTAGACATATTCATGGAGGAGAGGGCTACCAGTGACTCCTAGCCATGACGGCTTTGCTCTGCCTTCACAGTTGGAATAAAAAAATTCCTTCCTGTAGCACCTTAAAGACCAACTAAGTTAGTTCTTGGTATAAGCTTTCGTGTGCATGCACACTTCTTCAGATACACTGAAACAGAAGTTACCAGATCCTTCTATATATTGAGAAGGTGGGGAGGGGTATTACTTAGAAGGGTGGTGGGAATCGGAGATTGGCAGATAGCTGAGATGAGCCTGTTGACGACTCTTAACGACTGTAATAGGTCTTACAGGAAAAGGCAAGGGGTGAGAAGGTGAGAAATGGCTTAGTCATGTATAATGAGATAAGAATCCGATGTCTCTGTTCAGACCAGGTTTCTCCATTCAACCTTCACAGTTGGAGGCAGCAATGCTTTTGAATGCCAGTTGCTGGACACTACAGTAGGGGAGACGGCTCTTGCTGGTCAGATCCTGCTTGCTGGTTTCCCACAGGCAACTGTTCAGCTACTGTGAGAACGGGAAGCTGGACTCAATGGCCTATTTAGCGACTGCCCCTTTTCTGTGGAACACTCCTCCTGTTGAGATAGAACAGGCACCCACTATCCACACTTTCCGGAAACAATTGAAGACATCTTTGCTCCAACAGGCTTTCGCAGCTGGATGTTTGCCATGGGTGTCTATTTTATATGGTTTTAGATGCTGGTTTTTTAAAACAGGTTTTTTTGTGTGATTAATACATTAGCAACAACTTTCAATGGTATAGGATCCCTTTTCTCTTTCCCGTCTGGGCACTCTTCATCTCACTTTGGAATTGATGTTGTCCTTTATTTTTCTTTAACTGCCTAGATACAATCTCATTCCATCTTGGGAAAGTATGTGTGAAGCAAACTGTCTCGAAGCCCGTTCTGTTGCAGTAACCCAGAAATTATGAGTATGGGAGATTATTGTTTGAGAGAGACTGAAGAGGCCAAGCAGTCCCTCTTGAGTGGGCTCCTTGACCTGAGTGTTTGTTTCTGCCATTTCCTCCCCACCCACCCCCGCAACTATTCTATTAAATTATCACCACATACAGAGCAAGAAGCCCAACCCATCTGCCAGGGCCCGTCTCCTGAGCCAGCTGGGTGGCTGACAGAGCAAGTCAGACTGTTGACAAAAAGAGCACATATGCGTGCCTGCACAAGTAGATGGATGCATTTCCATGGCAGAAGTGGAGAGAAGGAACATCCTAGTCCTAGTACAGATCCCCATGTTCCTGATAGGGCAGCATATTTGTTCAAGCTTTTCTCTGCCTATTTTAGAATCGCTACCACCAGCCAGAATAGGTAGAGAGAGAGGAAAGAGGTAGTTATGGTTGGGTCATAGGATTGACTTAAACCCAGATGGATGGATCAGGCCTTCCTGACCGATTATGGAGTAGCACATACGCATATATGAATGCTCTCTTGGAGTCCTCTACCATATTTATATCTATTACAGTGAACTGCATCCTTACATGAGTAAGGGAGTCAGTAGTCAGAAGAAGCTACTGTTTTGACTGCTGCAGTTAATTCAGCTTGTGTTTTATGAAGGCACTGCAGAGATGTTAGCAAAGGGAAGAAATTCTCTTCTCACTCCAGGGGAAGTTTCCCCCCCATACGGATTGGGAATGGTGCCAGGAGAAGGCATGGGTATTGTATCGGGCCTCCCTGTGGTGAAATAGATGGTGTTAGTTAATAGATTCTTAAGCTTCTTACTTCCTAAGTAAATGAGTTGGCTAAGCTGCAAGGTAGATAAGGTGTGGGAGGGGCAGGCGTCTGGGATGGAGAGACGTGTGTGCTATACAGTGGTACCTCAGGTTACATATGCTTCAGGTTACATACGCTTCAGGTTACTGACTCCGCTAACCCAGAAATATTACCTCAGGTTAAGAACTTTGCTTCAGGATGAGAACAGAAATAGTGTTCCAGCAGCGCGGCGGCAGCGGGAGGCCCCATTAGCTAAAGTGGTGCTTCAGGTTAAGAACAGTTTCAGGTTAAGAATGGACCTCCGGAACGAACTAAGTACTTAACCCGAGGTACCACTGTATTACGTTCCAGAATCAACATTATTTGCACATGGTCACAATATGATTTGTCTCAGAGTGGAGCCAGTTTCTTACTGTGGGCGAGTTGGTCGGTGAGAACATAAAGCTATCATTATTATAGATTTAGTATTGCAGATGATTTCCCCCACAGCATTTTGATGCATCACTCAGTAAGGGGTAGCAGGCAGCTAGAACAAGACTGTGGATTGTATCCAAATAGCTGGTTCATCATGTGTGCATTTTGTTGATTTAAAGCAGAGTCTCGTGCCCAGCGGAAGGATGAGGAGTACGTGCTGCATACTCTATATTGCTTTATTTACAGTTCAAAGCTGGTATATTACAGAAAGACATCTTGCCTCTGCCGGAGCAGAAATGCATCCTCTCTCCCTGACAGCTCGGAGAGAATCACACAGTGAAAAACAGGAAACCAGTGTACGTCACATCCAGTCTCCCTTTCCCGTGAGAAACTCCAACAGTACAGACTGTGGAATGTAAACACCTGTCTCGTGACAAGCCCTTTCGCTGCACAGTGAAGGAAAGCAGAAACCAACATCCTCCCCCTTTCTGTGAACATCACTGGGCAGCGTGTTCGTACAATATCAGTACAAACCCAACTTCTGCACATAGGTACAGTGTTGATCCTTTGATACAATCTTGGACAATACATCAGCAGGAATTTCATTACCTGGCATATAGGACACCGTTACGAGTCCCTTCTGAATACATTCCCTAGCATGCTGCAACTTTAATTGCAAGTGCTTCGTGCTTTGCTTACAACCTTCAGACTTCAGCAAAGCCAAACATGCTTTGTTGTCCTGGTAAACCTGGATTGGACATTTGACAGGAATTTTCATATCTTTGCACAATTGTACTAACCATTCACAATCCTTAAGTGAATACGATAGTGCATTCAGTTCGGCTTCACAAGTACTTAAGCTAACTGTTGTTTGCTTCTTGCATGACCAATCAAACAGACCCTGATTGTACATGTAGCAAACTCCAGACGTACTTTTCTTGTCTGTAGTGTCACTTCCAAAACTTGCATCTGCAAATATCTCAAGACCACCAGACTTCTGATTGTTAAATCTCAGTCTGTAATGCATAGTGCCTTTCAAATACCGCGCTATGCGTTTCAGAGCTTTCCAATCCTTGACACTAGGATTGTTGACTTGTCTGCTTAGCAAATTACAGCTAACAGCAATGTCTGGTCTTGAACATCTGGCAATGAAGTTTAGCTTGCCTAGCACACTTCTGTACAGTGTAGTGTCAGAAAATGCTTCTTCAGTGTCATCTACCTGATAACCTGTTGTCATCGGTGTGTCTATAGGGTTAGCATCCATCAGATTTAGTTTGCTTAACACATCAGCAATTTTCCGTGACTGGTGTACTAGAATGTTACCATCTTGATCTCTCTCTATTTCCAGAGATAGGTAGTTGTTTACCTCACCAAGATCTTTCATGTCAAAGTGCTCTTTCAGTTGAGCTAGGGCGTTATTGTACATTGCGACATCTTTCCAAAAGAATAATAAATCATCAACATAAAACAAACAGTACAGTTTCTTTTGCCCCTCCTCTTTGACAAATACACATGGATCAGCTTTTCCTTGCTGAAAACCTAGAGAAAACAATACTTCAGTGAGTTTTGTGTGCCAACACCGTGCACTTTGTTTGAGACCATAAAGGGATTTCTTCAGAGCACAAACAAATCCCTGTTTTACCTGTACGCCATCAGGTGGAAGCATATAAAGTGATTCTTCTAGAGATCCGTACAGAAAAGCTGTATTAATATCATGGTGACTAATGTGTAGATTTTCCTCTGCAGCTAGCTTGAGCATAAGCCTAATGCTTTCATATCTCACTGTGGGTGAATAGGTCTCGTGATAGTCTTCACCTGGTACCTGTGCAAAACCTCTGGCTACCAATCTGGCTTTGTGTCTGACTATCTTGCCATTTTGATCTGTCTTCGCTTTGAAGACCCATTTGCTTCCAAGCAGTTTCATTCCTGGAACTACTGGAACTAGCTCCCATGTTTTGCTCCTTTCTAAGGAATCAAGCTCAGCCTTCATGGCATTTAACCATGGCTCAGCTTCCTTTGAATCCAAACCCTGGATTTCTTGGAAACTTGAAGGTTCAAATACCTTCTTGGAGCTTTTAACAGCTGTTACTGCTATCGTAGCAAACTCATCAGCAAATCTCTTTGGAGGTCTGCCTTTTGTGGCTCTCTGTGACCTACGAATTAGCCTTAAGTCTTCAACACTCTCCTCTTCCTTCTTAGGAGAAAAACGACCTACTGTGAACAATGGTTCCTCCAATTCTTGATCAGAGCTTTCAGAGGGTCGCACAGAGGCTTTCGCACTCTTGAAATCCTCTGAATCACCCGATTCAGTTTCAGATTCAGACTCAGAACCTTCATCAGTGGGTTGTTGTGGTTGCTTTTGACTATCCTCAGTCTCATCACCGTCATCAGGATAACATTGGAAAATTCCCACATTCTCCCCCCACTTTGCATTGTACTCAACACTTCTCGTGAGCTTAATTGTCTTAGAGTCAGTCATCATTATTCTGTAAGACCCTTTCTGATAACCTAGAAAGATACCATGCAATCCACGCTTGTCTAACTTGGAGTTTTGTGGTGAGCGAACCCACATGTCAGAACCAAAAATCTTCATGTGTTTGATGTATGGCTTCTTGCCAAACATCTTCTCATAGGGGGTACAACCAATCGCTGAAGATAACCTGCGATTGTAACTGTAAACAAAACACGAGAGAGATTCGGCCCAATAACTCTCTGGAAGATTGGCATCATGCAGCAAGGTTTTTAACCCTTGAAGCAATGTCTGATTTGCCCGTTCCGCAAGTCCATTCTGCCATGGCGAGCGAGGACTAGACAAATCGTGTTGAATTCCTTTCTCAGTCAGAAAAGCTTCAAACTGCTGAGAAGTGAATTCTCCCCCGCGATCACTGAAAAGAGTCTTTATCTTCTTACCATGCACATTTACCAACCAAGCACAGAATTCCTTGAACCTAGGAAAAGCCTCTGATTTCTGCTTGAGATTGTACACAAAAATATATCTAGAAAATGCATCAATGAGAACCATGAAGTATCTATTTCCACCCAAAGAGGGCGCTAGTGGTCCAACTAAATCAGCATGAACAACCTGGTATGGTTCCGTAGCTTGCCTACTAGACACCTTACCTTTCGCAGCCATTTTCACCTTGTTTGCTGCGCATGCTTTGCACTTCATGTGGTACCTGCAGGGTTTAATAGTCATACCTTCAACCAAGGCAGGCATTTTAGATACTGCCTCAAAATGCAAATGACCAAATTTTCTATGAAAATCGTGAATACATTCTGCATGCAAACTTTTGTTAGAACCTGCAATGCAACAAGTGTCATCCTTTTCAACATCATCATAATACAAAACAAACAAACGATCAACATATTCAGCATGCAATACATAATCATTTTTCTTTGTGATGATGCACTTCCTGTTCTTGAAGGAAACGTCAATGTTCCGCTCATTCAGCTGTCCAACGCTGAGCAGATTATGTTTGGCGTCTGGCACGTAAAGCACATTTTGTATCGATAAGTCCAAACTGTGAAGAACAACAGTTCCGTAGCCTTTACTGGGAATAGTGTGGTCATCCGCCTGGTGAATCGCACCTTCCTGCGGTGTAAAAGACACAAACAGTCTCTTATCATTGCACATGTGGTGGGTCGCCGCTGAATCAACAACGAAGAAAGATCTAGACGTCTTCTGGACCTCTGCAACCTTTGGAGTGAAGCGTGAAACCATAGCCTTGTGCTGCGTTGTCCTAGACACCGGACCTTTGCCTTTGCCTCGGCCTTTTCTGCGCGATGAGCTATCGCTGCGCTGCTCTGTCTTGGCCCTGGGATATCTGCATTCCCTCTTCATATGGCCTAGACGTCCACACGAGTAGCATTTCACTGCCTTCAAAGCTTTGGCGCCATCTGGTGGTTCCACTGCACTATGGGATGACGTCTGTGAAGACTCCCCCTTGCCCATGCAGCTAGCACCCCGGCGATCTGCTTCATTTAATATCACGGCAGTAACAAAGTCCACTGTCAGCTGAGCAGTTGGTTGCACAGCAATCTGGGTTGCAACAGACTCCCAACCTGAACCCAAAGATTGTAGTATCATGAAAGAATACACAGCCTCTGGAAAGTTGAGTCCTCTCTGTTGCAGCTCATGTCTCAGATTTTGCATCTCCATCAGATGTAAACGCACATCTCCACCTTCAGCAAGAGCCATATTATGCAGCTTGTTAAAGTAAAACATAGTGGACCCAGCTTCTGTCCTTAAGTGAGCTTCTCTCAAAGCGTCCCAAATTTCTCTGGCTGAGGTCTTATCACGCAATAGACAGAGCTCTTCTGGGGATACTATCAATGTAAGAGTTCCCCTTGCTTTGGAATCCTTAGCTTCCCATGCATCTGTAACTGGAACTGGGGGGGTTTCTGTAATCACCTCAAACAAACCCTCTTTCCGCAGAATTGCCTCTGCATACAGAACCCAGTCCGCGTAATTTTTCTTGTTGAGCTTAGGAATCCCACAAGCATCCTGAAGGGCCATCATGACTCTGGCATTAGCCTTCAGCGTCATATATGCTGCTTTAAATCTTGCTGCGTCACTGCTGCAGCTGCTTTATTCCAAAAGCGCACTTAAAAGTTACTTTCGATTTCCCCAGCATAGTGACTTGTGCCTGGGAGCCTTTTGCCTATTCCCGGCAAAACGGCTTTGAAAGTTCAAAGTCCAGCCATAAAGCCATAAAGCCATTAACTAGAAGCTGGCAGGCTGCCCGGAGCAGTAGCACATACCTCATCAATCACTTTTACGCGCAGAGCAGATTCCGTTCCGATCTGTCCCTCTGCATTCCGATCCTTTGCCGGCACTCCGATTCGACTTCTGGGCCCATAACCACGTGTTGATTTAAAGCAGAGTCTCGTGCCCAGCGGAAGGATGAGGAGTACGTGCTGCATACTCTATATTGCTTTATTTACAGTTCAAAGCTGGTATATTACAGAAAGACATCTTGCCTCTGCCGGAGCAGAAATGCATCCTCTCTCCCTGACAGCTCGGAGAGAATCACACAGTGAAAAACAGGAAACCAGTGTACGTCACATCCAGTCTCCCTTTCCCGTGAGAAACTCCAACAGTACAGACTGTGGAATGTAAACACCTGTCTCGTGACAAGCCCTTTCGCTGCACAGTGAAGGAAAGCAGAAACCAACACATTTACTGTGGCTTAACTCCAGACTCTTCCCTTCTCATATTGTCTATTCCAACATCTCCTAAAGGCTCTCCATGGCTCAAAGGAGACCTGCACTGCTAGAGATATGTCTTTAATGCATGAGCAAGACTTTGGTTGGAGCTGCTGCAGGGTGCAATGGTAGGAGCTGAATGGGTGCATCTCCTCCCCCCTTCCATTAATGCAACTATTGTTGTGTGTTTGTCAATGACTGAACATGGCTCCAGTTTTTAAACAAATAGCAATTAACAACAAATAGCAGGAGGCACAAATGTACTGTCTATCTGAGGCTTTGCATGAGGTATATTTCTCAGCACCTTGCCACGTTACGTATTTTTGTAGGTAGCGCCAAGCCTTTTTCCAATTCAAGTTCAGCATCACACAGTAGATGACCATCTCGACTGTGAGTCCTGGAAGACCTGCTCCCAGTCTTGCAGGTGCTTTCCACCTGCGTGGGAGGGCAGGGCCCTGACGGACTCCAGCTACAAAAACTAGGGTGCTGAACAGAGATGTGGGCTGGGGTGTTGTTTGGGGTTTTTGTTGTGGGGGGGAGTTGTTGCTCTCGAATTTTTATATCTTTATTTTAGATCTTCTGATTTATGTGGCAATTGTTCAGTTTGCTTGTGTATTTTAAATGTTTTATTTATTGTTTATGACTACTTTTGTCATGTTGTAGTTATGTATATTTCTATGTTGTAAAATGCCTTGAGCATGGTTTGAACTGTGGAAAAGTGGCATACAAATAAAATTTTGTATGTAATCTTTATTAAATTTGTATACCACCCTTCATCTGTAGATCTCAAGGCACTTCACAGCATATGTACCATATGTATGCATGTAAAGCAGAATGTGCTTCACCCCATAAATCTCTAATTCCCGTGAGAGGTAGGTTCAAGTTACACACTCAATAGTGTCAAAATGCCTGAGAATCTTCTGAATGAATCTTCTGAGAATGCCTGAACAGGTGACCACAGAACGTTAACATAGCTTTTGTTTGTTTTGTGGTAGACGGTTGTGAGAGCCAGTACATTTGAAGTGGAAGGATATATCTCTGGGATACTCAATGACATCCAGAAGCTTTCCCTCATCAGTTCAAATACCCTGAGGGGGAAAAGTCCCACGAGCAGGAGAAGAGCCCAGTCGCTGGGGCTTCTGGGAGAAGATGGACCCACTGATATGTACCTACAGTGTGCGGAACCAGACTGGGCAGACAAATATGGAAACTACCTCAACTGCAATGGTGGGAGCAAGTCCTCGAGACGGCAGACTTTATGGCCAGATTATAAACCTGCATTGGACGGACAGGCTCACTCCAATGGCCTCGTAATGAAAGCGCAGTCTCTTGGCCCTTCAGAATTCCAGGGCGCAAACAGCCGCTTTATCCCACTCTCCTCAGGTTTTCAGCGCCAGCAATACATCCCGGTTCCTGAGGCAAACAGTGAAGATGCTGGAAGGGCATGGAGCTCCGAAGAGCACTACGCTCAGCCTAGCCAGGGGAGCCAAGCTAATTCGAGGCCACCCGGGGAAGGCAGTCCTGACTCCAAATCGAGAGACAACAGCTTGAAGAGGAGGCTCTTGAGAAGCGTGTTCCCCTCGTCCAGTGCCTCAAACAAGATCGGAAACAGCCAAACACAGATAAAGGTATGTTTATTTTGTGCCAGAGAGGTTGGTGCCTTTCAAGTACAGTTCTGAAGGTCAATATGGCTTCTAATAGTTTAAAGTTAATGTCAGGCCAGGGCTTATGCTTGCATTATGGAGCAGCTATTGGCCTAAATTTGCACTGATGTTACACCAATGACACAATCCACAGAGCATGCGCAATATATGCTGGTATATTCTTTGGCAAACTGTATTTCCTCCTGTTGCCCACAGTACAGCTGTCAAGGGAGCCAAGACAAACAAGCAAATCTATGTCTGCAATCATCATAATCTGCTTGTCAATGTCATTGTCCTTGGCAGTAGTGTAGTGGCGAATTCATGGTGGTCACACCCATGCGCCGTTCTAAGATCATACAGCTTTCTTGGATTAAACAATAATCTTATAATTATATCATAGCCATAATTAAGGATGCATTG
The DNA here is from genome assembly GCF_964106645.2 of Podarcis pityusensis. Lineage (NCBI taxonomy): Eukaryota > Metazoa > Chordata > Lepidosauria > Squamata > Lacertidae > Podarcis > Podarcis pityusensis. The sequence continues at coordinate 42,384,305 of NC_138028.1, forward strand.
CCCCAATCAGTGCAGATCTCCATGTTTTGCCTCTTAGCCAGATCTACTATTTTCTGTGCACATACGTGGGCAAATGATTTGGAGCTCCAACATCCTCTTTGGGAGGGACTTTCTGTGTTTTCTGTGAAGTTCTGTTGTATGGAGCAGAACTTGCACACCATTCTTTTGAAGCTGGAGCACTGTATGCTTTCAGTGTTCCTACATGCTTAGCTTTGGAGCATGAAGTGACTACAAAGCTCCCCTTTCATGCTCATTGGGTGGCTGTAGGACTCTGGAGACAGGGACCCTGCTGCAGAATAGTATCAGGTCTTGGACAATCCATTACTCTGGAACACTACGTAACTAGTCCTTGGACCCTCTACTTTTCTTCAAAACGTATGTTTCTAGGCCTCATGACGATACGGAAGTGCAATGAAATTTGATCTTTGTGTACTAAAGACCCAGATGTTCCTGAATCTGAGACTACCTATTATTCTTCTCATGGGGAGAAAATCATAATTGGGGCTGAATTTTGAGTGAGAAAATACCTGTTGGAAATATGGTGAATGCAGCTGCCCTGCCCTCGAATGGCCATTCATTCACTTAAGCTCTCAAGGTTGCATTTGTTTAAGAAAATAAAATGGTAGATCAGTGGTTCTTAGGCAGTGGGCTGGGACCCACCAGTGGGCTTGTGTCATTGTCTGCCTCCTTCCTGGCCTGCTCTGCCCCAAGCAACCCAGTCATATTTTTTATTATAATATTTATTTATTTATTTAGCTAACAAGCTGGGAATACAAAGGAAAGGAACAAGAGAGGAAAGTTGTTCCAGGAGGTAGAAGTGAATGTAGAAGGACTGGAGGGAGGGATGAAAAAAAACCTGACAGGCTGGGGTGCATGTGCTGAAAGTAAGGCACAAGTTGAGCGTGAAAGGAGAATGGGATAAGAAACTACAAGAGATGGGTAAAAATACTTAGAGAGGCAAGTAGGAGTGGGAAGGGGAAAATATAAAAGAAAAAGCCTTTGCCATGTAGAGACACTGGATCAGCAAATTCTGTCTAAATTGAAGAGGCTGAGTCACAATACCTCCAGAGCCAACATCTGTCGCAGCTTGAGGAAAGTTGAGCTATGGAACTCCTCGCAGCAAGGAAAATGCTGTGGTAAAGAATTTATCAAAATTGAGTTGATATCCATGGAAAATTATGCTAGTCATTGATAGGTGGATATACCAAATGCTGTCTCCATCTGCCACTTTCTGATGGGCTTTTGCCCCTGCACTGTCATTTTGTGGCTGGTGGGCCTCAGTCATTTTCTACGGTCTCACTTGAAGGTAGAAAGCTTGAGAACCCCTGTGCTGGAGGCAGGATTCCTGTGACTGCATGAACCTCTCCTTTGGCCCCACACAGATCCTTGGCCTTCCTGATGTCTCCCACCTCACACAAACACTGTGCCAATGCCTTTTTTTACTTTTACCAAAACGGCTTTTATGAAATTAAATGCCTTAGTTACAATTCTAGTTCCATCTCTTCGCCCCATTAAATCAACCTGAGTATAGCTCATGATTTACAGGATTTCTTCAGTAATCACTTTCAGTTTACGGATGCCAGAACAAAATCCAAAACAGAGTTCCCTGTGTTGTTGCACATCAGCTGCTAGTCGGGGAGGCTGAGCAGCCTAAACAAAGTCCCTTCACCTCTAGCCTCTTTGGGGCTTCCTCTGCCCTCTCTGATGTCTTTTTCAAACTCCATGAGCGTCTCCTCACTAGCCACAAGGACTCTTCAGTCTTGCACCGCTTCCTGATATGATTCTATTTATTCCATTTTTTCCGGCACTTCACATATACACAGTTGTGCGTGAGTAGAACTTGTGTATATGGGGTGTGTGTGAAATGTCTGTAATTTTAAAAATGGCACTCCTGGCTTTCCCTTCCTCAGTCTGATTCTGAATGGTGCTTTCAGACATCCAGGATTAAAAACCAATTCAGCCTTTAATGCTGTGAATTCTTTGGAAGCTGGTTGCTGCTATTGACTAACCACGTTTGTTCTGGGCCAGCCAAGAGGAGGAAGCTCAGCTGAAAGTGTGTTGAGTTCTGGCTGACTCAGAACATATTCATAAATGCAAGAGGATGACACACACTGTGGTTGCTCAGCGAGAGCAGATTGCAAGTAGTGAGCGAGTCAGGCTGCGGCCCATGTTAACTTGACCTAGATTGCAGCATCACCACTCTTTCCCCTAAAGGGTGTTTGCAGAGCACCTTGAGGCCTCTGCTGGTTTCTCATTCTGTGTCTTTCCTTTCAGTGAAAGGGGAAAAAGCAAAATGGTATGGATCACACAAGTAGGAATTGGTGACTCTGTCAGTTTCAGTTTCTCTCAGTTTCTCATTTGTGCACTTTCAGCTTTCCATAGCAGTTTGTGTGTTACTTTAAAGTCCTTATGAAAATTAATCATCAGTTAATTTTTGCTGATAGTCAAACCTCGGTTGTCGAATGTAATCCATTCCAGAAGACCGTTTGACTTCCAAAACGTTTGACAACCGAGGCGCGGCTTCCAATTGGTTGCAAGAGCTTTTTGCACTCAAGTGGAAGCCGTGTTGGACATTCAGATTCCGAAAAATGTTTAAAAAACTGGAGTGTTTACTTCCGGGTTTTCGGCGTTCAGGAGCTGAAACTTTAGAAAATGGAGCCGTTTGAGAACCGAGGTTTGACTGTACAGTGGTACCTCGGGTTACATACGCTTCAGGTTACATACGCTTCAGGTTACAGACTCTGCTAACCCAGAAATAGTGCTTCAGGTTAAGAACTTTGCTTCAGGATAAGAACAGAAATCGTGCTCCAGCGGTGCGGTGGCAGCAGGAGGCCCCATTAGCTAAAGTGGTGCTTCAGGTTAAGAACAGTTTCAGGATAAGTACGGACCTCCGGAATGAATTAAGTACTTAACCTGAGGTACCACTGTATAGACATATTTGTATGTAATTTTGCCTGATATGCATGTTTCTGCAAAGCAGTTTTACCTAATATAACTCATTTTTATATAGGATTATATTATTTTCACTAATATGTAGATTTATATGCCCCCTGGTATGTATATTTTTGTTCACATGACATGCCTGGAGAACTGCATTGCAAAATTTGGAGAAGCATAGATTTTGAAAGGTATTTCAGTTCGCATATTGTTTCAGAAAGTAAGAATTAGGTGGATTCATCTTTCAGTGTGAACTGAATCTATTTTCTCCTCCATCCCTAGACAGTAAGGAGGTCAAGTCACTGAGGGAGGGGGAACCACAGAGGTGTCTTGCCTGAGGACCCTCCAGATTGTGGAACCAACACTTGTTAGAGTGATAGCAGAAGGGACAGGTCATTTCAGTGGTGGGCTGTATTCTGTGGAACTCCCTTCCAAGCGATGCATGGTTGGCCCCTTCAAACGTGGCATTCAGAAATGCTTAAAAAAACCTTTCTCTTTCGAGCACCTTTTAACTGATGTACTTTTATTGGACCCACCCAGCTATACAATTCTGTGATTCTATGATGCTAGCAAAGTGTTTCTACTGCCTGGATTATATTTCAAAGTATGTCTGCTTACTTTTTGTATTTTATTTTTTAAATTAGAAAGTTTATACAGTGGTACCTTGGGTTAAGAAAATGAATTTGTTCCGGAGGTCCGTTGTTAACCTGAAACTGTTCTTAACCTGAAGCACCACTTCAGCTAATGGGGCCTCCTGCTGCTGCCGCGCCGCTGGAGCAAGATTTCTGTTCTCAGCCTGAAGCAAAGTTCTTAACCTGAGGTACTATTTCTGGGTTAGCGGAGTCTGTAACCTGAAGCGTATGTAACCTGAAGCGTATGTAACCCGAGGTACCACTGTAATATGATAATGAGTATTTATGTTTATACTGCTGCTCACTGCCTTCAGAGAACTTTGTGCATCCTATAAACATTTAAAATAAACAAAAAGAACAAATTTCTGTTTTTCTAGGCACACGGCTACTTGTGCGTGTGTGTTTTTAGAAAGCTTGACATGGAGAATGGATATTTGGTCTAATCATTAGGAAGGAAGGCCTCTGTGAGCAATGGCACCTCTTTTTTTGGGTGCTCTAGGTTACATAAAACACATCTGTAAAACAAAGCTGGAGGTTTGAAAACACCTTTCCTCCAGGAACGTGTCTCAGCTGGAATGGAAGGGTGGTGCAGGTAGAAGACGGGGAAGTAATTTTCAACAGGCAGTTACTTGTAACTGTGTGTGTGTGTCCCCAACCCACAATGTGTTACTAAGCAAAATAAATGTGCATTTCCCTGTGTGTGTGTACCCACAGAGGTCAATAGGTTAAAAAATAAAAGCTTATCTTAGATAGTTCACTATGTACAGTCAAGGTGGAGTATAGGTGCTGGGAAAACAGGAAAACTTCCTCTCCTCTCTATTATATTATGTATTAGTTTGTCAAAGCCACACCTCCTTAAGGTTAAGGCCACTGACTTTCAGCTACTTAGTAAGGACAGCATTTGAACCTAGAAAAAGAAGCTTGCGACTCAGTCTGGGCCCACAGTGGGTGTACTTCTTTAATCCCCCACAGACACTGCTTTCTCCAGCCCAGCTAACCAAAGGGCTGCTTTCCGATGCATCTGTGTCTTGGCTGCCACTTTACCTGTCCATATCCTGAGAGGTTTCAACTGATTCAAATCTCTTCCCTCACCAAGCCATGAAACCCATATTTTCTCAGCTGGGCCTACCTCACAGGGTGGTTGTGATTATAAAACGAAGTAATCCCCCATCTACACCACCCTGAACTACTTGTAGAAGAAGAGGGATGGGATAGAAATGTAAATGATAGCAACAACGATCATCTCATGCGGCTCTCTATTAATTTAGGTGTTTCAAGCCAAGCTGTAGCAAACTGCTGATCTTCTAGAACTCTTTTCCTCTTAGGTTGGGCTTATGTTGTGTTCTCTCATAAAGTAAGGCTGGTTCTCTTCAGTAGTGTCCTGGGGGATTCTTGTATTCTTCAGGAAAGAAATCTAACTTCTTTTGAAATAACCCAAAACCAATGCAATAAAAGCATTAATGTTGTACTACTGCAAGTCGCTGTGCCAGTGACACGAGGATCACTTACATTTATTGAAACTCTCTGGGCATTTTTCCCAAGAGAACGCTGGTATTATGGCCAATGTTCCAATTTGGGTAATTACATTTTCTTTTATTTGACTCTCTCACTGCATCTTCACTTGGGTTCTTAACAGAGCACTTTTCATCCATCAATCTTAGATCCGTTTACAAAGTGGCCAAAAGTATTTATTCACTTTTTATGGATGGGGGGTGGGGATAGATACTCTGGCTAGCATTGGCTCTTGCAGATCTCAGGCAAAGAGAGGTCTATCACTTAATTTTTAAGAGTATGCTTAGAGTTGTTCTTTTTTTTTTTGTTTGGTTGCTGCCTTGAAGGACAGATAATGTTGGTTGCTTTTTGGGGGGGAGAGCTAATGACTGATTGATTTGTTGTCATACAGATACTAGAAGTGTGAAATGTTTTGTTGCATGGAATCAAATTGTTTAAGTTTCCAGTGTGCGTGTTTTGAAAAGTCAACTAGCTTTAACAAATAAAACTGAGCAACTATGTTTTTTTAATGCATTGTGAGTGTTCTTGCATATAACACAGGAAACTTGTTTTCAAGGGGTGGGGGCATGTTCTTAGCCTTCTCTGGATGTCTACAACAAGCATTTCCCCTTGTTGTACTTCTGTCATCACCAAACCAGTTTTTCAAGAGGTTTGCAGCATGTTAGAAGGTGCCTTGGAAAACACAAATCTCCCCTTTCCAAGCATAACTAGCACTTTGTTGATAGAGATGTGTACATTTGGTGTGGTGTGTCACTGTAAATCAGTGACCTCATTCACATGTCATGGTAAGCCATACTTAACCGTTTCCTGTGAATACACCTGTCTGAGCCTTTTCACTCATCCCTGCTAGTGTGGAAAGGAAACAAACTGCTGACTTAGTGTTACATCTAAACAAGAGATTGCAATTTGTATCACACCAAAGAAATCACAACCAGTAAGCTAAGAACCATTTGGGCTTGTTTGTCGCTATTACAAACTTCATGTAGTTCATCCTGAAACAGCCCTGGGTATAGTTTTTGATTATTCAAATTGTAGAGGAACAGGAGAACCTGGCTCCCCTGTGGACATCACACAAGGCCACAGATCTCCCCTGGTCTTGCGGTGCATGCCAGCCACAGCGGGAAGGGAGAGACAAGCAAAGTGCTGTGACTGGGCCTGATGCATTGGGCATGGGGGCTTGCTTGGGATCAGCCCCACCTTGCCCTCAGAACACACCACTTGTGGCTTTTTGCTGGCTACGAACCATGGGGCTCATGCCAGCGATACTCCTGCTTGCCTGCCCATTCAGCAGGTGGGATGAAGAGCTTTGCATCACTCCACAGGTAGGGGCCAGTGGAACCTGGCAGGGCTGGACCAGGGGCCCCTTCCATGTCCTCCATCCCAGGGCAAAGCAGGTTCAGATTGCACCCTTAAGCAATTGACGATTCAACAGAAATTCATTTGAGAAATGGACTGAGATTTTGTAAAACTGACTTGATAGCACTCCTAATAATGCTATTTTCTCCTGCTCTCCTCCAGCCCAGTCCTTTCTTCCGACCGCCACAGCACTGGGGTTCACCGCACAGCCCTGCTGCCAAATCCCAGTCCCTTCCCTCGGACCAGCCAGCGCCAGAGTACGCTCGGATTTCAGAAGCTGGGACCCCTCAGAAATCCCTGACTGCAGAGACTGCAGCGGCCCTGCCTCCAGGCCGGCCGTCGCCTGCGGGGTCCCCCCGGAACAGACACACCCAAACCAGCTCCAGCAACCTCCACCTTCCCTTGGACTCGAAAGCCCAGCCATCCAGTGAGGATCCGGTTGTCGTAACTCACGAGCAGTTCAAAGCTGCTTTGAGGATGGTGGTGGACCAAGGTGACCCCAGGACGATGCTGGAAAACTATGTTAAGATTGGGGAGGGGTCTACAGGTATCGTCTGCATTGCACGCGAGAAGCATTCTGGACGGCAGGTGGCAGTGAAGATGATGGACTTGCGGAAGCAGCAGCGACGAGAGCTCCTTTTCAATGAGGTGACTAGATGAGGGAAGAGATGAATGGGATGGCAAGGAATACTGAATGGGGTGGATCCAGATTTAAGTTAGCTGAGCTTTAGTCCACTGAAATCAAAGGGATTTGAGTTAGACATGACTAAATTGCCCTATTGATTTCAATGGGACTAAAACATGCCTAACTGGAACCAGTCCTGTATTTCTAAAGGCAGTCGACAAAGAGAATATTGGCCAGATTACAAAAGAGGGTGATAGTAGCTAATATAGACTAGGGAGATGAATGAAGACAGCGAATACTCCAGGCAGGCTATTGATCTGCGACGTTTGGGATGTACCGTATTTTTCACCCCATAGGACGCACTTTTTCCCCTCCAAAAATGAAGGGGAAATGTGTGTGCATCCTATGGGGCGAATGCAGGCTTTCGCTGAAGCCTGGAGAGCGAGAGGAGTCGGTGCGCACTGACCCCTCTCGCTCTCCACGCTTCAGGAAACTATCCGCAAGCCTTGCGAGCCCGGGGGGAGGTCCCGCCGGGTGCGCAAGGCTTGGGGCGGCAGCCTGCAGCACGAAGCACGAAGCACGGGGCGCCCTCCAGAGGACGCCCCGTGCTTCGGTGTCCGCAAGCCTTGCGCGCCCGGCGGGACCTCTCCCCGGGCGCGCAAGGCTTGCGGACATCTGCAGCTCGGGCTTCCCCCACCCCAGCCCCATGGCTTGGGGGGGGGAATAATTTTTTTTTATTCATTCCCCCCCCCCCAAAAAAACGAGGTGCGTCCTATGGGCCAGTGCGCCTTATAGGGCGAAAAATACGGTAAATGTTTGGAACTTATTTTTGATGTTGTGAGATTGCATCGTTTGGTGATCCAGTTTGCTTTGTGCAAACTGTATCTGATGGAAAGTCCCATTGTGCACACAGAAATCCTTGCACTGATAGTTACTTTGCACTGCGCTGGATGCAAGCCTCAGTTCCATGTCTATCCGCATCTTTCTCAGGTGGTGATAATGAGAGACTACCAACATGACAATGTGGTGGAGATGTACAAAAGCTATCTGGTTGGTGATGAGCTCTGGGTGCTGATGGAATTTCTCCAGGGAGGAGCCCTCACGGATATTCTGTCCCAAATCAGGTAGGTTAAAGCAACACATTTCTTCCCTCCTTTCCTGCCTAAAATATCATAGAATCATAGATCTATAGAATCGGAAGAATCCCCGAGGGTCATCTAGTCCAACCCCTTGCAATGCAGGAATCTCAACGAAAGCATCCATGACAGATGGCCATCCAACCTCTGCTTAACAACCTCCTGAGGGAGACTGTTCCACTGTCAAACGGCTCTTAGCAACAGAAAGTTCTTCCTGATGTTTAGTTGGAAACTCCCTTCTTGTTACCTGAAGTCATTAGTTTGGGTTCACCACCCTACCCTCTGGAGCAGGATAAAACACACTTGTTCCCTCTTCCATGTGACAGCCCTTTAGATATTTGAATATGGCTATCCTATCTCCTCTCAGTCTCCTCTTAAAGGTAAAGGTAAAGGGACCCCTGACCATTAGGTCCAGTCGTGACCGACTTTGGGGTTGCGGCGCTCATCTCGCTTTATTGGCCAAGGGAGCTGGCGTACAGCTTCCAGGTCACGTGGCCAGCATGACTGAGCCGCTTCTGGAAAACCAGAGCAGCGCACGGAAATGCTGTTTACCTTCCTGTCGGAGCGGTACCTATTTATCTACTTGCACTTTGACGTCCTTTCGAACTGCTAGGTTGGTAGGAGCAGGGACCGAGCAACGGGAGCTCACCCAGTCACGGGGATTCAAACCGCCAGCCTTCTGATTGGCAAGTCCTAGGCTCTGTGGTTTAACCCACAGCGCCACCCGCGTCCCAGTCTCCTCTTAGCCAGGCTAAACATACCCAATCTTGGGCCAGTAACCGTCTGTCAGCCTGATCAATCTCAATGGGTTGTTGTAAGAATAGAATGACGAAGAACCATGTAAATTGGCTCGAGATACTTGAGGAAAGGCAGGATACAGATGTAATAAATAAATGATAGCTTCCGTCAGCATAAGACAAATTCATGGACCATGGGGCTATCAAGAACTACTGGCCCTGGTATCTGTGTCTTATCTCCACTGTCAGAGGCAGCATATCCCTCTGAACGCCAGTTTCAGGAGAGCACAAATAAGGTGTGTGCTGTTGCTTCTCATAGGCGTCTGATTGGCCACTGTGAGAATAAATAAGAACGCAGTCCAATAAACACAAGGTCCCATCAGCCACACCCAGCTAGCAGCCACTGGGGATGAATAGGCCTAGTGAGATCAGTAATGTAAATAAATACACAAAGAGGGACAATTACTTTCTGTCGCAAGCTGCCCACTCCCAGGATTTGTTGAGCTCAAGTTCTACAGTGTTAGATTTGCTAATAAATTCTACATTGGCAGTTTCCCACTGGTGCAATGTATAAAGGTGATATTGTGTGATTCCAGCATGCTGCCCCAACCTGGTTTGCTTGCGCAAAACTTACATGGGGGTTAGACTTTATTGAGCATTTGTTCCCGTTTGTTCGAGGGGAGGTTATACGACAATGAGCATTCATCCTGATTTCCTTGTGGGGTATTTACAGTATACAGTATGTCTGTCATTAATCATCTGTTTATCCCACACTTTTCAGTGCATTTCTCTACTTTCCTACCCCTCCTCCCAAAAAAATCTATTTCTTTGTTACAGTGCATTTGTTGTGCTAGGGCCACAGAGCACTTTAATTCGCTTTAATTATGGATAGCTCTGTTGGTTAGAGCGTGGTGCTGATAATGTCAAGGTTGCAGGTTTGATCCCTGTATGGAACAGCTGCATATTCCTGCATATTAGGGGGTTGCACTAGATCAGGGGTAGGCAACCTAAGGCCCAGGGGCCGGATTCGGCCCAATCACCTTCTCAATCCGGCCTGCGGACGGTCCGGGAATCAGCCTGTTTTTACATGAGTAGAACATGTGCTTTTATTTAAAATGCACCTCTGGGTTATTTGTGGGGCATAGGAATTCGTTCATATTTTTTTTCAAAATACAGTCCGGCCACCCACATGGTCTGAGGGACAGTGGACTGGCCCACAACTGAAAAAGGTTGCTGACACCTGGACTAGATGATCCTCAGGGTCCCTTCCAACTCTTCAATTCTATGATTCTATGAATCCTTCCCACAAAATTCTGGAATTCTGCAAGTGTCTTTTGTATATGAAACTTCCATATAGCTATTCCAGTCACTGCAGGCCCCGTACTTCATAGATTTGTCTAATCCTTTTCTAAATCAATGGTTGTGGCTACCACCATTCCATTACAAGCTCCAATACTCTGGACAGAGCAGGAAGTTCACTTAAATCTCATGCCATCAGACATAATTGGATATTTAATTGCTTCTACTCTATGAAAGAAAATGACTTCCGATTTTTTTATTTTTGCTTCTTGTTTCAGGCTGAATGAAGAGCAAATTGCTACAGTGTGTGAGTCAGTCCTGCAGGCACTGGCTTACCTGCATTCCGAAGGTGTGATTCACAGAGACATTAAGAGTGACTCCATTCTCCTGACCCTTGATGGAAGGGTAAGAATTCCTTCGCAGTTTGGGCTCTTCTTTCTCTTCCCTGACAACGCTTTACAAAACTCTCTCTCCAACTCCCCTGTGCCATAGCAAGTTTTGTGCACTGAAAGTCACACATTCATTCCGTAGTTTAAGATTTCAGGCCCACGGTGGACATCCATTCCACATGAATTAGCAATTGCAAATGGCTTTAAAAAGTAAATTGCAAGCGCCTTTGGGAGGCATCCAGATCAAGAACCCAGTGTTTGTGGTGGGATTAGGGGACTTTAACTCTTTGCCTCCCTGTGTTCCCAGTCCAGATTGGGCCTTCTGTACCTGCATGGCATGGGGTGCGCACCTCCCATTGGAGCAAGTGGGGACGCCCCCATGCCAAGAAAATAGCAGGCAGCAGAGGGCCCAGATTTGAACCCCAGCAGAAGGGGTCAGGCCAAAGGTTGAAGCCCCATTCCCTCTGCGGCGGGGTCCCAATCGGATCAGTCTCTCATGCCCACACTTGACCTTTAGCAATTGCCTGGGGGTCTTTTTAATCTCATAGATGATGTCTTGTCTACTATGGTCCTCAGGCAGCAGTTTGGGCAAGACTTTTGCCCAGGGGCAGCCAATGTGATGAAGCTCCAGACATCTTGGGCTACAACTCTCATGATTCCTTGCAGCCCTGTTTAGGGAAGTTTTTAACGTTTGAAGTTTTATTCTGTTTTTAATGTTCTGTTGAAAGCTGCCCAGGGTGGCTGGGGAAACCCAGCCAGTTGGGTGGGGTAGAAATAAATTATTATTATTATTATTATTATTGTTATTGTTATTACCATGCTGCTTGGAGATGATGGGGTTTTTAGTCCACAACATCTGGAGGGCACCAAGTTGGCTACCCTTGGATATTCTCCTGCTGTTCAGCATAGACAGCACTAGGCTAGCCAAGGATTTGTCAAACCTTGGTTCCCAAATGGCTCCGTTTCAGTTCCCGAACGCTGAAAACCCAGAAGTAAATGCTCCGGTTTTCAAACGTTTTTTGGAAGTCGAACGTCTGACACGGCTTCCACTTGAGTACAATAAGCTCTTGCAACCAATCAGAAGCCACGCCTCGGTTGTCGAACATTTCGGAAGCTGAACAGGCTTCCGGAATGGATTACGTTTGACAACCGAGGTTTGACTGTAGTTTCATATGTTCACTTTTTGCCCCCTTTACACCTCCTACTCCTGCAACCCAGGCATAGGAACCAACTCCTAGGGCAGGCATCCCCAACCTGTGGCCCTCCAGATGTTTTGGACTACAATTCCCATCATCCCTGACCATTGGTCCTGCTAGCTAGGGATCATGGGAGTTGTAGGCCAAAACCTCTGGAGGGCCACAGGTTGGGGATGCCTGTCCTAGGGACTGAGGTCCTTTTGGCCCTCCCAATAAAATATTTTGGGGGGTTGCCCCCCCCCCCCGAGTTGATGGGCATTGCTATTCAAATGGTGTGCATGTGCTGTGCCTTGTGATTATGTGGGGTGTGGCTTACCTGTCCCCATCCCACCCCAACATTCAAGTTGGCATCCCTGGACCCAGGCTGCCTCCAGGTTTTCCTACAACCTGCTTTATTTGCCCCTTTGCCCCATTTTATTTTCCTGGTAACTTTAGGGTAACGTTTTGCTTCTTTGGGATAGGTGAAACTCTCCGACTTTGGCTTCTGTGCTCAAATCAGTAAGGACGTCCCCAAAAGGAAGTCCTTAGTGGGGACACCGTACTGGATGGCTCCGGAAGTTATTTCAAGGTCTCCATACACCACAGAGGTAACTATCATTCCTGGACTGCAAAAGAGGCAGCAAATGAGCAGGACATATCCATTTAAACCTGGTTTACGATGCTTTCTGAAACCAATTCCTTGACATACATAGGTGTATCTGACCTAGCATGCCTCAGTGTTTCCTGCTCTCTGCTATGTTACTTGTGAAGTGTGTGGCCCACCACGATGGGAACCGTGCTTGATGGTGGGATGCAAGAATCTGGATTGTGTTGCTTTTGCGTTAATTCCAGCAGCGCTTACATCTCCACCCCAGTGAAAGGTTAGCATGAATATAAAACTGCTCTCACAGCTTTGGAAGTCTAAAAGTAGCAAAGTCAAGCCCACAAAACCAGAATAAAACATGAAAGTAGGCAACTTTCCTATTTAACAAAATATGATTACTTATTATTATTATTCTTTAGCAGAACTTGGAAGTTTTGGATGAGTGTGTATTTGTGTGTAAAAGCAAAGAGGAAAGGTAATGACAGTCCTAAGAGGAACATTGTGAAGCAATGCTTTTGTGCTATAATTTGGAGGTTGGACGAGTCCTTTAAGATATCACAGGGGGGAACCAGTTGTTTTTGGACTCCAACTCCCATCAGCTCCAGCCAGTCTACCCAGTAGTCAAGTATGATGGGTGTTGGAGTCCAACAACATCTGGGCAGCCACAGTTTTCCCACTCCTGATTCAGCCTTTCAGGTTCTTTGCTGATATAAGGCCCCCAGTACCTCTTTGCTAGTCTGCTTCACAGGTAAGAAGTTCTGTAAACGCCAGAGGACCATGGGGTATCTTTCTACAGGCCATCTGTACTGATGCAATATTTTGCTTCTGCAGGTAGACATCTGGTCTTTGGGAATCATGGTGATCGAGATGGTGGATGGAGAACCCCCTTATTTCAGCGATTCTCCAGTCCAAGCAATGAAGAGGCTCCGTGACAGCCCTCCTCCCAAAATAAAGAATTCTCATAAGGTCAGTCAGTTTGTAAGAAATGTCACAGCCAGGTACTTCATAGAATCTGGTTGTACGCGGAAAGGCATGAAAAAACCAGTACAGGTGGTTGCTTATGATAATCTCACATACGTCTTATGTAGCAGATCTGCACAGTGAAACAAAGGCACATGTTATTGGCATGCAAGGTAATATACGTGGATTTGCCCTATTTTCCCCCTGTGTGGAAGTTCTTTCCATGTTGAAGGATCCTGTGATATTTGAAACTGCCACGGAGAACATTTAAGTGCAGCTCCTGCTCCCTGAAAATTGGGCCATAGAACCCAAGTACAATTGAGCTGTTGCTTTATGATGGTTGCATCCTTTGTGTCTATGTATCCCACCTTTTATACTGACTACAGTGGTACCTCGCGTTACATACGCTTCAGGTTACATACGCTTCAGGTTACAGACTCCGCTAACCCAGAAATAGTACCTCGGGTTAAGAACTTTGCTTCAGGATGAGAACAGAAATCGTGCAGCGGTGGTGCAGCGGCAGCGGGAGGCCCCATTAGCTAAAGTGGTCCTTCATGTTAAGAACAGTTTCAGGTTAAGAACAGACCTCCGGAGCGAATTAAGTGTGTAACCAGAGGTACCACTGTACTTGAGATTTGTTCAGACTCAGAATCAAGAAGTTAGTATTGATTTCAGCTTTTGGTTCTATAGGCTGGTGCTGGCATCTAGTGGCTGGTACAAGAAATGCCTCTCACAATAAAAGGTTTGTGAACACCGCTGCATCTTAAATCAAACGCTGGACCTGACCAAGGCTGCTAGTTAGTAAAATGCTTCCTGAGCCCATTGGTTCCACTTTTTGCTTAGATCATGTTATCAATCGCATTTTAGTCAAGTAACACGATCACCTGAAACAACATAGGGGAGGACATTTTCCACACAAGCATCATTTGCAGAGTCTGTATATTTAAATATGTCCTTAAGTACTACTACTGGTTGTTATTTATTAACTGTGTATACTGCCCTTCATCCACCCTCCTGCCCTGAAATGGCTTATCTGAATTGTTCTGTTTTCACAGACGTCTCCAGTTTTAAGAGACTTCTTGGAACGGATGTTAACACGAGACCCGTTAGAGCGAGCAACAGCCCAGGAACTCCTTGATCACCCCTTTTTGCTTCAGACGGGACTTCCAGAGTGCCTGGTGCCCCTTATTCAGCGGTATAGGAAACGGACCTCCACCTGCTGACCCCAAACTTAGGAAGCACCTAGTATATCACAGCATTCGAATGCAGTCTTTCTCTCGGAGTTACCAGTTCAAGGGCAGCCTGGCCCCGCAAACATGGCTTGGAACTTGTCAGCATCCTTTCCGAGAATGCGAGAGGGAATTTTCACCATCTTGAGCTGCTTTTTAATGTTTACCTTTTTCTCTTTTTCATTGCTGAAGACAATCAAAAGCTGGACTCCTACAAGTCTTAATATATATATTGTGAAGCTTCTGGGATAGTTCCTATTTCAGGAGTATGTTTGGTGTTTGTAAGAAGATTCTCACCACTTGATTTGTACATACCTGCAGACCTCCAGAGACTTCATCTACTGACTGCACTGGAACAACATTCCTCTCGCAGGATGGTATTTGTTCTTTAAAACACATTTGAAGGTAGACATCCTTACTTTAACCTGAAAACAGGCTTCTTCAACTTGGTGCCCTTTAGATGATTTGGATTGTGATGGCTGGGGCCGATGAGAGATGGAGTCCAAATCATCTGGATGGCATAAGCTTGGCAATGGGCTTCCCTAAAACAATCATCTCATCTCATGTATGGGCTACTTGATCCTGTTACAAAAGACTCGTCTACCTTGTTTCCTTTCAAATCGTTTTTCCAGGACTTACTTTCTTTCTACAGTTGGGACTAATATGGGGCCTATGGCTTTTCAAACCTTAAGAATGGTCTGTCATTTCACAATCTTACACCAGCTGGCAAGCAGCGCTTCATGGCAGACATTTCTCCAGAGATGCTGGAACCTGATGCTTGAAACTCCACGGCATGTAAACGTAGTGCCTTCTCCAGCGAAGACTGGAAGTAGAAGGCAGCACAAGGGTTATCCAGATAAGAACTTCAGTTTGCTCATATCAAGGCCCCTCTAAGTACACTGGACTTGACCAAGGATACAGCATTGAGGCAGCTGCTGGGTGGTGTTTTTCACCAGCTCTGAATTCTGTAGCAAGGTCAATAAAACGTTGAAGCTCTCCCATTCCACTGAACAATGTTTGTTTTGCCAGTGAGAAAGTTAAGACTCTACCTACCTCCTATGTTGTTGAGAATAGGGGAAATGCATGGAGCAGAGTTTAAATGTGTGCTCATGGTTCTATAATCTCCTGGATGTAGGTGGACCACTTCTAATATTCTTATCTAAGGTTGATGCAGAAATTTTATATGGTTAAGTCTTATCTGTGTAATGTCCAGATCAGTTGGCACCGATTACTTTAGGTTGTACTATGTGTGTTACTGTGTGGAGCATAGTTGTAACATAACTGGAATTCAGTTTTGTGATACATTTGGGCAGGAGTTATGGAAAGTGGGGAGGGGTAGGTTGGAGGGGGGGTCAGGTGTCACTTCTACTGCCTCAGAATCTGCCCTCACACAATCCACCAAGTGGTAAACATATGAAAACGTGTAAAAACAGCAACAACAAAAAACTTGAAATATTGTGGGGAGAGCTTGTTGTAAAATATGTCCGTATGTTCCAGGAATCCTGTGCAAAAAACTCCCAGGTTTCTTTCTTCCTTCTTTTTAACTTAATTATCTGAAACAAATATTTCTCCTTTCCGTGAGTTGTTTGCATTTGTTGTTTTAAATTAAAACACAATTTTGATTATTCATAAACCCATTGCAATGTTGAAATGTTTTTGAAAAACGCATTTATCCTTATTCCAAAGTGCTCCACAGAGTTCCTAACTCAAGAGTTTAAAAACTTGCCACAGAAAGTTTCAGGCCTATAAACTTGACAGACAAATCAGTGGCCCAAATGAATTCCATGTAGTTTCAGTCAAGAATGGCCAACAAGGCAGTGAGGGGAGTGTGAAGTCCATTTGGCCAGTAGTGCTTTATTATGAAAGTGGATGGCAGCAATGAGGCACAGGTGCAGCCCTGCCATTTGCAAGGACAGGGATCTACAAAAAAGGCCCCCCTGGACTGAGGTATGATCCTATTGTTTTACTCTGGAGGCAAGGGAATATAGGTTCTGCAGATGCCTCACTCCATTATAGATCCTGAAGATCTATTTGTTTGTTTTTAATTGGAACAATACATAGAAGCAGCACTACTTTAAAAAGAGCATGCAGCTTTTTTTAATGGAAAAACCCCACCCCACCTGCCAGCAGTTAACAACCACAAAATACAAGTTTCTGTAACTCAGTGTTCTCTTATTCTTCTGAAGATGTGTCAGATGCCAAGAAGCTTCTCTGGCTGCACAAACACAGAAAAAACACAGAGCACAACCTAGCAAAACCATTTCATGACAAACACCGTGTAAATCAGTGGAACTCCTTTGTTTTCAGTGGCCTTCGTCACAGAACTACCTTACTAGAATGTGCCTATAAATCATTTGTACAGAAACATAAAAGTTTGAATTTAGACTACAAAATCCAACCCAAGTAGCAGACAACGGGCACCATCTTTTGAAAATCAAAAAGGCCTGTGACTAGGGGTGGGGGAGACATTAAATTCACCTAGCTTTTAGAGCCAAATTTGCACTTTCTGAAACGGTATGAAGACCAGAACACAGCCATCCTTTGAAATTTGCGCCTATCCAAATTTTGCAATACAGTTCTCCAATTAAACAATCTGTACAAAAGTGCATAAAAATGAGGGTGCTGAAAAATAACGTAAATGCGTCTTAGGAGAAATTGCTTGCAGAAATGTGCACCTTAGTCAAAAGTGCAGACCAAAATATGTTTATTAGGAGAAATTTGCACTAAAATGCTGAAGGGAAAAAATCACAAATTGCTGCAGAAATGTGGATAACCTGAATTTAAGATTGGAAAGGTATGGAACAGAGAGAAGTGAAATGGACAGATCCTTCCATCCATACTTGTGACTGATGAAAACAAAAAGTAATCCCAAAATGCATATGGAGGTTACTCTGCCACTGAATTCCTAAAAGGGAGGGAGTGTCATTTCTGAGGACACATAATCTGATTGTATTATTTATATTATTTATTAAATTTATATATTTCCCTTTATCTGAAGATCTCAGGGCAGTTCACAAGATAAATATACAGGATAAAAGCACAAAATAAATAGTTATAACCAAAACAAAACAATAACCCCCCTCTTCCTACAACACATTTAAAGGCTGTGGAATATTAATCAGCCCAAGTAGACCGGGGAAAATATTTACTCAGCAATGGATTCCTTAGAAAGAAAGAGCCATACAATTAGCAAGAAACTAGTTTTATTGCATTCTGTAGAAGGTCAGCTTGATAAGCTACATAACCCTTTACCAGAACAAACCAACATTTGAAAGAAGAAAATTCTGAGTCCATCCTGCTGTAATCACAATGTGCTTTTAAAAAAGAAACAAAAGGAACAAGTCACAGTGGGTATAGAACTGACATTGTGTTATTGCTACACGCTGCATTTTGCAGTCAGTGTCCCTTTTAAAAGCCTGGATCAAAGCTTTACAATGTGTTTCTGAATTGTGCAGTCAATGCTACTAAAATGCAACTCCTAGAATCCTGGCTCTAAGAAATTCATAGACGGGGATCAGCTGCAGACTCATCAGATGGACACCAATGCGGCTTCAACTCTATTTCTGAAGTGGAAAACCGTACTACTACAATTTACAAGGATGTTATGAAAGGAAAATGAAAGAAAATGATCATGCACTATTATCTAAACTTGCTAATAATTTTCCAAGTTTGTATGTGCTTTTCAAGTGCACTGCCCTCCTATCTTCAAAAACTTAACCACCATGTGTGTGTTTTTTAAGTTTTGACAATTAAAAAATCAATCCCAGTTTAAATCTGACATCTCAAAAAAACTAAACAAAACCAAAACCAAAACCAGGTAGCAAGTGATGTAGCAGACAGACCCCTGCCTGAGAGTCCAAGAGAGCTGCTGCCAGACAGTAAGGCTGCAATGCTAAACCATGTCTAACCAGAAATGAGTACAGTACTGTTGAATTCAGTGGGCCTGAAAAATCCAGGATTGGATTCCTCAATGTAATTTTCTTTTGTTAAAAGCTGTTCAAAGAAACAGAATTTGGATTGGGGTTGTTATACCAGGGAAGGTGGGTTAACCTTCCACAACAACAACAATAAATAAATAAATATCTAAATACATTAACAACCACCTAATAAATAATATACTATTAACTAACAAAAAAATAAATATGTAAATAAAGCAATAACACCAACAACGTGTTCCAATAACTCATCCAGTTGAAACTGGGATGCGGGTGGCGATGTGGTCTAAATCACTGAGCCTCTTTGGGCTTGCCGATTAGAAGGTTGGTGGTTCAAATCCCCGCAATGGGGTGAGCTCCTGTTGCTCTGTCTCTGCTTCTGCCAACTTCGCAGTTCAAAAGCACGCCAGTGCAAGTAGATAAATAGGTACCACTGCAGCAGGAAGGTAAACGGCATTTCCGTGCACTCTGACTTCCGTCACGGTGTCCTGTTGCGCCAGAAGCGGTTTAGTCATGCTGGTCGCATGACCAGAAAGCTGTCTGGTCAAAGCTGTGGACAAATGCCGGCTCCCTCGGCCTGAAAGTGAGATAAGCGCCGCAACCCCATAGTCGCCGTTAACTGGACTTAACGGTCCAGGGGTCCTTTACCTTCCCTTAACTTTACCTTCCCTTTACCTTAGTCACAGAAGGGGGCTGGGGAGACAGGGACAATATGAGCCCTTATCATTTCCCCCCTCTGTGGCTAAATAACAGCTGATCTGATCACACAACTCCCACTTCACACCTTGTTTGTCCTTCCGTTACTTTCAGAGTTCATGCAGTGTCACTAAATAAATAAAACTTGAACAAAAAATGCCACAAAAAGTGAAAGGCCACAAACATCCCAACGCACTCCACTGAAATCATTTCAGGCAAATGCGGCATCTAGTTACAAATAAATTTCTATCTTATTAAGGCTTGCTGGATTCGAAGACAATGTACACGAGTGCAATTCCATTTAGATAAAGAAATCCACACAGATATAAGTGGACACGAAAGCATCTCCTAAGAATCAGACATGGTGCAAAATCTTCTTCAGAAGCCCTTACAGAAACTGCCATGAAAATGTAGCAATCTGGACATCATATTGACACTTTTGTTCTTTACCAAAATGACCACTGATCCATTTCACCCATTACAGAAAGAAGCATACTCAGAAAATGCAAAATTTTTATTTTGCTGTCATGCCCTGAACTGACCTTTCAGCACTTTTAGCCAGGTTCACCATTAGTTTTACTTGACTGTTCTCTGTATACTATACAGCGATAGGTTACCAATATTTTTTTTCATAGCTGGAAGATATTAGGGTTTGACAAAATGGTACTTTGCCATCCATGGATTAGGCTCCTGAGATTTTCCACCCGCACATTTTGCAAGATTTGCCCCAAAACGGTACATAAATTCTTGAGATGGGCAAAGATAGCTCTGGCAACAACACTCCAGTCGGGCAACGGAAACTGATGAATGTTGTAGGTGACAATTACATTTTGTGCTTTTAGGTTGATTTTAAAGGATGTACACTTCGACCCTCTTGCTGAAATCGACGAGACCCTTACGCCCAATCATTCTAGAACATTCTTGACAAGAGAAAGCAGTAAATAACCATTCATCGCACCTTATTACAGTGCACATTGCTACTTGTTTCAACAAAATAAATGCTAACACCTGCGCTTCCCGGGTGCTGTTCAACGAAATCGGGAGAGCCTCGGGATGTGCGGAGGCGCTCCCAATCCGCCCGCGGGCAACGATGCAATGGTCCAAATGGTCGCTGACAAAGCGGCCGACAAGTCGGAACCCGACGACGAAGGCTGGATCCGCGGGCAGAAGCAACGCCTGCGAGGCGAAGTGGGAGCTGGCCGCGCCGAGGGGACGCGCAGCCGGAGCCGAGGGCAGCGCGCGCTTCCCGCCCTCGCCGCCTAGTAGCTCCGCGCGCTTCCCGCCCTCGCCGCCTAGTAGCCGAGCAGGCTCTGGCAGTCGGGCGCCGTGGCCCTGCGGATCAGCGGGCGGCCCCGCAGCGAGGCGCCCCCTCTCCCCGCCTCGGAGCCGTGCTGCGCCGCGGCGGCGTCTGGGCCCCGCTGCTGCTGCTCCTCGTCGTCGCCGTCGTCCTCCTGCTCCCGCCTGTGGGCGCCGCCGTCCCCGCGAGGCGAGCGAGGGGCCGCCGGGCCGTCGCCGGGGGACGCCGCCGCCGCCGGCTCGGGCAGCTCAAGGATCAAGGCTCCGGAGGCCCGCAGCGCCCTCACGCAGCGCCCGTGGCCCTCGCTGGCGGCCAGCTGCAGCGCGGTGCGGCCAGCGCGGTCGGCGCGCTCGAGGCAGAGGCCGAGGCGGCGGAAGGAGCGCAGCAGCCACTCGACGACGGGCGCGCGGCCCTGCCAGGCGGCGTACATGAGCGGGTTCCAGCCTCGCGAGTCGGCCGCGTCCGGGTCGGCGCCGTACTGGACCAGCAGCTTGGTGACGTCCAGGTAGCCCCGCTCGCAGGCCAGGCTCAGCGCGCTGCGCCCGGCGTCGTCGCGCAGGTCGACGGCGGCGCGGCGCTCCAGCAGCAGCCGGGCGAAGGCCACTCGCCACGCGGGGTCCTTGAGCGCCACGGCGTGCATGAGCGGCGTGCGCCCGCGGTCGGCTCGGCAGTCCACGATGGTGCCGTCCACGGCGTCCAGCACGAAGCGCGCCAGGTGCAGGCGGCCCGCGCTCATGGCCTCCAGGAAAGTGCGCGTCGACGCCCCCGGGCCCAGGTCCCGCGGCCGCAGCATGGCTTGCTGCTCGTACCCCGCGCGGCTCATGGCCCGACGGCGACTCGAGGCGCCGACTCCCCGGAGCCGCTTTATAACCTCGCCTCAAGTCGCCATGGCGATCGCCGCCTTGGAGTGAGAGATCCACCGAAGCACCTCCGCGCTCTGGTTTGCGCGCTGGGGCGGCGGGCGGCGGGGCTGGGTCGTCGACGGTTCCCGGAGCCCTTCCAGCGCCTCCCCGCCCACCTCGAATAAGGCAGGGCAAGGTCGTGCGCTAGACGCGCTGCCCTTGTTATTAGTGTGTTTTCAATGGTGTGACGTGTGACTTGTTCAAGGTGGCACGTCCACATCTCCATTGGCTGAGTGTGACAACAGTCTAAAAACCGAAGAACACTGGAACGGTATTTGTCCTAGAGATCTGCGGGGAATTACGGTATTTTTTTGAAACAAGACAGGCATGGTGTTCTCCGAGTTGTGAAATCCTCCAGGGAGGGAGGAAGACGTGAAAATAAAATAAAATAATTTTAGTTGGAAGGTACCCAAAGGGTAATCAAGTTCAGCCCCCTGGAAGATGACTTGGGGGATCCTTATGCCTGAACTTTTTCAGGGCTCAAGGTGATATCATTAATAGTGTGTGGTTCCATGGACAGAATCTATCTGCACAACACTTGATAGTTCTTATCACGGGGTGAAGAAGGTCTGAACTGTGACTTTTGACCACTATTTTGTTAAGGTGATGTGAAGACGCTCTGGGTGGCTGTAAAGTTACAGCCATCAACTGTGCATGTGTGAATTCACCCTTTGTTCCTGCATGAGCTAGTCAGAGGATCAGATGTGTGTATATGCAGTACATTCAGTCCCTGTAGCCCACGCACCTCCTGCGGGTCTTTTGCTCTCGACTTTCCTGCAGGGCAGATGGTTAGTAACAATACTGGGATCAGTGCAAGAAGGGGTGTATCCACAATCCAAAGTGGTCCACGATTGCCCTGACTGCCTTGTACTCACCTCCTCCTGCAGGTGCTCCTGGATGCCTGCAGCAAATGCACCATCCTAGGTGAAATTTTCATATCCTTTCATATGACCTCAAAGTCAGTGGTTTACAGGGGAGGCTGTACACACCTTCTGCTGTGTGTTGTGAAATGCAGCAAACATAGAGGAACCAGCCCAGAGTTGCATTCATTTCATCTCTATGCTGCCCTCTCAAAAATTCTGCTTTTGCAGCATTCAGGTTTTGCAGCCTGATTATTTATTTATTTCCAGCCATTTATGAATGGCTTCATAAGAAAGTAATTGAAGCAATTTAACAATTAAAACAATTTCATACATAAAAAGAATTAAGGCATAAATCTCTCTATAAGAGACTGGGTGAACCACTCTCCTGGCCCACCCATTCTGGCAGGTGAAGAGGAGCCCATTTCTGATGATGGCTCCCAAGCTTTGTAACCAGCTTCCCACTGTTGTGAGGCAGATCCATGAGCTTCTGGAGTTTCTGGACTACAACTCCCATCAGCCCCAGCCAGCATGGCCATGTTAGAATTCCTGCTCCGTGACTGCAGTCATGGGATTGTTGTCTTTCATATGACAATGTATATTTTGACTCCACAGAGTGGGAAGTGATGGAGACAGGATGTTTGTGTTACTGTCTTCCATGAAGTGGGACTATTTCCTTTGTTCATTCCCTTTGCTGACTGATGCTAGAGAGAGAGGGAGCCATGTTGCAGTTCTCCATGTATGTTTATATGTAAATAAAGTAGATTAGCCAAAATGCTGAGTTGCTGAGGTCGGTTACACAAACTGTGAACGCTGCGGATCCCTAAGTGTGCCGGTGTCTGTTGGCATTGGTCGCTGTGATGTTCGGGCTGAAGAAATCTTTTGAAGCTCCCGAACGAAAGACCAGGAGGGAGAGAACATGCGAGTCGGGCATGTGTCTCTGCCAGGGTCCTACTCAAGTGTAGGATGAGCTCCTGGCAGGCCAATGGTCAGGGATGACAGGAGTCGTAGTCCACCAACATTGAAGGGTACCACATTGGCTACCCCTGCCTTAGGTTAAGGCAGAAATTGAGGCTGTTTTGCAAGTAGTAGTGTAGTTTTATTTTAGTGATGAATCCAGCATAAATTGAATCTATCTGTCAATTATCTGGCTTACAGAAAGTACACAAAACTCATGACATGTCAGGAAGCGAGATGTCATGGGTGTTGGGGAGCATGGCTAGGCAACACCAGCTGCTGGCATGAGTTTGCATCTTGAGTCAGGCAGTGCATAGAGGACCCACCTCTGAACATCAGAGCCCTGTGCTCTTACTGCCAGCCATGTTGCCAAGGGCAAACTTACCCACAAGGTCTAGAAACTGTTTTTTAATTTTAAAGGAGAACTGGGGTTTTCCCTTGTTCTCTGTCCCCTGCTATATTCAGCAGGAACCTCCACATGCATGGTAATCTACCAACTCAGTGGGAGCCCCTGTATGTCAGGTGCTGCATTTTCCTCTTTGATCATTGTTTCTAAGGGCCAAGCAACATCATCCCACCAGCAAGCAGCTGTTGTGCTGCTGCTGCCAGACAGCTTTTCCCTGTGTCAAGAACCAGCTCCAGCAGCCGGATACTCATGACAGGTGTGCAGTGCCTGTTGGTGAATTCTTAGCTCTGCGCCCACCAGCTTTCAGCACATGACTGCAGTCAGATGCAAAGGGATGCTTGTGGTAGGATGCTAAAGGCCAGAGGTCACCACTAGCATCAGATGCAGGACCTTTTAGGGTGAATTGGTGGAGCCCACATGCTGAGCAGCACCTGGCAGGGTCCTGTGACTTGGACCAACATACTAGGGATGAAAACATTTTAAAAATAGTGTTCTAGCCATTCTTATTAAGGCTATGCTTTGGAGACTTTCAGGCTTCAGTTCTATACACTGGGAGTAAACTACACTGAACTCAGCAGGCATGTAAAGGATTGTACTGTGAGTGCCTGGAGCATGAGAACAGTGTCAGCATCACATCAATTCTGGTGGGTCAGCATTCAGAATTGGCCAGGTATCAGGTGCCCATAAGCCACATGGGACCAAGTGAGGCTGCCTGGGCACCAAGGATGGCGCCTGACGTCTCCACCATCTGGAGGTGCATGCCTGGGGATCCTTGGATCTTGTTTTCACACACTAGTAACACATCCTGTAGAATTCTATCCATTATATTTTATCCGCACAATCGGAACAAATTTCAGGAACCTAAAAGGTTGTATTGAAAAATACGACTTTTGAGCTGACTGGCCCCCAAATGACAACTAGACATTCCGTTTTGGCAACTGTAACCCTGGTTTAAGGAGCCATTTGGTGCCTAGCTTATATGTATGAGTTTCTAACGCTGCAGTGGGTATTTTTCTGGGCATTTGCTTTTGGCGTTTTGGTTGCCTGACTCTCCGCACTGCTTGAAAAGTCTCCTCGCAGCAATAGCTTCTGCTTAAGGCATCTGCTTCTGGCTCCTTACTGGTGTTTGTAAAGCTCTTGGAGAAAGTGTCATGGAACTAATTACAAGGAAGTTAATAAGCCAGCAATCAGGTGAGGTGCCTTCTGCTCCTTTCCAGCCTGCTACAAAACCATCTATAGCAACCTTTCTGTCTATGAAGGTGGGGGGAGAAAAGAGGATAAATTGCTGTTTGCATATTTCTCCTGCCTATAGAGTTGGCCTATTAGGGAACAATCTTGTGCTCACTGGGAGGATGGAAGAGGAGGATATAGGGTGCTGTGGATCCCTCACTTAGCCAGCCACCACTGGGACCCTTCCTGCTGCTGCAGCAGAAAGCTGTGCTTGTGGTGGAGTCCAGAACAAAACATGTTGGGGGAGGTGGTTGATCTGAAGAACAGCCACTCCCCCCCCCGCAAAAAAACCCATTGACCAGCCTTGAAGCTGGTATAATTAAGAATGAACTAGTTGCCATCCACCCTATAGGGCAGCAGGGCGATGGATACAGTGGTTGCTGCACCATGTATCCTCTCCAATCCAGGCAGGTGAGATTGCTCTGTGCATTTGCAAATTAGGATACAATATGAATACACCGAGCATATGCACTTGCACACACAAAATATTGGGTGCCGTAGAATCATAGGATTGTATGTAACGTTGGAAGGATCCACGAGGGTAATCTAGTCCAACCCCTGCAATACATTCAAGTAAGATTTACTCAAGGGTAGACCCCCTGAAATGAATGAGTGTAGTAGTTAGAAAGTCAGACCCTAGGACCTGAGAGACCAGGGTTCAAACCCTCACTTAGCTATGAAGGCCACTGAGTGACCTGGGGCCAGTCGCTGCCTCTCAGCCTAACCTACCTCACAGGGTTGTTGTGGAGATTAATTTGGAGGGGGGGAATCATGTACGCCCCCTTGAGCTTCTTGAAGAATATAAAGTGGTCAATCAGTAAGTCAGGTCTATTATTTCCAATGGATCTACTCTAAATAAATGCCACCTATAGTGTCTTGTGATTAGTTCAGTTCTGGGCACCACAGTGTCTATAGTGTCTTGTGGTGTCCAGTTCTGGGCACCACAGTTCAAGAAGGACACTGACAAACTGGAACGTGTCCAGAGGAGGGCAACCAAAATGGTCAAAGGCCTGGAAACGATGCCTTATGAGGAACGGCTAAGGGAGCTGGGCATGTTTAGCCTGGAGAAGAGGAGGTTAAGGGGTGATATGATAGCCATGTTCAAATATATAAAAGGATGTCCCATAGAGGAGGGAGAAAGGTTGTTTTCTGCTGCTCCAGAGAAGCGGACACGGAGCAATGGATCCAAACTACAAGAAAGAAGATTCCACCTAAACATTAGGAAGAACTTCCTGACAGTAAGAGCTGTTCGACAGTGGAATTTGCTGCCAAGGAGTGTGGTGGAGTCTCCTTCTTTGGAGGTCTTTAAGCAGAGGCTTGACAACCATATGTCAGGAGTGCTCTGATGGTGTTTCCTGCTTGGCAGGGGGTTGGACTCGATGGCCCTTGTGGTCTCTTCCAACTCTATGATTCTATGATTCTATGATTCTATGATTCTAGTTCTTGCATCTAAATTAATCTGGGCTAAATACTATTCCAGTAGCAGCACTCATTCAGCTGTATACAATGCAGAGAATGTTGACAAGTGCTTTGATATGGATCAGAACTTGGTAATAAAGAATGCAATGCCAGCGATGAGTCCAGCAGCGAAGCAGAACCCAAAGCCACTCCCTGAAGTTGTGATTATTATTCTTCCAGTTGCAATTGTTATTGTAGGTCCCTTTGGGTGAAACTGGTCTCCCTCTGGTGACTTTGCATGCGGTCTAAGCATCCCTAGATTAATTAACATGGTATTTAATTTCATAGCACTGTAATTCCCTATGGAGGTACGGATTATTTGTCAAGTGAAAACAGTGCACTGTTTTCTGGAAGCTGTTAAGAGCCCTTTGAACAACAGATTTTAGGAATTACACAGGAGGTGGTACCAACAAAGGAAAGGGATTGGCTATCGAGCTAATATGAATGTATCTCATTTGTCGAACAAAAAATAAACTGCTAGAAATTGCTGACCGACTGCTTGGTGCAGTGTGAAGGAAAGACAAGGCAGTAATGCATAGCTCGTAAGATGTTCAGTAGTGGTGATGTTCTTCAAATAGCATAGCTATCTTCAAATATCTGAAGGGCAGAAACTTTCTAAAATGTGTGAACCAAAATCCAGTCATCTGTCAAAATTTACACTTATCTGAATTTTGCAGTGCAGTGTTTTTTTGTTGTTTAGTCGTTTAGTCGTGTCCGACTCTTCGTGACCCCATGGACCAGAGCACGCCAGGCACTCCTGTCTTCCACTGCCTCCCGCAGTTTGGTCAAAAGTGCAGTGTTTACTAACTAAGTAATGTGCATAAAAATACATATCCTGGGGTAAAGTGTGCATAAAAAGTGATTTAGTGATTGTAGCAATTGATCTGTGAGTGCTCTGGTAGCTAGGATTATTTCAGGCCTCCTTTTTGACCATACTATTACCCGCAAAGAAGACACTTTTTTCGTTAAACCAGTCATAAACCCTTGGACTTTGATGCAGGTAGGGTGGGCAACTGTGCCCTGGAAGAGGAAAAACCTCACCTCTACGAGAGAGCCATTGCCTTCATGCCCTGCCAGGAAAAACTGTTGAACTGCTGTGGGATATGGGATGCTAAATTAACTGGACATTTATTCTGATCCTTCAAGGCTCTTTTTGTATTCCGACTACAGGTTTGGGTTTTTTTAAAAAAAGTTTATATTAAGTAGTGGGTGGACATAGCAGATGACACAGAGATTTCTCCAAGTAGTTCTTTATATGGAACTGAACTGAACAGCAAACGGCTCAGCCGGCCTGCTTTTATTGGCTGTCAACATTGTAACAACAACAGCCCAGGGTTTCCCACCTAAATTAACTTAGTGGATCTGAGTGCAAACTATATACACAATACGCCCTGGTGACCAGGGTGAGAACTTCAATATATAACAGTTTATTTCTATCCTGTATTGTCACTACAGATCCTGAAAGATAGAAACTCCAGTGTAGATGCAAACTAATCTGGGTTACCAGATCACAATAATCAAAGATTCAATGAGCTGATGGAAGTGCGACATGAGACAGCCCATTAAGTTCTATGGAACTGTAACGTCTGGAACAAAATGAGTCATTAAAAAAATCTGTGCCTTAAGAACAGGGTCAGGTGAGAGACTCACAGCCTGCTCACCAGTATATCGCTAGATTCCTCATCCTCTGCCGTATTCTCAGCCGTCTGAGTTTCACATCTTTCAGCAACAGGTATCAGGTTGTTTTCTTGCAGCTGTTGTTTCAGCCCCTGGCCTCCCTCACTGGCAGCATATAGGTTCTCTTTCTTTGCTGCATCAGCTTTCACACAGTTCTTCACTAAAACTTGCACTTCTGTGTCAAGAGCTTTCACTTTGCCTTCGTACTCTGCGTATGCCTCCTGCTGCAGCTGTACCGAGAGAGAGGTCAGTACATGAGACACACATGTTGCTCAAATGCTCAGAAGAAGCCCAGTAGTTGCTTGTTTGTGGAATTTTAAATGGTGCTGCTGGGGGGAAAGCCTTTGTTTTACAAAGCCTCAGTTGTTAAGGGCCAAATTAGGCATGCTCACTTTTGTGATGGGGAGCTATTAGGATCATTTTTTTATGAAAAGTAGCTGACCATATTTGGATTGGGAGGGATTACTTTGTACACCCCCCCACCTTATGCCAGTTCTCTCATGCAAGGCACCTCGGCAGCCAAGAGCTTTGGGGAAGGGGGTAGGAACCGGGATTTTGGAATCACGTGGGCTCACTTTACCCTAGACAAGAGGTCAGCAGCCGTTTTGAACCAGTGAGCACATATGGAATACTGGGAAAGTATTGTGGGTGACCGTTACAAAATGGCTGCTGTCATTGTGGTGTGGAAAAGCACAAAATGGCTGCCATGGGGTTGTGGTATAACATCCGCCACTAGTGAACTCACAAAGAGAAGCTCTGCACAGGAGGGTGGGCATCGAATCCTGGCATCCACTGAAATGCAAGGATGTTGGATGGGGTAGATTCAAAGTAGGAGAGGCTTAACCATTGCAAACAGGAGCTAGGCAGGGACAACAAACAGTCCTTTGTGCATTTTGCTGAGCTATTTGCTGAGACCTTCAGCACATACCACAGCAAGTACAATCAAGCACACTGGTGTATGTGAGTGCTGTGCTGTTGACCCCTGCCCAACACCACATTCCCAGTCCAAATGGTCCCCTTGGTACTCCCAACTCTGGGTAATTTGTTTGCTGTTTCCTTTCTGCATGCTTATGTGCACTAGTCAGTGCCCAGCTGGCTTCGGAGTGAGGTTTGCACCACTTGCCCTCTAGTCTTTGTCAGACTTGCTTCATTGCCTGAAGCTCCCCAGAATGCCAAGCAGCCACTTGGGTGCCACAAAGCTGGAGAGGATGCTCAGGAGCGAAAGTGTCAACCACCCATTTCATCTCAACCATTCCATAGCAAAACTAGGGCTTCAAAAGGATTGTTGGCTTTCTCTTCTTAGAGCAGGGGGTTGGAGTAAATTATCTCTGGGGTCTATTCTAGATCTTTGATTCTCCCATCCTCTTACCTGGTTTTCCTTTTCCTTGATTGCTTCTAGGCAGGCTGCCTGCTTTTTCTCCAGTACTTCTTGGTCCCTAGCCTGTTTTTCATTCATCTTGAAGCAGGGAAAGAAAGTATTTTAAAAGCCACCATCTTCAAAGCAACAGTATAAAAGCGAAATAAAAAGAATAGTCCAGTAGCACCTTAGAGACCAACTAAGTTTGTTCTAGATATAAGCTTTCGTGTGCATGTACACTTCTTCAGATAGTATAAAAGCGTCAAATGTTATTGCTAGGTACTTGGGGCATAGGCTCATGGCACAAGTTTGCATAATGGTATAGACTGCCTCTGGGCAAACTGAGTTAGTGAGTGGGTGGGATTTCACACTAGCACTGCATTTTGCAGTGTGCTCAGTAAAAAGTGATTCAGCAGCAGGAATTCTGGGACCCAGCAAAGAAGAAGACGACGAGCTCAGGCCCCTAGGCCGCCCCCTAGAAACACCCCTGATGAATCCCTGTGGTCCATCAGCAATTGTTAAGCTGACAAAGCAGGAGTGCACCCTCAGGATTTCTTAGCAGCTAAGGCATAGCTATTTTTTTTTTTTTAATGTTTAAATATTAAAGGCCACTTTTCTGGGCAAATGGCTATCCAAAGCAGCTTGCAACCAAGGACTATAAAAGAAAAAAGAACTAGTTAATACTGTCATCGTGAGAAGGACCTCTCTCCTTTGTGGCCACCCACCTTCCTGACCTAGGGGGCAGGCACAGCAGGAGATTTCAAGTTCCAGTGGGGTGGTAAAGGTGCAGGTCCTCCAATAAATGGTTCGGGCCTAAGCTAAGCTGAGTGAAATGATCCTGAGAGTGTACTTTTGCGTTGTACAATTGGACTAAGATTTGCCAGAGGCCTTATCCAACTAGTTTTCGTGACAGCCTTACCTGCTTGACCATCTGTACCACTTCCTGAATGTGCGCATTGTTGATTTCTCTCTTCAGTCTGTAGAGAAAAAACCACCCTATCAACACACTTTGATAATGATAACCTTCAGCAGGGAAACGCTTCAGTTAGTCATGACTGAGAGGTTTATCACAGATGCCCAGTTAAGAATTAAAATGACAGGGTGTTAAAGGTACATGATTTGCCAGCAAAAGGCATTGTGTTGTAAAGAATTGTACTAAAGTGATAGATTTACAGGATTTCCCTGTAGTGGTGATGATAGCAATGTGTATCAGTTAAGGAAACCTCCACAAATGAATTGGGTTGTGGTAACCTGAGAATGTGCTGTGCAGTACTTACGCGTGTCTGACAAGGACCAGGGAGGGTTAGGTTCAAATTCTCACTCAGCTATGAAACTCACTTGGGACCTTAGGCCAATCACTGTCTTTCAGGATTGCTGAGAGGGTATGTGAAGCGTGTGTGATAAGCACAGATCAGCTGAGGATGCGTGGGAGAGTGTGTGGGTCACACTCATGGCTGATATGTGGCCCCTAGAGGGTTGCTCAAGGATGAATGTGGCCCTTGGGTCAAAAAAGGTTAGCCATCATTGGTTTAGCAGGATACCAGAATTCTCACACTGTTTTTAAGTTTTAGGCTCTTTGCAAGTAAAAAATTGTTTCTAGCTAGGCATGGAGGAGAAATTCTGTTTTGTTTCCATTTTAGCTACCTCATTCACACTTCTTGAACCAATATGCAAACTGAAATATGGCCATCCTTCAAAATGTGCACTTTTCCAAATTTTGCAATAGCAGTTCTCTGTCCAAACCATATACAAAAATATTAGGGGGAAAGGTGCATTAAAATGCACATATTAGTGAAAATAATATTAAAATGCATTACATTACTGGGATTTGCTTGCAAAAATGCATGCATGAGTCAAAATGTGTTTATTAGGATAAATTTGCACTAAAATACTGGTGAAGAGGATTAAAAAAATAAATTGCAATTTGCTGCAGAAATGTGGAGATCTAAAATTAAGACTGGAAAAAGGAAAATTAGGGGTAGGCAACCTAAGGCCCGGGGGCCGGATGCGGCCCAATCACCTTCTCAATCTGGCCCGCGGACAGCCCGGGAATCAGCATGTTTTTACATGAATGGAATGTGTCCTTTTATTTAAAATGCATGTCTGGGTTATTTGTGGGGCATAGGAATTTGTTCATTCCCCCCCCCCCCAAAAAAATATAGTCTGGCCCACCACATGGTCTGAGGGATGGTGGACGGGCCCACGGCTGAAAAAGGTTGCTGACCCATGGCTTAGAGGGTCAAAATTGACAGATTTGTCCATCTCTATTTCTAGCTAATGCCCAGCCCTGTAAAGAGTTCAGCAGATACAAACTCCAAAGAGGCCAATCAGTCTGCCACAGTACCTTTCCTGGGCACTCTTGTCGGTTGTGTTCTTAGCCATGGTCTGAATTTTTTCCAATCTTTTCACCTCTAGTTTCTTTTTCATTTCTTTAGTGTCACTGTAGAGGAAGATATCACCTAGAGTTGATCGATTTCAGCAATAACACATTTTTATCTCTGTAAATTGCTGTCTTCTTGTCTACCTAATGTCTTCAATCATTTCAGTCATAGAGCACAGGTTAGTAAAGGAAGCACCACATAATGCTCTTTGTTTACAGGCCTGAAAATGTTCCTTGCCGGAGGTAAATGATCCCAGTGGAATGAGAGAAAATGCATAGGTATTGTGTGCAGGTTACATCATGCAAATCCCTTCTGACCACCCCTTCTATTTCTTGCCCAGCCAAACGACAGATGAAGTAGACTAGCACCAACCAGGACTGCATGCACTGAGCCGTTTCAAAATAACTGCACCCTTCCTATCAGCTGCAATCCAGTCTGAGCAGGGAAAACACAAGCGAAAATTAAGCCATGCAAAATTAGTAGATTAAAACGCTGGAAAAAACTTACATTATTTTGTTACCTACCTTTCCCAGGATTCCTTTAGTGCCTTTAGCTCAGATGCTTGCTTTTCTCTTGCAAGCTCAATTATTTTAGAAATTTGCTGTCCAAAGATTAAAACACAGGGTAGAATGTCAGAATTTAATTTTACTCTTTTTCTTTTCTTTCTAAAACTGCAAGTTGTTCCTCCATTTGTGGGAGGGCCTTTTATCCAGTGGAAGCTCTTGCTGGAGGAAGGGAGAAAGAGGCAATTTTTGCAAGTTCCTACTTCTGTTTGCAGCCCATTGTGCCACCTTTTTCATTGTCCTGGAAGAGCCCTGGACAAGCTGGAACAGACCTTAAGGGTGCTGCAGGGAGAAGGAGGAATCGGCAAAATTGTAGCCTTCCCTTCCTGCAGCAGGAACAGCCCATGAGCAGAGTTCCTACGATAAATCTGGCTCCAACCTGTATTCAGCCATAAAATAGGGACCCCCCATGAGGTCTATAACAGCTAGTTTGGGGTATATTTGACACTGTCTGTGACACATAGACTTGAACATCAGACAGCCATAGCAGTGAGGATGAGATGCTGCTGCTCTCTTATATTAAAATCTACAGAACAAGCAAGTGGAAAACATGGTTTTCCCTCACCCTTACCTGCCATTCCTGCGCTGAACGTTTTCTTGTGAACAGATTTATTTGTCTGACACTACTCAGTTGCAACCAAATGATCTGAGTTGTGTTCAGGCAGTAGCACTTGGGATCACTGACTTCATGCCTTGAGATCCTCAAAGATCTTCCTCTGAGTGCCCCTAACCAAATGATGTGCACTAGGTCCTTTTCAGTGGTGGCATTGCCACTATGGGATGCCCTCCTCAAAAAAGGCGCACATGGGGCATATTTTGGTGCCATTTCAGTGTGAGGTAAAGATCTTTTTATTTTCCCAGGCATTTTAATCTGTCTTTAATCTGTGCTTACTCTATGTGACTTATGTTTTTATGCTGTATTATATTTATATTGCTGCTTTTAGTGCGATTAGATTTTAAATGGTTTCATCTTCTGTTGTGGGCTGCGCTGAGAACTCTGTTGTAGGATGACCTGTAACTACTGCAAGCAAATGTTAAGTAAGGAAAGGGTAATAAATCTTCTATCTGTACCTCTGTGGCATGGAGCTCTTTCTTCTTCCGAATTGCATCATACTGCTCTTCTCCTAGCTGCATTAGCTCTTTCTCCAGCTTCTCCTTCAGCTCCAAGACTCTGTTGTCAGGAGGACTCTCTGCCATCTCACCGGAGTTCCTTCCTGAGCTGCTGTCATCCACAGTCCACTTCCTGCAACTTCAGACGAAGAGGAACAATTCTCACAATTTGGCTAATATTGTGACCAATTCACTGCTGTACCACCAAGGAGCCATTTTTCATGAGATCTCTGCATGGCATCATATTGCCACTATGTTCTATAACAGCTATAGATTATGGGCCTTATTCTGCCATGTGAGAAAGAAGAGAGGCAGGCAGGGAAACCATTAGGCCTTTGCCAGTCAGACTGTCCACTTTCAGGACCAATGAACATCACCTGCCCCATGAAAAGGAAGATTAAAGGCTGGGAGAGGAGAGGGAATTGTTTGTGTTTTATTTTTATGAACATGAGACTCTTAATCTCAGGATCATGGGTTTGAGCCCCCACAATGGGGTAGAAGATTCCTGCATCGCAGGGGATTGGACTAGATCAGGCATAGGCAAACTCCAGCCCTCCAGATGTTTGGGACTACAATTCCCATCATCCCTGACCACTGGTCCTGCTAGCTAGGGATGATGGGAATTGTAGTCCCAAACATCTGGAGGGCCGGAGTTTGCCTATGCCTGGACTAGAAGATCCTTGCGGCCACTTCCAACTCTGCAGTGATTATGGAATTGTAGAATTGATTATAGAATTCCATAATCATAGGATTGTAGAGTTGGAATAGTCCCTGAGGATCTTCTAATCCAACCCCCTGCAGTGCAGGAATAGTCTATGCTTCTCTGTGATGGTGAGTGGGTGGGACAGTAGCGGAACTGTAAACTGCCATGGGTGCCGTCACAAAAAGGCAGTATATAAATCCTATAAATAAATAATATAAATAACTTGCTCTTTAAGCAGTAGAGCCATCATTAATCCTTGATTTTGCTTCCTTTATACCCTGCAGCTGTCATATTTAGAAAGTGGCTACATAGCAAAACTGTGGTATTGTAATTCTCTGTTTATGTAACAGCTGTTTATTGCAGCTGTTGTGTAAGAAATGCCCTTTTATTTTGTTTCCCTTTGTGAAGAGGCATTTCCTTAAAATACTTTGGGATCTCTGAGCTTTGTGATTAAATAATTACATGAGACACATCTGTGATTGGATTTTCTTCAGTGCTTTGAATTGCACCTTTGCTTCCTTCCTTGTCATTGTGGCATTCCCCTTCTGTTTCGTTGTGTATTTGTGTGGCAGGTATCTATACGACTGAGAATAGTAGTACACTGTTCCTGCCACCTGCCAGGGGCTTCTCCTCACACTCTTTTCTAGCACTGAGATTAACACAGTATCAACACACAAATCAGTAACACACACCTAAATCTCTCTCTCTAATGCACATACCTAAATCTCTCTCCTCTGGAAAAGCCTAAAGTCCTATAATGTCTCAGTAGTCGAACAAATTCCTTTTATGCCATGATACATACATTTATGAAAGAAATAAAGTTACAGTTAACAGCAAGTCTTCTGATGGCCAATAAGGATCCCACAGCCTTTTCTGCTCATGATCCAATTTCTACCTTTTCTTTTTCTGGGTTTTAGGTGGGCATGGCATTTTCTTTTTGCCAGCTTGCGTGCCCAACTCCATGAAAAGGACGGCATATTTCTGCAACAGCTCTTCCTTGTGCTTCACTGTCTTCCGTTCCACCTCCTTCAGGTCTTTCTCTTGCTTCTTCAACAGTTTCCCAAAATTCTTCATCTGCTGCAGCTCCTCAAAGCTCGCCGTTTGCAGCTCTGAAACATAGCATGAAAAGGAGATGCATCTGCTTAAACGAGATGCTAAATTGCCACTTATTTTCACCATCCACTTGAAGGACCTTTCTTTGCTATACTCCAGGCACATCCAACTCTGAAGAGACTACAATCTACTCCCAGTATAAAAAAACTGGGAGTGATCTACCCATTGTCATTGGAGGGGGGAGGAGCATGCGTGGGGTGGGTGGATTGCCCAGAGTTGTTGAGCCCAGAGTTCTTCAGCTTTTATTTCTTAACTTCCAGTAAACTTTCATTTAATCTCACGATTGATAAGGGTCCCACACTACCAGGATCAGCCAGGGATCTACCAGTAGATTGCAATCTACTGGTTGGACACGCCTTCATATACTCCATCTCCTCTCAAGGTGATCCTATGATTGCACATACCTATATCACAGCATCTCAGCACACAAACCACAATATTTTATCCCTGGGAAAACATAACACTTGCCTCTACGAAAGAGTTCTGCGCAGATGCGACTCTGCAAATGTCAGAGGCCCTTGTTGGGTATTGTTTGTGACACTGGAGTCCACAATATCTTATGCATGTACAGGGCTTACCTGGGCCCCTTTCCACTGTGTCTGCCATGCCCTCTGGAAAGCCATTCCTAAGACACAGGACCCTCCAGATATGCAATGCAGAGTAGAGGGTTAATGATTCCCCCCTCTTGCATAGATTGCAACCCACGACATTTTTTGAACTTTTAAAATGTGTGTCTCTGTGTGAAGTTCAATTTATTTATTTTTTGGAAAGTGTAAATATTGCTGTAGAATCTTATGGACACTGTAAGCTCTCCTATTTTCTGTCTTCAGTGCAGGAGCACTCATTTAGCCACACCTTTTTAAAAAATGGCTAGCCATAACAAAGTCACTACCTACCTTTGCAGCATTGTCCCATAATTTTATGAACCTTCTGCTTAGCCTTAGAAACCTTCTGTTTATTCTTATATTTTAGATGCCCTCCAGCACACATCTAACTACTTAAAATGTGTGTGCATGTGTGTTCTTCCACCCCTTAAAAATATGCAGATAAAAAAGTGATGGACAATTCTATTGTTTTATTTTTGTAAACCACTTTGAGGTATTGGCACAAATGGAGAATAGACAATCGCTCAATAGAACAGGTAGCAACCTTTAAATACCTGGGTGTAACCTTCCAGGAAAGGGGCTCCTGGCGCTTTCAGATTAATAATACTATTGCAAATGCAGAAAGATCTACCAAAGCGTTAATAAGATTCTTCTATGGGAAAGGGGGCCAATACATACCGGCAGCCTCCCAGGTCTTTGCTGCCAAAATACTATCACAATTGTTATATGGATCCCAGATCTGCAGCTTTAAAAACCTTACTCTCTTAGAGGGATTCCAAACTAAGTTTTTCCGCTGCCTGCTTGGATCCCCTCTTGCGTATCCAACATAGCGGTCCGTTTGGAGGTTGGGCAAATTCCTATCAGTTCTCGGATATGGATATTGAAGATCCATTATTGGCTAAAGCTTATTTTCTTCCGGGTTGGGCTGGCACCTTTAACCTTATTAGATACCTACCAATCCAGATGGAAAGCTACACTGCTGGAAAAGCTTAAAGGCTTGGGGATCCCACAGCAGACCCTGATAGCGACAGGCTTCGAGAAAGCTAGGACTACAATTCGCGAGCGTATCTGGGACGTAGAATTACAATGCCACATGAGCGAAATGATCAAACATCCAGCAATAAGGGACCGTGGGAGAGGTTTCTCTCCAGCTAACTATCTGTCAGGTCTTCAGGTAACCAAATACAGACGGTCTTTTGCCCTCGCCAGATTCAACGTTCTCCCTTCTGCCTTACTTCAGGGCAGATTTGAGGGTAAACCATACACAGCACGGGTCTGCCCTTGTGGCTCGTTGGAAGTTGAAACTGCTTCACATGTACTATTACGTTGTCGTCTTTATGAGGATATACGTTTGACTTTTATTACACCTGTTTTGCAAAAGTCCAGGAAAGAATCGGAACACCATAGTTTAAAATTACTGTTAGAGGACAAGAATCCCAAGACTACATTAAATGTAGTCAAATTCTGTGCGTCTGCAATTAATCGCAGGAAGCAAGTGGTATCCCATAATGACCAAACCCCCAAATGTTAATTATAGGGGGCACGCTAATAATTAACTTTAATTTTTTATATTTAAATCCTTGTTATATTTATATTGTCCTCTGTATTTCTGATTTTTTTTATTTTTTTTTATGATCTGTGATATTGTGTGTGTTGATGCTGGTCTGTGACCATATTAATAAATTCATTCATTCATTCATTCACTTTGAGGTATTTTACAATTAAGCAGTGTATACATTTTATGAAATAATAAAGTATGAATCTGTAGCACTAACTACTTTTCTGCAACAATAAACCTGCAGTTTTATTATTTTCATTTAAAAAAACTGTATAAGATTACATGATTCCTGTTAAGAAAACTGGCTGGATTGTTAAAGTGTGTCAGTTAAATCATTCCAACACCATATTTTTAAGGTCCAGGTAATCCCAGAAAATGAAAATATGCTGTTGGGATGTGCTTTGCAGGATTCTGTGGCTATGTCCAGAAGCTGCTATCAATTCTGTGCAGGATATAAAAAGAATATGGGGAAAGGTGAATTGGGGCCTGTGATTGACTTACCTCACATTTTGTAATGAGTTCACTTCCAGTACAGTTACAGTAGCACAAGGCTAGCCAACATGTTGCCTTCTAGGTGCTGCTGGACTGCAACTCCCATCATACCTTGCTATCGGCAATGCTGGCTAGGGCTGATGGAAGTTGGAGTCCAACAACATATGGAGGTTGCCATATTGGCTGTCCCTGCAAAATCAGGGCAGAAATTAAAGTACGGTAATTTGAACTTGAATGTTGCCATTCAACAGGAACAGGATTAGAAATACCTGTAGGTTCTTTTGTAGGTTCTTTTGTGGTCTCTTCTTTTCCTGTCGAGGTTCCTTTTCCATTCAGGGTTCCTGAGGGGCAAAAACACACGACGGATGAGTGAGCTTATTCTGTCTCGTGAAAGATAACAGCCACTGAAATTGATCACAACCAGCATGTTAAGTGAGTCCCAATGAAATGAGAAATGTCAACCCTGCTTCTTGTCTCCTGGATCAATATCATTTCTTTTCAGAATCTGAACAGCATATATTTAAGCTGCCGTGCTCAGCCCCAACCATATCCATAGCATTACCTCCAGGCCCGTTTGAAGGAGGAGTACTAAAGGTCCCTGTGGCATTATGTATCCCGTTGGTATTGAGTTGAACAGATGAAAGACTTTTTTGCAAGTCAGGCCCCTAAAACAAAAATTAATTGTGCATCAGTTATAGCAAAACGGATCACTAGAAACAACTGGACACTTTCCCCTCAGTTTTGCTTCGTGGCATTGTGTATTTTGCCACACTGAAACTATAGGAGGCATAAGAGAGAGCCATAAGGTACATCTTTAATCTTCTTGCAAACTTGCATCACTGTGGACTTTGGGTTTTAGTCTGGTTGGTGGTGGCACCCTCTTGTCCCTGCTGGAAGCTGAGGAGACACTGGCTTGTGTCTATGTGGCTGAACAGGCAAGCAGAACAGGAGATTTAGGAACAAGAAATAAATACACTAGAATTGAGGAGGGGGTTGTATTGCAGATTGTGGCAGGGAAATGTGATGCTTGTGGTTACTAGTACAGTAGTGCACTAATGTGCCAGGCACAGGAGCCTTCTATGGAAGTTTGTGTTACTGCAGTATTTAATCCATTAACTTGGTCAATCAGTCAAAGCCATCCATTGATTTAATACCTTAACTGCCTGCAGTGGCATAAATAATTTCAAACACAATGCTAAGAATCCCTTCCCATCTCTAACTCTTTCAAAGAATCCTGTAGATATAATTAATGTGGTATGTAATGCTTGAAGCAACTGCTTTTGATGTGAAAAACAGTCCCCAGATACATCCTATTTGAATTTTTTAAAAAGATCTAGTGGGTGTAGGTTTTCCTATCCCAAAGAATGAATGTTCATTTTTTTAAATTGCCAGTAGCTAGCTTCTCCATGGAGAAAACTAGCATTTGGGGCTGCCTCTCCTTTTATGGAAAATGGATATTCTAATTCAATATGGAAATGCACACATTTAAAGATATAGGATGCTGTGATGGCATTGTACACATGAAGGAAACTATTAAAATTTAAGTCCAAGTGTGTTCACTCATTCCTTTCAGTTAGTGTCCCCCTTGTAAAATTAATTGCATGTGGTTCAAGCCAACTCTGCAATACCCAAAATGGGTAGAATTCTGGACCATCATTTTAAGATTATTCTTGGGAACTGAACTTTACTCATGATCCAAATTCTGCTGCCAGCTTCTGCCTGTAGGCCCCTCCTAGGGCGAAAAAGTCTCCTTTTAAGAATTGGTTCCCTTCCCACATTCCTGCTCTTGATTCCCCTAAGCAAATAAAACCCAGATGGAACCTCCACGTCTTCTCTACTTACCATTTCAGGCATTTTTGACACGCGCCATTTGCAGTAACTTCAGCTTTTATTGCATGAATTCTGCTGTTAGTCACCTTGAACTGTACAAGTGAAAGTAGAATGCAATTATTCTGAGTAGGTAAATAAATAAAAGTATCTGTGGAACTCACCTCAGGAGTATCCTCTTGGCTCTTCTCTGATTTTTTGTCATGTGCGTTAAAAAACTTTATTGGGTTGGAGAGCGCCATGGTGAGATCTAGGGAAATAATCCAGGATTTTCAACAATATCATATCATCCCTCTCCTACTTATTCCTTACTGCTATGTTTCTAGGAGTATGTTAGAGATCATATATCCTGAGTTTTGAGTCTCTCAATTCTCCAGATTCATGCATAGTAGTACAGGTTCATTAAGGGAACAACCCTACTGCAAGTTCTGTCAGGATGAGCAGGCTAGGATTCGGCATATATCTGGATAAGCCAGGGGTTTTCAGCACAGTTGGGCTACACCGGCTTAACTCTCGCATCCTCATCTCAGCATCCCCTACATCCCAGCTGGCTATGCTGAGCCCAGTGGAACTTAAGCTGGTGTAAACCCTGAAAAAGGGGTGTGTCTCTTTAAGCAATGGTGTTCTTGGGACACATGCCTCATGAATAGGAGATGGCTACCCACATGAGCCAAACCTCAGGACACATTTCCACTTCACCTCTCCCAGAAATTTATGAAAATCACTGGATTTATGAATACATCAGCCAGCCCTTAAGAAACAACTATTACAAATAATGACCACCTGACCATCATGCCTCAAGTTATCAAAGGGCCTACAAAGGGCCTTGGCAAGTCACATTCTGGATCTGGTGCTTGTAATGGGTTGGTGAAAGCGGGCCAATAGTGGAGGGTTTGTTGTGATCCAGTTGTCATGGTCAGACCATTTTCTAGTAAGGTCTACACTGCTAACTCGTTTTTCTTCATGGTGGTGGTTTAACCTTTGAAATTCTTCATGGCACAGAATCCAGATACTGTAAGGATCACCTCCCATATTAACCTGCCCAAATATTCCCAGA
Source organism: Podarcis pityusensis (assembly GCF_964106645.2). Lineage (NCBI taxonomy): Eukaryota > Metazoa > Chordata > Lepidosauria > Squamata > Lacertidae > Podarcis > Podarcis pityusensis. Next base: position 42,425,080 of record NC_138028.1, read on the forward strand.
GTGTCACCACCATCGCAGATCAAGAAGGCAGATCTGTGGCACCCCCAATATGGAACTCTTTCCCAGGTATCTGCTGGATTATCTTTTCGGTGAAATGTCATAGGAAGACATTGTCAAAATAAAAAAAATCCTTCCAGTAGCACCTTTAAGACCAACTAAGTTAGTTCTTGGTATGAGCTTTCGTGTGCAAGCACACTTGTTATTTCTTCAGGCATTTGAATGATGCACATTTTTAATATTATAAGGGTGATGCAATTTAAACTCTGCTAATATCTGCAGGTTTCATTCTGCTGTTTTAATTAATACGTCATTTGCTATTTTGTATTGATTTTAACTGAGCCATTAACTGAGTACATTTTATCATTGTAGTTTTTCTTTTCATTGTAAACTGCTCTGGGGTAGATATTATGAAGATGCCACTAAACAAAAAAAGATAACTACATCCCTCTTTCAGGTTTTTGGAATACGGTACCTGCCCACGAATCCGGAACATAGTCTTTCATCTCCACATACACAAAGAGAGAAGGCATTGTAAGTGGCATGTTGCTCTCACTACGAAGGCAAACATGGTGATAGCCTAAAACAGAAAGCACATATCCCAATAGAAACAGGTGGCAAACAGAATGCTACTGAGGGACTGTTTTGGAAAATGCTGGAGGCAATCAGAAATCAGCTTCAGATGATGCAAGGTGCAGCAAGTCACCTGCAATGGCAGGTTCTGCGTACCAGTAAGCAGGGCTGGCCCAAGGCATTTTGGCACCTGAACCACAAAATGGTGCCCCCACCAGGGGAGAAGGGGTGAGTGAAGATCCACATCAGGAACAAGGGGCAATAGTGATCTACATCAGGAACTAAGTGTGTGGGGAGACCAGTAGCACCTCCAATTTGCCAAGAGGCTGCTGTGGAGGTGGCATGGTGGGGGGTAGGCACTGAGGAGGGGACACATCCAACCTCCCAGGTGCACACTGCAACCATTGCTGCCACAGTGCTTTCCTTGGAGTCTGGCTCTTCTGCCCCTCTGGATTCTGCTGCCTGAGGTGGTTGCCTCACCTTATCTCATGGATGGGCCGGCCCTGCCAGTAAGGATAGTGGGCATGGGAGCTGACTCATGGAGCACAGGCCCTCAGAAAGTTATCCTGTATAAGTCCTATTGAAATGGCCAGGAGTTATGAATCACAAATAATAGAATTGTAGAGTTGGAAGCGACCACAAGGATCATCTGGTTCAATCTCCTGCAATGCAGGAATCTTTTGCCCAACATGAGGCCTCATACCCATGACCCTGATATTAAGAGTCTCATGCTCTACCAACTGAGCTATAGTTGTGGAAGCTCCGTTCATTTCAATTAATTGTGGCAATGTCTCAGTCTGGTGAGGAAAACAATAATTTCCATATACAAACCATGACACATTCTCACTATGAATATTTATGGCTCTGGAAATGATAGGGTAGAAGTTAGTGAAAGGACTCTAGAAAAGCACAGGCAAAATGACCAAGCAGCTTTTATATACAAATAGACTAAATTGCTAGATTTTTCAGTTAACAGGGGATGCAGCTATGATTGAGTTATATAGAAAGGGAAGAAGCAGAGGGCATTTGGTAAAATTAATAAGCATCAAGTTTAATACCAGCAGAGATTACACACACAGAGATATGAAACAAATACAAAGCTCACTGCCACTAGCAGTTTCTACATATATCCTATAACACATGAAGGGCATGTGGATTCATGCAGAAAAATTACCAGTCAACCAAATGATCTAGTGAAGAAAGTAAGTCCATTTTCAGAAATCTCAAAAATAGTCCATTCTCACCTGAACGCACAGCAGTGATGGGAATGACACGTTGCCCTATGAACTTGCCTCCTTCCTCCCAAACCACAATTCTGAGAGAAGCTAGCTCTGGCATCAAAATCTGTCAAGAAAGAATCAAATGATGCTTATCTTCAATTGACTTAAAATATTTTAGAAAATGGAGTTCTCAAGAATCATGAACTCCTGGATTGTCCAAGTATTTTCTTTTATACTTCCAGTTCATTTGTTTTTGCTAGCTCTGTTCCTTGTAATAACGGACTATGTTTTATTTAACCTACTAGTGTCCTGTAGGTTATAGCTGGCTGAGAAAACATAGCGCTTGTGCAGTTGCACAACACTGATTTGAATGCAGCATTGTATCAGCCTAATTGATTCTAAGTAAATGCCAAAGCATACAAAACAGCTTAGCGTTCCCTATTTTGTTTTGGTTTTTTAGCACACAATCCCCCCCCCCCCAATAACCAGAGGTAGTGTGTGTGATAAGGAATATGTGTTTTGGGAAAGAAGGAAGAACTGTATGAGATATGGTTCATAATGTTGAAACAGGAGTATGGCTGATTTAAACATGATAACCCTAAATAGACAGCTCACAATGGGCTAAGTTTATGTCCTGAACAACAGACAACTAAATTTCCTCACCATTCACTGTAAAAACTTCACTCCTTTGCACAGGAAGATGTTATCTTAGGAGGTGATCTAAACTGAAACATTAGGGAATCTCACTACAAAATGTACATGTCAGGCAGCATCTCTCCTCCAATGATCGCAGGGAACTTAAAACTATTGCACCTCCTTGAGAGGTGGGGACTGTGAGATACGCAGAGTGAATTTGACTTGACAGACGTGAGCTTTTCATTTCATACCAATTTAAAACAAATACCTGAATCAATTTTGTTACGGCTTCCAGCTCACTACTCGCTATGGTAACATCCACAAATATTGGCTCTATAAAAATTACAGATCACACGTCTGGCTCAACTTCTTTTACATTGAGCTCATAGTTAGAAATGAGTCATTCCTGGTCTCTTAAACCAGCTTTGCTTGCTAATCAGGACATTAGAGAATGAACTGAGACAGCTCTTAAGAATTACTTTGATGAGAATAAGCAGGAGGGGACTTCTATTATGGGAGGTTCAGGGGAATTTGTATAAAAGGTTGGGGTTTTTTTATAGAGAGAAAAGAACCTTCTCTGAGATAAAGAACTAAGAACTAGAAATGTCCTTACTATTACAGGAATACAAGAGGACCGGGTCAACTAAAATAATCAACGCTGCCAAATTTATACATGAGGGGGAAATAAAATTAAGATGCCTTCTAGTTCAACAAAGCAAGTGTATATTTCCATAGTCCATTTGATTTGCAAGTTCCACTTTAAAAGCACAGAACAAAATATTTTGTGGGTTCATAAAATAAGAACAGTGGACTTGGATCTGGAATATTTTAATTTTAAAAAGCTTGTTCAGACAAGAGCTCAGTGGGTAATTTTTGGATAAGCCTCAGTCTCTCAGCTTCAGTTCTCCATCTGTGAAATGGAAATGTCAATTATTTGCCTCACAAGGTTGCTAGGAAGAAGGAAATCAGTATTGTAAAAAATGCTGTGCATGAAAGTTGTCAAAGGAAATGTAAAATATAAGCAAGAGGCTCCTAGATCACTCAACCCCACATACGCTATTTACACTGTAGTTTGAAAGTTGACCTCAGTCCATGGAAGTCTAGAACTGTCAAAGAAGCTTGTTCTTAGAAGAGACACCTGTTGCATGAGGCACTGTTACCTTTTCAAAGACAAAAGCATCCTCCTTCCATACAGGGTTGATTGAGTTGGCATTTGGTGACATCTTGGTTCTGTATCTGCGTTTTGGATCACCCGGCAGTCCATATAACTCCACTTCTACATATGACCTCACACTACGTTCTGAGAGGAACTGACCAGAAAGTATCTACGAATACATGGAAACAAGATCAACGGAGCATTTACTTAAACCCAGTTTACATCATCCATCGTTATATCATTAGAGACTGTCACTATATTGCAGATGGAATTCAATTACATACTGGCAAAATACATATTGCACAATTAAAGTGAAATTGCCACTCTGGTGCAACAATCCCCCCTCATCTCACAACTTGAACTTTTTGCAGGAAGGAAAGTGATGGGAAAACACACTGAAAAGCTGCCAAATGTGAGATAACGACTGCTCAGTACAATGTTGTATAACCTCCATGCAAACTTTGTGAAATCAGGATGATTACACAATAATTAGTTCGTTGGGGAAAGTCCTTAGTTTGTGGTTCTTCTCTACTTTAATCCTTCAGATGCATTTTCTTGCTTTAGTGCTACTTGTGTCATCTTTCTATTGCTCATTCTCCATTTTCATTTGATTCACTACATTTAAACACTGAAGGAAACTAGCCTTTTTCAAAATACCACTTTGCAGGTTACTGCAGGTGCGTTTTTCCACAAAGAGCCTTGCTGGGTGATAAATGTCTCGGGGCCTCGGGACTATACACCTGTTTAAAGGGCTCTAAATCCAGAAGCAACCTAGCGCTTGTTACTTACTGTTATTGAGAGTGTGCTCGCCACCACCACATCAATGCGATCCACAGAGAAAGGGTCAAATTGCTTATCTGGGCGACGCATGAAGTCATGCTTGAGAATATAGCCGCTCTGCCCATTGAATTCAAAGAGAGCCAGATTCTGCTGCATGGGAATATCTGTTAAGGGAGCAGGCCAACAGGAATAAATAGGTAGGAGTGTCTGTTAGCATGTATGTATAGTATGAATGAAAGCAGATGAAATTGTGCTTCAGCAGCATATTCATTTCAAAAGTCCTCAGTGTGCTTTACATAAAGGGGATTAGCCACCTATGGGCTTACTCAAGTTTCAACTATAGGGCCACGTTCCAGCACAGATTCTGAAAGTGCCCATTTGTTTTTAACTGCTCTGGCACCTTTATATGAGTGCACTCCTACATACATCTACTCAGGAGTAAACCCCATGGCATTCTAATCGGTTTATTGCAGAGTTAACTCCACACAGCAGCCTATTTCATGAGATGTATACCTCACTAATAATTATGTTCCAACACTGATGTCACCTATGTGTAGAAATATATATATATAGGCACCATCATGTATGAAAGCTGTACATCTGCTTCATTCCATGTACACATGCTGGGAAGCTGCAAATTGACTGTACACATGTGGTGAAAGAAGCACATCTGTACTTGTCACATGTGATGATATAAAACTTTCTCCTAAATGGAAATGATATTGATGTAGGAAAACATTCATGAGTAAAGTGCTGGTGGATGTTTGCACACAGGCACTGAGATACATAGGACAATAAATCAAACTAATAAGGAAGAATGGAAGATAATGAGGAAAACTGCATCTTCCTGCCACTTCTATTGGATATCCAGTTTTAAAATGAATGAACACCTCAGTCCACTTTCTCATTACATTCCTTGTCCCATTCCTCTTACAATTCCATCGACACCTTCATTCTCTTGTGTACTTTTTTTTATTCATCCTGCCTCCCTTTCTCCCAAATTTATTATACTGCCTCCCCGCAAGTTCCCATCTGTTCACTTTATCCTTTCCTTTTCCTCCCACTCTTCTCCTCATCACACAACTCTGCTCTTCTATGCATGAGTGTAAGGAAGAAAGGAAAATTACTGAAGAAATGGAACAGAAGTCATACTGGCCATTGTGTTCCAAGGGAGACTGAACCCCTTCCCTTCCTCACAGTGAAATGAGAGTAGATCAAACTATGCAAGGCTGCAGCTTTGAGGGGGGTCACAGATGTTGCACTACATTACACATCCACTGCAGGTCAGGCATCCCTTATGTGCTCTGACTTGCTATATTAGCACTGCAACAAGCATCTGGTAATGTCATCTGCACCAGCAACATATGGTAACTGCTGCAGGCAAGATGAAGTGCTGCACTCGTACTGTCAATATACACAATATATACAGTGGTGCCCCGCAAGACGAATGCCTCGCAAGACAAAAAACTCGCTAGACGAAAGGGTTTTCCATTTTTTGAGCTGCTTCGCAAAACGAATTTCCCCTATGGGCTTGCTTTGCAAGACGAAAAATGAAAACGTCTTGCAAGTTTGTTTCCTTTTTCTTAACACCGTTAATACAGTTGCGACTTGACTTCGAGGAGCAACTCATAGAACGCGGTGTGGTAGCCTTTTTTGAGGTTTTTGAAGACTTTGGTGATTTTTGAAGCTTTCCCAAAACTTCTTTTAAACTTTTAAAACTTTTTTGGGGGTTTTTGGATTTTGGGTTGGGGTGTTTGGAATTCAAGGACTTGGTGTTGGGGAGGGGTTTGCAAGAATCTGGAAGCTTGTGTGTGTGTTTTTTTCTGCATTTTTATGATTTTCTGTGACCATTGGGCCACTCTGCTATTTTTTAAAAAAAATTCTGGATTTGAATTTCTGTGTGGCGGGTGGCTGGGGGAACAGTTGAGGAGGGGTTTGCAAGAATCTGGAAGCTTGTGTGGTTTTTTTCTGCATTTTTATGATTTTCTGTGACCATTGGGCCACTCTGCTGTTTTTTTAAAAAAATTCTGGATTTGAATTTCTGTGTGGTGGGTGGCTGGGGGAACAGTTGGGGAGGGGGTTCTTCAGCAAGAAGCAAAGAGTGGAAGAGGAACCTTCTTCGAGTTGTCCCCCAGAGTCTTAGAAAATGTACTGTACACATTGTTGATTTTTAAATGTTTTTCTGTCATGTTTAGAAACTTAATTTATTGTTCCTTCAATTTTTGAAATGCTCTTTACAGTATGTGTGACTTTAAAGAGCACTTAATAAACTCTTGTTGTACCAAATTTGGCTTTGTTTGGACTTTTTTTGACCATAGGAACACATTAATTGAATTTCAATGCATTCCTATGGGATTTCGTGCTTCGCAAGACAAAAAATTTGCTAGACGAAAAAACTTGCGGAACGAATTAATTTCGTCTTGCGAGGCACCACTGTACTCCATTTCCCCCATTACAACAACAACAAAAAACCTCACATCTGAATAGAATCTGTGAATTCTACTTCAGTTGTACCTGGCCATTCAATATCCAAAGAGGTTAGTGCCCTCCTACCTGAATTACATTATGAGCTCCACTTACTGTTCTGTGTATGCTGATTTAGCCTTTAAGGTGCTCACCCTGAGGTGATGCCTTTCTGCCTTTCCATCAGGAAGTATTGATATTGCCACTGTTTTCCAATGTCCCTCCCTGCCTGCTTCCTATATATTTCCAGTCTTAAGAAGTTCTGAGCCCTAGGGTGAGTCTATATAGTCATTTCTATCAGGGACAAAAATCACCCTGTGGCAATTTGTCCTTATCAATCTCAGATTTTAGGTAATAGGAATACTTGTGGCCTCTTTCTTGTTTAACTTTCAGTGGGGTGGGCTGTGTTCTGTGTTAGACCTGCCTTTTTATATATATTGTGGGGTTGTTTTTTAGCTTTAAGTTTTGTTCTGGTTTGTTATACTTGGATTTAATGTTTGTATCATTTTGTAAGTCACTGTGGGTCACTTTTATATCTATATCTCTGTATGTAAAAAAATGCCTGTTGAAACTTCATTTCTGGGTTGCCATATTCTATCAGATGCCTCTGGACTGGCCCTTGAGGCAAAAGGAAACAGTTTCATTTGTGTTACAGGCAGTCCTTTGACCCCACCTGCTTCCTTTGAAAGGACACCTGGATTATATCCAAAGGTAGGTTTAATTTAGCAAAAAGCCCTTCCACGAGCAAGTTGGGGGCACCTAATTTTCACCAGTCTTTCCCCCCCAATACTGCAGCCCCATCCCATTCTGTTCCAGAGGGTCTCCCAATTCTCAGGAGCAGCATTTTGGGAAGGAAGCAGGGCTTCGGCAGGTTGGAGGGGATGGCAAAAATCAGGTGTGCCAAACTGCACAGCTGGCAGCCCTTTCTTTTGAAAACATATGTCTTCAGCACATGTGGAAACTTTGCATTGGAAAGACTCTAATTAAATGCAGCAAGCTTTGATGTTGACCCCTTGCATTTTTGGGTGATATGGGGAAATATCCAATATAGGGGGGGACGACACCCAGTAATAATAATAAACATAAATGAAGGAACACAAATGAAGAAAAGAAAAGAGAAAAGGCAAAGAAAGAAAGAAACAGACATAGCAGGGTAGTGAAGCAGCTCTGGGAAATTTATGGGTAGTGGTGAAATTAAAAGAGTCAGAAAATCATTGCTAGCCTAGGAACAGGAAGGGATGGTAGGAGGTGCACCACTTACCAGTTGTCTGGAAGTTTAATGCCACCATTTGACAGCCAACATTCCAGAACATCTGAGGCATGTAGTTAGAAGAATCCATCCGGGTACCCTTGGGATAAATTCGGCTCATCTGCCTCTTGTTGTAGCTGAATTTTCCTAATAGGAGTCCCATCTCCGAAGTTTATTGCAGTATATATGCCCTTGGCAGTTTTGCTCTTACAGGGTTCCCAGTATGAGCTTTTCATGGAGCTGTCCAGGGTGCTGCCTATATTCTGACTCTTCCCTTGCTTCACCAGTCTGGAGTTTTTATTTACCTTGACTTGTCTGGCTCTTGTTTGGTGGAACATGAAACTTTGCTGTGGCCCTGCACTCCCCGCCCCTCACATTGCTGTGGCCAGCACTTGGAAGAGAACACTACACAGCTAAAATGTTTTTAAAGGTTTACTAAAGTTTAATATCACAGTGCTGCAAAGCTAAAATCGACTTCTGTGTGAATCGTATAGAAATCAATAGGTACACCTTATATATAATAGTTCTAAGGAATACCCATTTTGGGAACTGGCCTTGAGTCATGGAAGGTAGCAGTAGATTTTATCCAATGAAGTTTTCCTGTTCATGCAAGAACTTCCACTTGTGTGAACAGAGCGTCCCCTTTTCCTCCCCAGTGCATTCTCAGATCTGTTCTGGGGTTTCCCTAAATTCTGCAGAGCAAATAGTGGGTGGGTGGGTGGGTATGGTTGTGGGTTTGCAGGGCCACACAGGGAGAGGATAGAGATATGTTCAGTTTCATAGTAAGTCCTTGTGCAAACAGGACAACTTTGTTGGATACAACCTTTTGTTTCCAGACAGTAATATTATGATTGGCTGCATGTGACATGACCTAGAACAAACTTTTAAATATGTGAATAGGTGCACTTGCAGGTGCACCAAAGAAAAAAGAAAAAGGATACTCTACAAACTGGATGGGCGATTTGGTCAGCAGGTCATAAGCCTTCATCTCAGTGAAGGAGGAAACGACATAACTCCGGTTCTTCTCTGGAAGAACAAGCAAGATAAACATAAATCACGCCCAATGCTCCAGATCCTCCTATTCTACCATTTTTTCTTCACTATCAGCCCCTTGCTATCCACAAATAAAGACACTGTCTATGCATGATCCTCTGACGCAGAGAAGTAAAAAATATCAAGTTTGATTTGGGTTTTGATGGAGGTTGATTTGAGGACCTTTCTCTGCATGATAGTTTCCCAAGGGAGTCGCTTAAGCGGCATTGAAGCCCTCATACAGTATCACCTGAGCAAGTGTTTTGGTTGTGGAAGTAATCAGTAATCAACTGCTAATCAAATCTGTGTGTAAACAGCATTTCTTGCAAGAAGGACTATTGGCACATTTTTGAAACCTAGAGGGATGGTGCCCATAATTCCACTGCAAAGTGTTCCACGGTGTCCCTTATACACCTGTCCATGACATTTTTTAATTTTTACTTTCTCTTTTTCTTCATGCATTTAACCTGTCCACCTATCTGCCCTAGTTCAGGAGGCCTTGCCACATGTGTGGCTTCTGCAATAGCATGACAGTAGTTCTCTGCTTATGTTAAGGTGAGACCACCTGCATTGCTTTGCTATGTTTGAAGATGGGAATGGCTACTCTAGATTCAGGAAAGGGGCAGAAGGCTTAGAAGTAATTGGTATAAAGGATCTGGAGCTGCTGGTCCTTTTTTGGAATAGAATCAGCTATTGTTGCCTAATATTTTTAGAAGAAGAAGCTTATTTTATAGTAAGTGCATAATCTTTATTAGTCCTTTGTTCCATTTCCAGACTTCTTTTCCAGGAGTTTTATGTAGCATAGAGCAGTCCGCAATTTTATTTAGTAAAAATATGAGGATTCAGAAGCCCCCAGCTTTTTGTCTGACACTAAATCAGTTGGGAATCAAAACTTGGAGGGGGGAAGCTCTGCATTTCATCAGGCTTCCCATCAGTTCCATAAATCCTTTCAAGGACACTCAATACTTCACCCAAGCTCATGAATCTTTTGATATGCTTTGGCAGATGTAATGAAAACATGGCTCATGATATATGGTTTCAAGTATGCAATCTTCTCCCTTTCAGTTCTCAATTACATTGGGGCAGATACCAGAGTAACTCCAGGTGCAGGGGAAATTTTCTGGGTTTACACAGCCATACTGAAGAAAAGCATCTGATTCAGGGGCTGCAAGCCAGGAGCACTTATCTACAGGTCAGTCTACTTCTGCAACTCTAGCCTCCTAATAACCTCTATAAAAGGGAAGTAGGAATAATCTGTTAGGAGGCTGGTTAGTAGCTTTGGTTAGTGCTGCATGACTGTGCTCCAAACCTGATGTATTTTCTACTGCACCTTGTCTTGCTCTGCCCTAAATCCATGCCTGTTCTGGATTTCACCTGGTCTACTTGCCCTTCCCCCTCTAGATACACCACCTTTGTCCAGTCTTAAGAAAACTGCATTTTCTTAAAATAAAACCCCTAACAACTAGTTGGTTTTGTTTTAAGGAAATACAGTTTTGTGAAGTAGGTAATTTGGAGCACAGAATCAGCAAGAGGGAGGTATTTAACACCTTTCTTGGGCTGCCACCTTCTCTGCTCCACACCACCTTCGGAAGACTTCTTTTCCCTACACAGGATTCCAAAAGCATGTAATTTGTTGTTCAACCTTTACAGTGGAGCCAACAGATGACACCCAAATGCATGCAGATAGAGTATATAGCTCTAAATACCTGAAAACATGACATTCAATAGGACAGAGACAATAAATCTTTGCTTACGTGCTGAGTTTTCAAAGCATTCAAATTTGATGGGCTGGATGTAATTAACCAGGCTGGACATTTCTTCATATGCTGTCACTTCTAGACCTGCAGTACCCTAAGCAAAATTAGGATAGTTAGAGGAAAAGGCATATCATACAAACAGACAGACAAAATGATAAAGCCCAGTGGCAGACAGAGCCCTAAACAGAATCAGAAAGTAGTGGGTAGAACTCAGAAGAACAGTCAATGAGAACCACATATCTTTTTCCTTGAGTATAGTTGGCTTTGATCCAGCTGGAGAAGCACAGGTATGCAGAAGCAAGCTATCTCTCTAGTCGGATGAGGACCGGAGTACACAAATGGGTGGGGGGGGTGCAGCTGCTCCCCTGCCTCAGCAGTATTGCTAGGACAGGGACTTCCTAATTGGCCCATAGAGAACAGGGGGTGGGGACTGTGTAGACTTCCAGGCAGCACGATGTCTTGGACCAGTCCTGGACAGGTGGAAAGCTCAATTCTACCAAACAGCAGGAAAGAAGGAAGATTTTTTTAAAAACAAAAAAATGTTACTTTTCAAGAGTTCTTTAAACTAAGAGCAATAATTGTACCTCATCAGATTGCATCTTTTTAATCTCCTCTTCATCCAGGTTTCCCATGTCTTCCTCTACTTCAGACACTTCTTCAGTCACCTCACCTGACTTTACTGATAAATCAAAACAGAAATTAGTTCATTTGTGATGACTGCAACCAGGAGTACCAACTTGGCCCCGTGACCGTGGGTGCACAGGGCCATGTGTGCGATGCAGCGTGCATGGCCCTGGCACTGAAATTTGTAGGTGTCTAGCCCCTTTATGGGGAATTTTATGGGTGCTCAGGCACCCAGTGCCCCATGGAGTTACCACCGATGACTGCAACCAAGATCTGCCAACTATTTGTCTAAAATCTTCTTTAGGATCTGAAATTCCTTCAGACTGCAATTTCCATCCTTCCCAATCCATCTACCAAATCTGGAGGTCTACAGGCTCACCTTTAAGTGAGAACTGAATCAGATTTCCTCTTCCTCATACCTACTTTAGAGACGCTTTTGAAGTCACTGATAAAGCCACTCATTCTTATAAGTGAAATTCTGTCCTAAAATGGCCGTGTTGCCCTCTGTTTCCACATCAAATAATTGTGCTTATGTCAGAGCCTTAAAAACTGATTCCAGGCTTATCTGAATTCCCACCCCCCTCCCCAAGTAAGGCCCATCCCTTGTCATAATGTACCCTGTATATGATGAAGTGGACTCTAGTCCATGAAAGCTTATGCAGTAATAACATTTGTTAGCCTGTAAGGTGTCACAACACTGTTGCTCTTGCTACGAAAGATTAACAGGGCTATCCCTATGGAATATACTACCTATGCTATCCTTGTCTACTGGTGTGGGCTGATCAGTCATGACATCCTCCAGACTTCTTGCTTTCTTCAGAGTCTCTTGGTTCTCCCCAGGTATGAACTGATTTTTCTTGTTCTTAATCAAGATTTTCCCCATGAGATCCTGTGGGCTTGGCAGTGGGACTCCTGGTTTTAACTGCCCAAAAGATAAGAAAAAGGTTAGCATTCATGCAAAGTTTAGGTTTTTGCATCACTCCTCTAGTGAAGATGTAGCACAAACTGCCAGGGCAGCTTCAGGCCAAGCTAACACCTGCTTGCACGATAACTTCATCCCATGTAGCAATTTGGCATCCCTAGTCACTTACTGGAAATTTTTCAAGTGGCTCTGTCAGCAGCATGTCCCCAAATATTGTTCTACAGTACTCAGCCATCTTAGCCTGCTGCTTCGGCCTGTAAGAAAATATAGGTATAAAACACACACATGTCAAGCCTGAAGACTGGCATGATCCCTGCTTCATACTCCCAAATCTCCATCTGTCTCTTAGCATATGCATGGTTTGCCCAAGCTTAGTTGAATTATGGTGCTGGAGGAGACTCTTTAGAGTCCCATGGATTGCAAGAAGATCAAACCTATCCATTCTGAAGGAAATCAGCCCTGAGTGCTCACTGGAAGGACAGATCGTGAAGCTGAGGCTCCAATACTTTGGCCACCCCATGAGAAGAGAAGACTCCCTGGAAAAGACCCTGATGTTGGGAAAGATGGAGGGCACAAGGAGAAGGGGGCGACAGAGGACAAGATGGTTGGACAGTGTTCTTGAAGCTACCAGCATGAGTTTGACCAAACTGCGGGAGGCAGTGGAAGACAGGAGTGCCTGGCATGCTCTGGTCCATGGGGTCACGAAGAGTCGGACACGACTAAACGACTAAACAACAACTGTCCCATGCAAATTAAAATGTTGCCGCTCTCTGCCATGCTTGTGCCATTGTATCCTAATAACTTCTGAGAAGTAAGTTTGATTGAGTTGAAAGGGGCTGACTCCCAGGTAAGTGGGTTCTAGCAGTGCAGCAACATTCTTTTACCTTATTCTGACTAGACACATTTCTTACCCACCCCTCTACCCTTTGTCCAGAATGCAATCTCAGCTTTTTCTCTAATCAGCAGACACTTAATACTCACGAGTCCACATGGTTCTCAAAGGACAGGATCACTGGATAAGGGGAGGTTTTGAAAGCGCTTTCTGCAATAGCCTCAATTGCATCCTGTATAAGACATGAGGCAAATGAGAAAAAGATATTGGTACTTTGCAAACCAAGGAACTCCTTGTTCTTGGTAGTTATCCAGCTTTCAGAATGGCATCAGTCATTCCAGTACGAACCTTATGATATATCCAAAGCTTTTTAAAGAGCCTCCCGTTTCTATAACCGTATACAGTGAACAGAGGTGCTGGAATTCACCATGAACACCTCCCTCCATGGTCCATATGTAGATATCATAGCAAATTCATAGAGGGGACAGAGGGATTATGCATTCATTGGATATCTGCATAGGGCCTCTGCATATACAACAGCATTCCCATAGAGCTCCCTCTACACCACTAGAACCCTTGAAAACACGTGGCTTGTGATCTCAGAAAGAGAGCCTTTTGTGTGTATTGCTACATGCATGTGCAATTGTATGCATCCTGCTGAACACATGATGGTCAGGAGCAGCGCCAGCATCCCACTGAGAGTTTGCCACACGTGTTCGTTATGATATGATATGTGGCTTATGTCATACAATGTCAATGTAACTCCGGATCATTTTCCAGGTTTGTTAACTGATATTAACCCAGAGTTCCTCAGTTCAGAAGTAACAGGGAATTCTGGTTTAATACATGCCAGAATTGCCACACTGAACTAAGTGTGCAACAGGAGAAGGAGGAGTGAGCGAGCGAGCGAGCGAGAAGCACTCAGACCCTTGTTCCTGTCTTCTGCTTTATGAAGCCTCAAGCTATCATCTGTTGAGGCCTATAGGAAAAGATTGCATTTATTCATTTTATCATCTTAGGCTGTAGATTGTACAGTGGTACCTCTGGTTATAACTTAAGTAGTTCCGGAGGTCCATTCTTAACCTTGAACCGTTCTTAACCTGAGGTACCACTTTAGCTAATGGGGCCTCCCCCTGCTGCTGCGCTGCTTCTGCACAATTTCTGTTCTCATCCTGAGGTAAAGTTCTTAACCCGAGGTTCTACTTCCAGGTTAGCGGAGTCTGTAACCCAAAGTGTTTGTAACCTGAGGTGTGTGTAACCCAAGGTACCACTGTAATTTGTAAGTCCCTTGGGGACAGAGGCCATATCTGTGTTCCGTACACTGCAAAACCCACTGTTGGTACTAAAAATTGTTGACAAGTAATTGAAATACTTTTGCTGTCATCTGTCGAGTTTAAATTCAACCCGATTTGAATGGCTGTCTTAGAGAGCAGTGATTTGTTTTTATAGAGCATAGTAAAGTTTTAAATTACACTAGATGGCAGTTCATTACTTACTTTTCCCTTATATTTGGATGAGACTATTTCAATTTTTATTCATTCTTTTAAGTCCAGGTGCAGCAGCATTCTTGTCACATTTCGGTTTGATGGGTCTATCCCTCATGATCTCCTGGTACTAAGGGGGAAACCACACGTTACACTGCAGCTGCATGCAGTAAAGCCATAAGGGCCTGCAGCAAAGTGCCCTCAGAAGTGGGAGCTGGCTCTGGAGAAGTGATGGACAAAAACTATCCATCACCTTCCTCATTTAAAGAAAATGCAACACCTGAGGGCACTTGCAAAGGAGACAGGGCCTTTCAGGTCTTCATTATATGGAGCTGCAGAGTAACATGTAGTTTGTATGTAGTTTGCATCTATCATCTCTCTCTCTCTCTTTCTCTCTCATCTATCTATCAAGAACTTTGCTAGCCAAGTCCTAATCTTTTTTCCTCACATAATTTCTTATTTATGACAGAGAGAGAGATGGGGGAAGTGCAATTGTATACTGTGCTGTTTTATGACTTCTTTGTGGAAGCTGAGCCTTGATATGCAGCATTAGTACTAAGGTTCAACATGGCCTGGGACTTGATATTACCTCTTGCTAAGCAACTGTTCCTGATTGAACAAGCAGCAGGGAACTAGGAGGAGGCTGTTATGGTGCCTCTGTACTTAATCTGCATTTCAAAGGAAAGTGCTGCAGGTTGAAAGCAGGAGAGTGTCACCTCCCCCACCTACAACTATTTTGGAGAGGAAGGCAGCCATAGGAAGAGGGGAGGAAACATACATTACTTAAGCTATAATGAAAGGTGCATGCTGTGTTAATGGCCTGTAATTCCTTTGCAAGGTTCATTGTTGTGGTGCAGAGCAATCCTTCCATGTAATTATAGCTCTTGTGAAGCACAATAGCACTCTGTTTGTTTTGCAGGTTGGGTGGTGCAGTGTAAAGGGGACCGTGATGTCATAAGATCTGGAATGTGAAATTATGAACACCAAAACCACAAGCATAATAGAGAAGCTAATCATTAAAGTAGGAGAAGGGGAAACGGCCTTTCAACTTTGCTCATTCCCTGCTGATGCAATTACTGTTGGAGGTACTAGTCCACTATAATCTAGCTGGATATGCCTGCCGGAACAGATATACTTTGCGCACTTTTGCATCCAGAAAAAAGGCTTTTCAAGGTCTTCAAAAAGCTCGGGAGAGAAAAAATGCAGGTAGACATCAGGACTCTGGGTCACATAGCAGACATTGAGCAGATAGTTGGGTCACTAATGATGTATATGTTCTAAGTACTAAACTTGCATATGTAAGACCAGGCATAGGCAAACTCAGCCCTCCAGATGTTTTGGGACTACAGTTCCCATCATCCCTGACCACTGGTCCTGTTAGCTAGGGATGATGGGAGTTGTAGTCCCAAAACATCTGGAGGGCCAAGTTTGCCTATGCCTGCATAAGACCCAGGTTTTCAGTTTGCTATATTGGTGTATCTTTGGTGTTAAATTAAAACTATTCCGCTTTGTAAGACATGCCCCATTTTACCAGCAAAAAAAAGGAAGTAAATTCATAACTGTAAGCCACAAAGAAAATACATTTTACTGTATTTTATTTGATGTCAGATGGCATAGATGAGTAGAAGCTGACTACGCCAGAAGGAATAGCTCTTACACTGGTAAATGAAAATGGGGGCTGGGTGTGTGTGAACAAACCAATAAAGCAATCTGAAAATATGGACGCTTTACATTGCAAAGAGCCCTAATGTCTGGCTAAGGTTGTTTTCTGCGTCTCAGCACATTCTTTGTACTCAGTCTAGGCCTTAGTATAGAGCAGGGGTAGGCAACCTAAGGCCTGTGGGCCTGATGCGGCCCAATCGCCTTCTTAATCTGGCCCGTGGACAGTCCAGGAATCAGTGTATTTTTACATGAGTAGAATGTGTCCTTTTATTTAAAATGCATCTCTGGGTTATTTGTGGGGCATAGGAATACTCATCAGAGCCCCTGTTCTGGGTTCTCCCACTGCCTGAGGTAGATACACTGAGTGGCTATCAGGTAGAGGCTTCTCAGTGGTGGTGGACTGATTTTTTTAATGTCCTTGCCAGGTACACTCACCCAGGAGCGTATGAAGGGGGGACGGAGGGGGAGCTGCCCCAGGCACCACTCTGGGGGGTGACAAGATGGCCTGCTGCCCCCCCCCTCAGCTGCAGAGGGCGTGTGTGCAGTTAGTATGGGCGCTGCTCGCGTGGCATCCATACAGGCTGCCGTTCTCGTGCGCTGTCCGTATGGGTGTCGGTATGGGCTGCCTCTCACAAAGCGACCGTATGGGCTGCCGCGCATGTACACTCTGTACGGATGTCGTGCGTGTGCCGCCAGGTCTCACTCCGGGTGTTGGAGAGGGTTTCTCTGCCACTACACTCACCTGGAATCAACTCTGATGTCATTTTGGCACCAGGCAAAGAATATTTATTTTCACAGATTTTATCCGCTTTATTTGACTAGGTTTGTTATGTTTTTCTGTTTCTTCTATAAATGTTGATGTTTTCAGCATTTTTTAAAATTTGCGTTTTGAAATTTTGTGGAATCTCTAAAAACAAAAGTAAAAAAACCCCAAAACCATCTAAAGATATCTGTACCTTGAACAATATTTCTGTTGTCATGGTGAATCCATGGGTGATAATAGGCTCCTCATCTGGAGGACGCCCCTTCCAGCAATCAAGTTCCACACAGCGGCAGCCAGCCAATAGGGTCTGCCGATACATTTCGGGAGAGGAGATTCCAGAAAATTGTCCAGCTGCAAAAAAAAGGGGGGGGGGAGAGGAGGAAAAATAAGCCTGTCATCATCGTCTATGCAGCCACATCTTTTGAATGAAGAGAAGGGAAACTCATTTCTGTTACACAAATGTTTAAAACTTTTATTTCTTTTTGAAGAATTACTTGTGACTTCTCCATTTCCAAAAGTTCAGAAAACTTTAATTCACCTATGACATGATTAAAATTATAAATATTGCTTACACACACACAATGCTATATAATTGTGGGTCGTATTGAAAATTGTTATATTTTTAAAACCCTTTTAAAAAAAAGAATTGTTATATAACTTATTTCAGAATAGGTAGACAGAAGAAGACATGTGGACTGTAGCAAAACAAAAATAACAATAAGCAGAGCATATACGTAAAAGGAACATGAAACAATATCTACACATCAAGCCAGTGTCATACATATAAATAAAGATAAAAGGTCCAGTCGTGACCGACTCTGGGGTTGCGGCGCTCATCTCGCTTTATTGGCCGAGGAAGCGAGCATACAGCTTCCGGTTCCTGTGGCCAGCATGACTAAGTCGCTTCTGGCGAACCAGAGCAGTGCACGGAAATGCCGTTTACCTTCCCGCCGGAGCGGTACCTGTTTATCTACTTGCACTGCGTGCTTTTGAACTGCTAGGTTGGCAGGAGCAGGGACCAAGCAACAGGAGCTCACCCCGTCACGGGGATTTGAACAGCCAACCTTCTGATCGGCAAGTCCTAGTTTCTGTGGTTTAACCCACAGTGCCACCCGTGTCCCATAAATAAAGATAGTCATGGACAATTCTACTATAAATTTTGGACAATAGTTTGTCCATCTGTTCTCTATTTGTTTGGACACCTTTCAAAATATCATCACCAATCTTGGCACAAGGGTTGCTGAGGTGGCGTCAGTGGTCTTCATCTACATCTGGATGCCAGGTGCCATTTTGAATCAAGATGGCAGACCAAAATGTGATTTTGACATGACTTTACCTGGTTTTTGGCACAGGGTCTGCCACTTCATTAACAAACTTGACATGAGGGTTCCTAAGGTAGGGGCAGCCATCTTCATCAGCGTTTGGATGCTGAGTGCCATTTTGATTCAAGATGGCGGACCAAAACATGACTTTGCCTGATTTCTGCTGTGATAGGTCCATTCACAAATTTAAAAATTGTTTAAAATTTTTAATATTTTTTGGTTTCTACAAATTCCCAGGCATTGCCAGGCATTCCCTGCTAGTGATAAATAAGTCATGGCCTGATGAACAGTTTTCATAATGAAAGTAAGCTACAAAGCTAAGTCAGGGGTCAGTAGCTACCCTCTTGCAATACAACAGCTAGTGGAAATGGACATATCTCCTCATGGCTGCATACCTGTTAGGTAGGTGTTGTGGGACGAGTTGATGAAGTAGTGAGAGAGTGGCTGGCTCATATCTTGGTGCAGCAAGAGTTTGTCCTGTGATACTATACTGTTTTCAGGACCACACAGGAACCAAACCATTCCTTCTGGAGACAGCTGCCCTGCAAGATAATTTTTAAAATGTTACTATTGCTGGTAACAAAATACAAGGGCCTGGAGGAACTGAGTTTGCATATTCCTGCCCATCTAAGCAATGAGTGATTGATTTCAGTGGGGCCACTCTGAGTATTATTTAGTCAGATACACCCAATGATTTTAAGCTGATGTAGGCCCAGGCTACTGAAAGATTTCCATGTAATAAACAGATTCCTCCTCTTCTCCCAATGACTTTGCACCACCCATGACTCCTCATCCTCCGCTACCACCTCCTGCCACCATCACCAATAAAAAGGAGGCCAAAATGGAGGCCAGTGGTGAGTGGGATAAGGCGAGGCGGAGGTGGTGCCAGAGGAGGAGGCAGGGAAGGAGCTCCTCAGGGACCCAGATCTGCTGTCCCTCCCAGCTGTCCTGAGCCTGCTGCCCTGAAGCAACTGCCTCACTGAGCCTTGTGGGCAGGCCATCCCTGGCTGCCTTAAAAGTGGACCTCTATGACCATCTCTATCTGGTTTTCATTTGCAATGTTTTATTTTGAGCTTTTGTAATGTTACATTTGATGTTTTAAGAATGGTTGTAATCCATTTAGGGGGTTTTGCCCTGGAATTGTAGTGATATAGAAATAATAATAACAACAATATTACGATACATACTTCTGCTGATGGAAAAAATAAACTCACCTCTTTGAATATTCATCCCACTGGGCTCATACTTGTCTATGAGACCCTGTACCTGTTGTGGCTTGGCAGGGGGGAAAAGCATGTCATTGAGGTGAGAATCTCGCTGTTTCTTGTTAATGAATTTTGTCAAGTGGTCTTTGGTCATGTACGGCTTGGCTTTCGAATGGCTAAGCAGAGATAATGGAAAAAGGACAAAGAGAGAGTGGTGTCTTTAGATGTTCTGGAAAATCCCTCTTAGCAGGGAGACAACTTTTCCTACACTTATTTGTTGTTTTGACATGACTAGTTCCTTCTTACCCTTGCCCTGTCTGATACTTTACATTTGGTATCAGCAGTACTACAAGATGTGGGGAGACTGGGAATTTATCATGCTAAAACTGTCATCCAATAGCATGAAGTGGGTGCTGGAGAAATACGGTATGCACTGCAATGTTGGTGTAAGTAGAAGTTATGGGGATAATTAGGCATTATAGTTAGAGATGGCAACAGCATGCTCACATTTAGTCTGACCGTAAGCACACTTAATTCTGTACTGGATAGTACAGTATAATTCTGTACTGGATAGTACAGGTGGGAGGAATAGGAATAATCTTGCTACCCTTCACCACTTTTTCATTTAAAAAGTAACAGTGCTGTCAATCTAGCAATCTGCAAAATTCCAGCTGGTTCTCACAGCCTCCCTTTGCCTGTGCAGTATCCCTTCTCTCCCACACATGCTGGCTGCTACATAATGGAGGCTTACTGTGAGGTAAATATCTCGTCGATCTCTGGGCGAGGACATAGATTCATCAGGAACGTTTTGTACACAGCTTCAGGGAAGTCCTCTGGATTGATGCCGTCATTCTGGAAGCAGAACAGCAATTCTTGATGACTGTTATCAACCGTTTTGTGGACTTCATTTCCAAAATGAAGGGGCCCAAAGCCTACCCTGGAAGTTGGGCCCTCTGTCCTGGATGCCCTTCCCTGCCCAGGCCCAGATACACATGCTTTAAATGTATTTCTACCTCCACTATCACTTGGTTTCAGTGTATCTATGTGGGGTTTTGCTGTTGTTCATTTGGTTGTTTGTGAGTCGTTTTGGTTTGTCTTGGCAAGATAAAGCAACTAACAAATTTAATAAATAATAATAAAAGTGTGCCAGGTGCACATCATTCAGTAGTAAAGAATAAATACACTGTACTCAGCTCTACATGCATTCATACACATTCTTGTTTTCATTTTGTGTGTGTGTGTGTGTGTGTGTGTACTCTAGGACTGAGACCTCTCACTGAACACAAATACCTTCTGAGGTTGAGCTAAGAGATTCCAAGGCTGAGACAAACCAAGAGGGATCTATTGAGTTGGACATTGGTAAATTCTCTCTTCACAGTTCCTGCGATCCAAATAATCATCAGACACACACACCCTCCACACACACAGCTAGTTAAATACAAAGATACATTTAACACTATGTGCATTTTAGCTCTAAATAGGCAGTGTTGTACTGTGGCACACTGCATGCTGTACAGTAATGCAGAAAACTGACTTTTTTTTACAGCTGTTTTACTGCTGTGTTAGCAATGGGCATCTATACTTCATAGAATTAAACTGGTTTAACTGCCATTCAGTTTCCTCAAGGAACCTGGGAAGTTAGGCACCTGGAACAGAACTTTCCAACCTACAATTCCCAAAAGTCTTTGGAAGAAGACATAAGCTGGTATAAAATTAATATAAATTTGTTGGGCAGACATGTTTGTTGACTATGAGGCCTGGGCTATGGAGAATATACTTCTTACCTTGCCCTTTGGAAGATGGCAAGCACTTAATGCTGCTTCTACCCTTTTTCTGTCTGCAGGAAATGCTTGAAAAATACTGAAAGAGAAAGAAAAGGGTGAGTGAGAGTGACCGTTATTGGGGAAGAGGTATTTGGCAAAACTTCCAGTGGGAAAGGCAGTCCATATAGAGAAAATGGCAAATTGCCCAACATGTAGGCCATTAGTTGTCTCCATGAACTAGTTCAGCATAGGCTCCAACTATACAACCAGAACTATAAGCAATTGTTGTTGTTGTTTAGTCGTTTAGTCGTGTCCGACTCTTCGTGACCCCGTGGACCAGAGCACGCCAGGCACTCCTGTCTTTCACTGCCTCCCACAGTTTGGTCAAACTTATGCTGGTAGCTTCGAGAACACTGTCCAACCATCTCGTCCTCTGTCGTCCCCTTCTCCTTGTGCCCTCCATCTTTCCCAACATCAGGGTCTTTTCCAGGGAGTCTTCTCTTCTCATGAGGTGGCCAAAGTATTGGAGCCTCAGCTTCACGATCTGTCCTTCCAGTGAGCACTCAGGGCTGATTTCCTTAAGAATGGATAGGTTTGATCTTCTTGCAGTCCATGGGACTCTCAAGAGTCTCCTCCAGCACCATAATTCAAAAACTATAAGCAATAGTTATCTGATATTTCCTTCCCCTTTTCTTTTAGGAGTAACTGTGACTGAGAAAAGACAAGCAGTTCGTGTTATCCTTTTTTATTTTCTGGCAGAGTAGTGTAGATGACTTGCGTCACTTAAGAGACAAAGTGTCACACCTCTCAGCAGTTCTTTGTTTCTGGCAATCTGGCATCTGGCAATGAAAGTGTTTTTGAGGACTCCATAAATTCAGGAGCCTACTCTTCTTTTCTATGTTTGCTTTTTCTTGCCAATCTGATGTTGAATTGTGCCAAGTTATGTTCCTCTGCAGATGGATGAAATGGCAACCTGTCTTCTGCTATCCTTATTATTGTTGTTGTTGTTGGATGATGATGATTTAATATTTTAAAATTGTTTTTCTTATAATTTTTCCACAAGTGAGGAAGCCAGGGAGAGTGAGTCTTCCTAGGACTGGAAGCCAGGGGGATGAAGTTGTTCAAGGCTTGGGCAGTTTCAAATTTTCATTCAGCTATGAAATTCAGTGGGTGACCTTAAGCTAGGCACATTCTCTCAGCCTAATGTGCACCACACAATACATTTAAAGCACACAACTTCCCCCAAAGAATCCTGGGAACTGTAGTTTTTTAAAAGGGTGCTGTAGCTCTGTTAGGGATAAACTACAGTTCCTGGTATTCTTTAGGGGAAGCCATGAGCTTTAAATGTGCTTTAAAAGTATGGTATGGATGTGACCTCACAGGCTTGCTGTGAGGATATACTTAGGGTAGGGGAAACTGTTATGCCCCCTTAAGGTCAATGAAGGAAAGGCAGAGTAAAAATGCAATAAACAGATAAATAAACAATTAAGTTGAGGCAAACCTGGTTTCACAACATATAGCGAGTGCTGTAGAACAGCTTGATTTGTCCTGGGATTTGAAACCTGGTAAATTTTACCTCAGCCCTCTTAACTCTATAGCAGACTGGACCTCTCTAAGCATCCCCTCCCAAAAGAACCCCTGGGCAGCCATTTGTCCAAGAAGATCCCTCGATAGTGCAGTCATTCAAGTTTGTCACACACCATCATTAGATCATTAGTCAAAAGAAGCACAATGCACATGCCATACTCACTTCCTAACAGGAATTTTCCCCTCACTATTCAGTTGCAGTTTCAGCTTCACCAGTCTGTGGAAACATTCAAAATAGACAATCCTTGGCTAAGAGGAAAAAAATGGAACAAGGGAAGTATGGTAGTCATAACAATAGGGAAAAGTAAGATAACCGTAAGAGAAGCCTGAGGTGAATTATTGTTAGATTTAAAGCTAAAATTCGATTCCACGTTGATTGGAAAAGTTATTAAATTCCACAGACTCGTCGCATTTGCAATCACAGGGAATCGTGAAGTGAATTGAAACTGAGATTTGGGCATCTTGTTTACTGATATCCCAAGCTAAACTCAAAGGCAACAATATTTCATATTGAGATGATTAATACAAGTCAGTGGAACTTGCCAGAGAATTAGCATCATGATGCTAAAAAGAATCTTCTGTTGATATCATACTTAAGCTTTCTGGATTGAATTGTTTATAGTACATTCCTCTCATCTCAGCACATGACTAGTTTCATGTCATCAAAATACAAAAGAAGTGTAACAGTTGGAATGATACACGCTTGCAGTGTATCATCACCTGATCAGGTCCTAGCTAGCCACGTCCTGTTTTGGGACACTATATGACATAAGGGACTGAAACAGGACATTCAACTCTCTCTCCCAGTTTTCCTTTTTCCAGCTGACATCCAGTATTCCATAGCTCTGTCCTCACTGGGCTGGCTTTTGGGGGGGAGGCACTGACACCTTACTTTTAAACTGTTGTTTTGTACTTTGCAAACTTGAGAGTTTCCATAAGCACCCCAAGGTTTATCCCACGCTTTCTGTTGGCACTCAACACTTTAGCATGCTATTTGAAGGAATAGCAGAAAACACTTGGTAGTATGAAGTTATTTGATAACTACTTACATTCTCTCCAGGAAGGAATAGCGGGAAGCATTATATACAAAGGGGTTCCTAGAAATGACCATGATATCATCTGCCCAAGCCTGAAAAAACAAGATGTGTGTACGCATGGAAAGACTGGAAAATGAACTGTGCAACACCCTCACTTCCAGTGCCGCTGAGCAAGCGTGTTATGGCCAAGTTCCACATGGAACTTGTTCATTCTCTGCCCTTGTTATCCTTTCTAAAGTGATGCCCTCCAGCTAGACAGCCATTGAAATAAATGATATTTAGTTTCTGGTATATAAGCCTTAAATCAGGATTTTAGTGGAACAAATTATTCTTTTCCCTGTTTAAAGAGTACATCTTACAGGTACCTGTCTATAATAAATAAAGAGCATCAAGGTAAAAAACCCACAAAAGTTTATTCATTAATTAACTTATATTCTGTCTTTCCTCCAAAGAGCTGAAGGTAAATAAGCAGACATCATTTTCTCAATTCCTGTTTTCTCAAGTTGAAAACAGGTGTGTCTTGCAAAGCATCCAGCAAACTTCATGGCCAGGCAGGGATTAAAACATTAATCTCTCATAGCCAAACCCAGCACTTCAAATATTTTACTGGCTTTCTCAGTGACTCAGCATGGAAGCTCCATTTATCTTTTTGCTTGAGCAAACTTCCAGGATAATTGAGGAGCAGGGCAGCATAAACTGCTCTTTTTGTGAATAACATGTGCTCACTCTTTGAAAAATAAGTCACTAGTGGACAGTTTGCCCATCTTCCCATCACTCCTTTCAGAACTCTTCACGATGCCCCAACCCAACCCCTTTTATAGTTTTTCAGTACCTTTCCAACATTTTCTTTATAGGAAACAAAATTGTGAAAAGTGAGATCCACCAAATCAGGACCAGAAACCACAGTCAATGTCTTGAGAAAGAAATTGTTGTCTGGGAAGTCCAGGTTGAAAACGTCTCGGAGCTTCTGGCTCTGCAAAGGATAAACAAGCATGAACATTCCAAGTAGGAATGCAGAGGGGAGGACAAGTTGCCTGCCTGAAACAACAAGAACTGGGTCAACCTTTTGCTTGAAATTCAAAGCGGAATGATTCAGCTTGAAGATCAGAAAACATTAACCAATATAGCATTTTTTAAAAATTATAATTCCCTTTACTCATTGAATAGTGTAGTACTTTATAGTAGCACTGTTTATAGAAGGGATGGGGAACTGGTGGCCTTCCAGATGTTGTTGGATTACTCTTATCTTCCCAGTGCTGGCTGACACAGATGTGATTTAGGAGCATCTGGAGTCACTAGTTCCCCATCCCTAGTTTACAGAAAAGTTTAACATGCTCCCACCCCAGCTTATTGAACTTCTTGCAGAAATACTATAACAGGGTCAGATGCTACAATAAGCTCAGAGCTGTCAGAAAATAATGGCAGCTTTGTGTCGAGATTGTCTCCTCCATTGTTTCTGGCCATGCCCACGATCAATGGCGGTTGTTCTCCGCAGCCCTCCAGGGGTTGCAGAGAAATTCAGGCAGGGGGAAGAGAGGAAATGAGGCATCAATCCTCTTGATGCTCTTCAGTGGGGATTTCACTGCATCCCACAGTGTGGCACAATCCCGTGTCTGCCAACTTGAAAGGCAGAACAGGAGCGATCTGGGAGTGTGCCGCTGCCATGGACGAGCCTCCATTACCAGCATGATTTGTGGAAGGTTCCTCTTCAATTTGGATAATTGGCATTCATCAAGAGGCGCTAAGCCTCATATGCTAAGAGGCTGCAATCAATCAGCTGCCGAAATAACCGGGACCGGTTTTCTGAAGGTATTTGAATGTTTTCTGAAGCTTGAGAATCCTTACAACAACCTCAAAGGAAAGAGGGAGGACAAGGAGCTTTGTGCTTTCTTATGGTTTTCTAATGGTCTTTCTATTTCTTGTCCTCCCCTACGATGAAGAGACATGTGCAGTTGCTACTTTGTTTGACACTTCAAAAACGGGGAGGGGCAGTGGCGGAGGAAGCCTCTCCGTCACCTGGGGCGTGGTGCTGAGGGGCGTGGCGAACCGCCCAGTAGCGCACGTGCGGCAGCCTGTATGGACTGCTGATTGAGTGCCATCCATATGGGCTGCTGTGTATATGGACCTGTACCCTTGGCTGCTCTACAGCTGGGGGGGAGGCAGTGGACCATCTTGTCACACACACCCCATGGTGGCACCCGGGGCGGACTGCTCCCTGCCCCCCCCTTTGTATGCCCCCAGGGAGGGGTGCTTTTCAATTATGCTTTACAAGGAATTTAATAAAGTTTTGCTATGCCCCCCCCCTTGACTGAGGCTGAATGGATTTTATTCATCACCACCGCCAGACCAGGGTGTTGTTGGAGAAATCCAGCGGGGGGAAAGAAAAACGACCTGCAACTGGATAGTTGCAGAAGAAAAGCTGATTCTTAGGAAAGTGTGTGCTGTGTATTGTGTGCTGAGAAAGAACTCCAGAGGGGAATTTAATGGCAGATGTCTGGAAAGTTCACTCTGTGAGATATTTATGGCTGTGGCTCGCATGTCAGCTTGATAACAGTGGAACTGAATGGAATGTGACCTTGTACCACTCAGATAAACACTGTAAAGAATTGAACAACAAAAGAAAGAACTGAACTCTTTTAACATTCGAAGTCTGGAACAAAAATGTACATGAAGGGCTACAAGTGAAATGGATTATATATTTACAACAGGAAAATGAGGTGCTGATTGTAAGGTAAAAAAGAGGACAGCTGGAAGAATGGTTTAATAGCAAGTGAAGGATGTCAACTGGAGACTAAATAAGAACTGGGCAGCTATGGGGGAATATATTGGACATATGATTGCAACAAGAGCGGGAAACCTGGTTTTAAGAAATTGTATTAAATTAAGTAATTTGGTTTGATTTTTAATAATTTGGAAAATCAATAAAAATAATATTTTTTAAAAAGAGAGATTGTTTCCTCCATGTTATAGTGAAACTTACAGTACCATACTTTTCAGGAAATGTGCATGTTTCACACCTTTGGTTCTTGACGCCAGACCACAGGTAAGTTTCACCACACATTATGGAAGGGAAGGGAACAAACTTCTCATGGGGCTAATATTTTTGCAGCAATCCTGTGTTTTTCACTATGTATAATTCTGTCCTAAAAACAAGGACTATGAGATATTGTCTTGTTAATGTGGGACTTTGTTGATTTTGACAAAAACACCCCATGCACACTGGATATTGCTTGCACCAACTTTAGCTTTCTTGGGAATGTCTTCTCTCTCTTTTAAATGTGGGCCTACGCATGACCATTTATTCACCAGACTTAAACTTTTCCCCCATTTGATTTTACCTATTTTGTAACCTCTTACATAAGCACTGTTTAGCAGTTTCTCCTGAACATTTTCAGATTTTGCACCCACCGTCCACTCCCAAATTTAGCAGTGCAAAAAAGGATACATGTTTCACTGGTCACACATTTCATACAGTCCAGTGTTACAAAACACACAATTTGCTACCACAAATGAAAAGAACAGCTCAGTCAATATGAGAGGAAGAAGTCAATTAACAAGTTACAATGGCATCTCCCAATGAGTATTGCATGGATAACAATTACTAATCCTATACACTATGCCACAAACTCACCTTGGGAATCTTTGCAAATTTCCCTATTCTAGTATCTCGAATGCTTGTAATCTCCAAAAATTCCATTTCCTGCAAAATATCAAAAATTAACATTCAAGTCCTGAGCAATTGTAAAGGAAAGGAAAGCACTTGCATTCACAAACCCATTACTCAGCAGCCTAATCACATCTTCTAATGTACAAAACAGCATGCATTAAACATTACCCATTTTTCAACAGATTCCATTAGGGGCAGGCCCAGAGAATGTTACCACTACTAAGCAGTAATTGGTAATGTCCAAAACATAACAGCTAGCCCAGTATCACTTTGATGTTTGGAATCTGTGTTATATAAAATGCAAGGTATCTTCTCAGAAAATTAGAATTCTTCTTAGCTTTAACTACTACAGCGACTCTCACATGAGTATTATATGAAAATATTGGGGAAATAAATGCCAGGTTCTGAAATGTTTGTGTATTATACTCAAATGGCAACTGGATCTTTCACTAGCTGTCTTATTTTGAGTATCACATACTAATGTTTGCCCTTTGAATTGGGCCTAGAAACAAACTGACAACCAATACAGGTGTTTTAAAACACGAGAGAGCTAAACGGAACCCGAGCCAGTAATCTGACCACTGCAATTTCCACCCTCCATTGCATTTTCCATGCAGTGTTATGAGCCACTGGGTTAGTTTATCTGAAAGGAGCTTGCTGGGAGAATTTGCCTCTGCAGAGGTCTTTAGCCCGCCGAGGACGCATTCTGATGACATCATTGGTTCACGCTACGCTGCATATACAGTGATCAGGGCAACCCACACAATACGGTAGCTTTGCACGTCTTCTTCTCCTTCTTGTACTTGCACTTTCTAACCTTCAAAGTCTGCTGGCTCTCAGCGGCATTAGCACCCATCAGCATGGGCAAGACCCCCTTCCCTGGTTACTGCTTAGCAACAGCAGTCAAATGATGGAAGCTTTAATGTAACACACCACTGATCTGCATCAATGCAGATCTTTTTTGTTTGGTTTTTACTTTCATAATGGGGTATAACAGCAGGGAGCTCAAGAAGCCTAAATCTCCCTTGTTTGTATTTTCAAATGCTGACAAGCAAATTTCCAAGAACATCACAATTCTCGTTTGCTGATTCAGGCCAAATGGCATATTACATGCCTCAGCCCTGATTATTATTATTTAACTTAAAAGCCGCTTCAATTTGTGAGCAGAGAAGGGGTGGGTGGGTGTGTAACCCTTTCCCTGCTGGCCATTTCCACACTCTAGATTGCTCACTTCATTCATTCTGGAAGAAAAACTTAGAAGGGGGAAGCAGCAGGAGGTGTGTAATTTGGAGAGAGAAAATAATGGGGAGGGGAAAGCTAATCACCCCACTGCGCAGTAACTTCACCACTCAAAATCTGGCATCTCACAGGATGCAAGATCCCATGGAATCTGATAGCGAAAACGTGTAAATGTTACATTATTGTGCACCCTTTCTGGCAACACCTTAAAATGGATAGGAATAGAATTCTTATCCCCAAAAGAACTACATGGATAAACCATTCTGACGGAACTTTTTGTACACTGCTGTACATTCGTACAAAAAGTCACTCCCCCTTGTACAAAAACTGGCTTCGGAACTGGACTGTTTGTTAGCTTGCCCAACAGCATTTGAGCTCACCTTTGTTTACAAGCTCTTTTCGCAAGTGGGAAACCAGCCTGCCACTGACCTCTCCCAGTTTGGAATTAAACAAACCACCATCCTACTCCCACATTTGTTTATTTTGCTTAGTATTCTAATCATAAGACTACTGAATTTTCCAGGCAAATGAGACACCTGAGTTATCACTACCTTCAGACAAGCCCATCTCTTCCGTTGACAAATTATTGAGCTATCTGCCAGCAACTACAAGCAGCAGAGTGCAAGAAGCCCCACTTCACTCTCTAGAAAACTCATCCCTAACTCAAAGGGTCCCTATACTGCAGCAAACTAGTACCTGGCAGAACCGTGAGTAAGCAGCAACTAGGTATCAGGAGGCCAGAGCTTTGTGTGCAACGTAGCCTGCCCTGCACCCCTAAGCTAGCCAGCTCCCCTCGGGTGTGGTGGAGAACACTGACCAGATTCACATCACACATTCAAAATGCTATGATACCACTCATGGCTCCCCCCAAAGAATTCTGGGTGCTGTAGTTTGTTAAGCATATGACTGTAGTTTGTTAAGCATGTTAAGGGTGTGACTTGACATGATTACAAGGTAAATGTCTCAATTTAGTGTGACATGTTATTCTAGACAAACATTTGAAGGCATAACTATCAGGGATTATTGGCCATGATAAGTGAATGGAGTTTCCAGGTCCAAATTCAATTATATCTCTGAATAGCACTTGCTTGGGAGCAACAGCTATTGTATTCATGCCTTGCTTGTGGTCTCCCTAGAAACATCTGGTTGGCCACTGTGGAAACGAGGGTGCTGGGCTAGATGTGTGTGTCGTTTGATCCACCTGGGATTTTCTTATTGTCAGCAAAGTCACTTAAATACAGTGGTACCTCAGGTTACATATACTTCAGGTTACATACTCCGCTAACCCAGAAATAGTGCTTCAGGTTAAGAACTTTGCTTCAGGTTGAGAACAGAAATCATGCTCTGGCGGCGCGGCGGCAGCAGGAGGCCCCATTAGCTAAAGTGGTGCTTCAGGTTAAGAACAGTTTCAGGTTAAGTACGGACCTCCAGAACGAATTAAGTACTTAACCCGAGGTACCACTGTAATGCAGACAGATTTCAGAGAGAAATGTCCTGATAACACATTGCAGAGCAAAATTGAATGAAAGCAATGTATAGTTTGAGGAGAAAGAAACAGAGAAGCTTTGCCTTTCTTAGTTAAGGTCTTGTACATAGCTCCCTCAGGGCTACATAGCCAATCAGGGCATGAGGTGACTCAGCAAACATCATGCCACTTGTTGTCTTGTTGCCAAACGAAACCTCCGCCACCCTATCTGGTTAGCAGACCTATTGATAGCAGAGTTAGCCCTTACGTTACAAACTGAATGATCCCTTTTGTTGGACTTCTACCACTTCTAGTCTTCCAAGAGGAAGTGAAACCTGACAAATTGTCAACCTCCTGACATAGTTACTGTGCATAGTTACTGCTATTGTCTTATTCTCAAGCTTCAGTTACTCCTGTGATTAAGAGAAGGAAGCAGCCCCAAACCACAGTATCATACTTAACTAGAAAGCAGAACTAAACGATCAGAGGCTCTCAGTCCCCGCTGGCCTGCTCTATCTCACTGCGTTTTCAGTTTTCATGAAGGAGAAGAAGACAGATGGCCTTCCTTTTCATGTGGATTATTGCTCCACTTACCAAACATCCTTACACCTGGCTGGTTCATGCATATCACTTGGAGCCACAGTTAAGCCTAACTGGTTTGGGAATAAATGTGGAGTGCGCTGGTGTATGGAGCTAGAATTACAGCTGATTGTTCCTCTTCATGCTGCTTCTGTGCTCACAGGATCTAAGCCATGGTTTCGGCTAGTATTGTGTCCAAAGAGAAGTAGTACCACACTATTCTACCTCAGTCAGACTACAACTGGAGTACTGTGTCCAGTTCTGGGTGCCACAATTTAAGGATATTGACAAGCTGGGATCGGTGCACAGAAGGGTGACCAAGATGATCAAGGGTCTGGAAACCAAGCCTTATGAGGAGCAGTTGAGGGAGTTTGGAATGGATGAGACTGAGAGGAGATATGGATTTATAATGAACTAAAAAAGGTATTTAAATATACCTTCTTGAAGAAACCAGAGGCCTTTCTCCTGGGCATAGTCGGCCAATCGGTGTTAAAAAAGGATAGAACTTTCTTTATGTATGCTACAACAGCAGCAAGAATACTTACTGCAAAGCATTGGAAGACACAAGACTTACCCACACTGGAGGAATGGCAGATGAAATTGATGGACTATGTGGAATTGGCGGAAATGACTGGCAGAATCCGTGACCAGGGAGAAGAGTCGGTGGAAGAAGATTGGAAGAAATTTAAAGACTATTTACAGAAATATTGCAAAATTAATGAATGTTAGAATGATGTTGGATTGAAGTTAAGTGGTTTCTAGCTGTACAGGTACAAAAGAATATGGAAAAATTGGTTTTTAATATGTAAAAATTTAAAGTTATAATATATCAAGATTAAAGATTAGGATTAAAAAGGAGGGAAAGGAATTGTTGGATTAACAAATTGAATTGGAATACAAAAGAGGGAGGTATGAGGAGGTCCGGGAAACAAGTAAATGTAAAAGAAGTGATGAAAAGATGGAATTGTTTTTAACTGTTTTTTCTTTTTTCTACTTTGTATTTTTCCTTTTTATTGTTAATTTTTTATTAATGTGATTTTTCTTCTTTTGAAACTTTAATAAATATTATTTTAAAAAAAGAGAGAGAGACTGAGAGGAGATATGAAAGCCATCTTCAAATATCTAAAGGGGTGTCACATGGAAGATGGCGCAAGCTTGTTTTCTCCTGCTCCAGAGGGTAGGTCCTCAAGCTACAGGACCAGTGGCTTCAAGTTACAAGAAAGGAGATTCTGCCTAAACATTCAGAAGAACTTTCTGACAGTAAGAGCTATTTGACAGTAGAATGGTCTCCCTTAGAAGGTGGATGTTTTGAAGCAGAGGTTGAATGGTCACCGGTCATGTGTGATCTAGTTGAGATTTCTGCATTGCAGGGGGTTGGACTAGACACTCAAGATCCTTTCCAACTCAACAATTCTATGATCCATTTGGTATCCACATACCAAAAATCCAGAAACCCATGGCAAGTTTTCAAGCTCCCCATAGGCATTTGGTTGGCAACTGTGAGAACAGCACACTAGATGCCATGAGACATTGGCCTAACCCAGCAGGCCCTTGTTATGTTCTTATGTTCCTTCTTTTCTCTGTTTTGCCAAATCTGCAGGACAAATCTACCCCAGTCTCAAATCTTCAAGGCATCTCTCCATGTAAGGCAACCTAGTGCTTCTATAAGTCCCAACTTTTACACAAGCAATGAACAACAAGTACATGCTTTGGCCAGGTGACAGTGGGAAGTGGCTCTTTGGAAGAGCTAAATTGGATGTGTCAAAGAGAAACTGAGTCTAAGAGGATGCCTAAAGAACACGTAGCACCTCCAGCCGTGACAGAGATACTGGAGAACTTTGTGTTTTCTACCCCCTGCATGTTCAATTCCATGCAAATCAGGAGCAAAATATTAAGAGCATCAGAAAGGTGCAGAATTAATGTCTGTGACGTCCCTTCCAAGTGAGGAAGTGTGGCTCAATGAAAGAGCACATGGTTTGTACTCAGAAAGTCCCAAGTTCCATCCTTGGCACCTCCAGTTAGAAAAGATCAGGTAACAGCTGATAGGAAAGTTTTCTGCCAGTCAGGGTAGACAAAGCTTCTAGCTGACCTGGCATAAGTCAGCTTCCTATGAGGCTTAGAGGCACATCATAGGTGATGTATAAGGTTGAGAGAAAAAGCGAATTTGGAGGTTACCTGCAGTAGAAAGAAGTGGTCAACAGGCATGGGGTATTCAATGCTCCTTTATTGTTACATTTCTGTTCTGCCCTTCCACCCAAGAGAGTCCAGGACAGCTAACACCAACGTGGTGAAGCAACACACCATTACAAATAAACATATTTAAAATCTTCATGCATTTAATATAGGCTTTTAAAAAAATGACCTTTGTCTAATATTTTAGAACACTACTGCATGAGAAAAGAATGTTCTCACACAATTAAGAATAAAATCATCATCATCACTTCCCACGAAGCATCTCCATACATAAAATAGTTAGCTTTCTAGTTTCCGCTCTCCATTGACTCACTGCTTTTCTCCAGAATTCCCCAGATGCACATGCTGCTCAGTCAGCAAATATAATTAATGCCCTTCTAGCTTGGGAGGGGCCAGAGCTCAGCAGCAGAACACCCTCCTTACATGCAGAAGTTGGGTGCCTGGTATCTCCAGATAAAAGGATGTCAAAGAGCAGAACTGGGTCAGGGACCTCCGTCATAAGTTCTAAACTTTGCATGATGCAAAGATAGGTGTAATGCTATGGCTGCTTTTTCTGAAGCCTCCAAGAAGAGCCCATCTGGAGTTAGAATAAAGGGGATCATTCCCACTTTTCTTCTGCCACCAAGCTGTCCCCCCCCCCAATCATAGGTGCAAACTTTTGCTTAGAACCCCACATGAATGGACCTGGAGTTGAAACCCACAGCTGCGTAGGAAGCAGCTGCCTCACAAAGAGTCAGATTGTTGGTCCATCTACCCCAGGGTCACCTACACTGACTTGCAGTGACTCTCTAGGGTTCCAGACAGGGGTCTCTCCCTGTCTTATCTCAAGATTCCAGGGATTGAACTTGAGACCTTCTCTATGCAAAGCAGATGCTTTACTACCGAGATACAGCCAGCAGAGAAAGAAGTAAGTGCACCTTCACCCTCTCCCCACTTCTTGGTCAAAGAATATGTTTGGGACTGGGTTAGATAGCTTGACAGAATGGTCTGATTTAGGAGACGGGAGCTTCATGGATGGGACCTATGTGCTTTGCCCTTCAAAGACTCAAACCCAAAGAGAACTAATGGTTCCTTATCATCCGGGGGGGGGGGTGACAAGTGGGGTTCCACAGGGTTTAGCCCTGGGCCTGTTGTTGTTCAACAGCTTTATAAACTACATGG
Source organism: Podarcis pityusensis (assembly GCF_964106645.2). Classification (NCBI taxonomy): domain Eukaryota; kingdom Metazoa; phylum Chordata; class Lepidosauria; order Squamata; family Lacertidae; genus Podarcis; species Podarcis pityusensis. The sequence goes on from NC_138028.1 coordinate 42,459,448, forward strand.
ATAAAGGATTTCAGGGGATGCTCATCAAATTTTCAGATGACATCAAACTAAGAGGGTAGCTAATGCTGCAGAAGACAGAGTGGGGATCCAAGATTACCTTTACAGATTGGAGAACCAGGCCAAAACTAACAAAATGAATTTCAATAGCGACAAATGAAAGGTTCTGCACTTAGGCAGGAATAACCACCTGCACAAATGTAAGATGGGGGACACCTGGTAGACCACAAGCTTAACATGAGTTAACAGTGTGATGTGGGGGGGGGGGGGGGAGAGAGAGCTAATGGTATTCTAGGCTGCATCAACAGAAGTATAGTGTCCAGGTCAAGGGGATTAATAGTACCGCTCTATTCTGCCTTGGTCAGACCACACCTGGAGTACTATGTCCAATTATGGGCACCACAATTTAAGAAGGATGCTGACTAGTTGGAATGTATGCAGAGGAGGGCAAGCAAGATGATTCAAGGGTCTGGAAACTAAGTCTTATGAGGAATGGTTGAGGGAGCTGGGTATATTTAAAGTGGATAAGAGGAGACTGATAGGAGATATGGGGGCCATCTTCAAATATCTAAAGGCTCCAGAGGACCGAAATCAATGGATTCAAGTTACAAGAAAGGAGATTCCAGCTAAACTTAAGGAAGAGCTTTCTGACAGTAAGAGCTGTTTGACAGTGGAACAGTCTCCGCCGGAAGGTAGTGGACTCTTCTTCCTTAGAGATTTCTAAGCTGAGGTTGGATGGTCATGTGTCATGAATGCTTTAGTTGAGATTCCTGAATTGAAGGGGGTTGGACTAGATGATGACACTCTATAATTCTATGATTCTATGACTCTGGTATCTTTTGACATCAACATCTCCAATTAAAGACTGAGGATCAGGACTTACCTTACTCTGCAAAGTCCAATAGAGATAAAAGCCCTTTGGGTCTACCCGCAGAATCACAGGAGAGGCAGTTGCTGTATCCTGACAAAACCAGAAAAGCAGGTTTGTTTGTTTGTTTGTTTGTTTGTTTGTTATTTGTATTTATTAGTCACTTTTTTTGCACTCAAGTGCACCAAAGCAAGTTATACAGTAAAAGAAAACAACAAAGGCAGTAAATAGCTCAGAAACTGTCATTTATGTGTTCTACTATATCTGTGAGGGAGAGGAAATGTCACTTCAGCTGCATGAGGTGGGCTGGAATGACATATATTTAGGGTAGGGGATGCCAACATTTTACCTGTTGGCAGGGCCTTGCAGAGCCAGGCAGAGGCCTGGCCCAGGTAGATAATGTGCCCCCCCCCGCACCTCCACGTTCACCCCAGTGCATCCCCTTCAATTGTGAATACGCTGACTGAGGCCCCCTTTGGAATTGGAAGCCCGGGCCAAGTGGCCCATATGGCTCCCCTCTGTCTGGGCTTGCCTGTTGGACTCCAACTCCCATCAGCCCCAGCCAGCGTGGTCAATGGCAAGGGATGATGGGAGTTAGAGTCCATCAACATCTGGATGACTCCATGTTAGCTGCTATTATTATGATTATGATTAAGATTATGATTGATTTAAGGTTTTCCCCTATGCTATCATTTAAGTTGACTTCTATCCACATATATTTAGGAATTGCTGTATCGTAAATAGAGGAATGTATCCCACATTAAAGCAGTACGAACTTTTCTACAGCTGAGTGGAATTCTTGTGCTGCCCTTATTCCTGCCCGTTCTGCCCCCCCACTTTCTTCATTAGCGGGATTTTCAGAGAGGAGAGAGAGAGATAGAGAGATTGGGGGAGAGGGTTTTAAAGCATGGGACAGAACTTCAGGAAAAGTTTGTTCTGGATTCCAAAATCGAAGTGGCTATTTTTTTTTTAGGTGTTTTAGTTGCTAATTTCACTATGTAATAATTACTTCCACTTTCTTCTCCAGATCTGACGTGAATGAGCTTGGCTACAATTCCCTTTTATACATCTAAAAGCATCTGGAGGAGAAAGTGGAATTCAAAATGTCACACTTGTCTAAAAGAAGAGATCCTGAAGTCTTAATCCAATTTGTGGGACTTTTAGTGGGGTAGATTTGCTGCCGCTTCTGTTTTCTGTGGTTTTACTGCTTTGTTTTTGCAGTTTTATTGTATTTGTTTAAACTAACTACTCAGTCAGCATTTGGATGTCTTTGACAGCAAACACCTTGATTTGGAAATGGGGAAGGAGTGGAAATTAATATGATAGAGGTGACAGCTGTGCCCGCCTTGTTTTGTGTGATCAGCCTTCTTCTGCATCATACAAGACTCTGAGCTGGTTTTAGTTCTTAAAATATCTATGACACTCAGATGTACTGAGCTGCACCGCACCACACAGAATGAAGACCATGATGAAGAGCTTTCTGTTTCACCATTAAAGCCATAGTTACATGGTCTATCTCCAAGTGACATATCTCCACTTACAGAAAACTTGTGGCTGCTGAGTCAGTTGACAGTAACGACCGACACAGCTGTTACCTGAGGGGGCAGCCAGGTGATAGATTCCTCCATGACTGATTCAGCATTTTAGCATCTGAGCTGGAAAGGCTGCTGAAGGAAAAGCTATCAAATATTGCAAGCACTGTGTACTATACTCCTGCCTCTGGATTTTGCCACCCACATTGAAACCGCTAGTGGCTTGGGATATTACACTGTCAGTAAGAAACTTCTGCTTGAGAATTCAAGAGCAATGATAATATAAAAGGTAAAGGGACCCCTGACAGTTAAGTCCAGTCGCGAACGACTCTGGGGTTGCAGCGCTCATCTCGCTTTACAGGCCGAGGGATCCGGCGTTTGTCCACTTCCGCAGACAATTTTTCCGGGTCATGTGGCCAGCATGCCTAAGCCACTTCTGGAGAAGCCAGAGCAGCACACAGAAACAGTGTTTACCTTCCCATCGGAGTGGTACCTATTTATCTACTTGCACTGCATGCTTTGGAACTGCTAGGTTGGCAGGAGCTGGGACCGAACAACAGGAGCTCACCCCGTCGTGGGGCCTCGAATTGCGACCTTCCGATCAGCAAGTCCAAGCGGCACAGTGGTTTAAACCACAGCACCACCCACACCCCAAATGATAATATAAAGGTCCTCAATAACATTTTTTAAAAACCCTCTATAATTAGTTAACGTCATCCAAAGGTATCTCCTTAATTAACATATGTGACCCCATATAATCTACACCAGTTTTTTTTAAAAAACAAACAAACACCAAAACAAAACAGGAAGGAGTGCATTTGGGCATCAAAGCACAATGGGGAAACATTTTTCTGGTTTGACCTGAATTCCAACACAGGGAATGAATATTGTCACCAATGCGGGACAATATTCTATACAGCTGAAGCCCTAAAAGCAGGGGCAGGGAAGCATTTTCAGCCCAAGGGCCACATTTCCTACTTTGTTTCCTCCAGAGGGCCACGTGATAATGGTGGGTGGGACCAGAGGCAAAAGGGAGTGGAGCGATGGACGTAAACTTTGCCTCTGTATATTTCTACATGTTCTCACACGCCTCTCTGTATCTTCTATCCAGATAAGCAAGAGGCATTGTTAGAAGAAGAAGAAGAAGAAGAGTTTGGATTTGATATTCCGCCTTTCACTCCCCTTCAGGAGTCTCAAAGCGGCTAACATTCTCCTTTCCCTTCCTCCCCCACAACAAACACTCTGTGAGGTGAGTGGGGCTGAGAGACTTCAAAGAAGTGTGACTGGCCCAAGGTCACCCAGCAGCTGCATGTGGAGGAGCGGAGACGCGAACCCGGTTCCCCAGATTAGGAGACTACCGCTCTTAACCACTACACCACACTGGCTCTCATTAGAGTTTAAGGACACACTCCAGCCAGGCCAAAAACACTTGGAGTGCGCAGTAGGTCCAGTGAAGTTTGTGGGGCTAGCTGGTGAGAGACCTAAGGGGCAAAAACAGATGGCTGCAGGGCCATATTTGGCCCCTGGACCGGAGGTTCACCAACCCTGCTCTAAAGGAAACACAGGTTAATGATGCAATCGCCCCGGTGCCAAACTGGAGGCCTCTAAAAGGACAGAAGGTGAGCCTGCTGGAAGAAGCTAGTGGTCCATCTAGTCCAGCATCCTGTTCTTACAGTGGCCGACCAGATGCCTGTTGGAAGCATGTAACCTGGATGTGAGCACAAGATAACTCTCCCCACCAGCGATTCCAGCAACTGGTATTCAGAGAGGTATACTGCCTTTGATAGTGGAAACCCATTGATGGCCTTCTCCTCCATGAATTTATCTAACCCTCTGTTAAAGACCTTTCATAGTTTGGGGACATCACCAAAGCATTCTAGGGCTTACTGCACATAAAGTGGCACAATGACATCCCCACATCATGTCGCTTTCTGCACAAAGGTTATGAGATGCTGCAGAGCCTTAGAGTACATGGACCTGTGGAAGAACCACACTGGCCTCTGTATTTGCCAATAGTCTTCAGACACATCATTTGAAACATGCAGTTGTTTCCTATTCATTCAAAGACCGATATTAATCATAGATCAACACGGTGAATTTGTCATTTGTGCCAGATAACGCAGCGTATACGAAGACTGTGGTTGACTTACTTTTGAAAGATCTCACAGATAATTGGATTAACTTGCAAAACCGCGGCCTCTTTAATGTGATTCTTCCCAGAGCAGATCCACCTTTATCACTTGTTATTTACAGAACTGTCAAAACTTACATTTGTTTCAACTGGCTGGTGATCAGCTCTTTTGTATGAACATGGCCTGTTGCTCTTTGTTTGATGCTGTTATATTTATAGTTATTTATTTGATATATGCTTTACTTTGGGTATTCAACAGGTTAAGCTTGAAGAATGAAGAAGATGATAGATATTAAATGAAGAAGATGATAGATAAATAAATATAGATAGATAGATAGATAGATGATACATAGATAGATAGATAGATAGATAGATAGATAGATAGATAGATGATAGATACTATTCCTCCACACTTCATAGCAGTGCCTTCCATAGGATGGCTGGAATATAATAATAATAATATCTCACAATAAAAATGCAGGAGTGGGCCCACCACAACTTTATAATTACTTTGCATAGTTTTCCTCTTTTTTACTCATCACTCATTGCTTCCCCCTAAATCTTACCACATGCAAACATTCATTTATTGCCCTCAACCACAGAAGGAGAGATTTACTCACTCACACAGCTGGGTAGTTATGTCTAGAACTCTTCCACTTCCTGCTTCTCAAGAGCCCCAAACCAGGGTGAATTAAAACCCACGGTACTCACATCATCCCACTTGATAAAGCGTTCACCTCTGGACATGTATTCCTTCACCTCAGGGGGAGTCAAAATAGGGGTAAGCACTGACATCTTGGCATTCAGATCCTGACTTGTAGGACTCTTGTTCTCAGCTGCCTCCTTCCAGTCTCTCTAGATCTCCTCACATAACGCTCTCCGTTGCTCCAGGAGCCAGAGATGCTTTATAGGCCAGAGAAAACACCAGGACGGCTCCACAAACTGAAAGCAGAGACGCTGATCTGCATGGCAAATTATCAGCTTTCCAGAAGAAACAGGTGAGCTCTGGAGAGCCAACAGCCCAGAGAATGTGGGGTGGGCAGGCGGAGTCGATTAGCAGGCTGTTCCTTGCAGAAACCCACAAGCAAGGGCTTCCTGTTATGAACTTCCTCATAAATGCTTCTGCTTCCCTCCTCTCAACTTTACAGTTGATTCATAAAGTATTTCAAAAGGGCTTGAAGGATTTCAGAGTTCCTTTTCAAAGCTGTTGTTTTGGTAACATTTCCTCCCTAAAAAGCTAAGGGAGTGGTATTATCTGCACAACACACACACACAACTACGCCTGGAAACTTAGGGGTGGGTGTGGGGTGGGGACTTGTTGATACCAAGATATCTCACTAGCAGTGAGAACTATTTGGGGTAAAACAAAGTATTTTCACAAATGATACTAAAGAATTGTGGCTAAAACTATGTTTCAGAGTATGGGAGGCCCACATGGACAAGAATGTACACCTGAATTTTTTAAAAATGGCTCTCTATTCTGCTTTCAATATTATATTGACAGGGTCACCGCTAGACATTTCACTGCCTGTGGCACAGCAGGAAATGGTGCCCCCTCCCCAACCCAAAGTCAAGGTGCGTAGTGTCTAAGGTCAACCAAGTTATGTTAGCATCTGAGGTAGAACATCCCACAAACACCTCTCCTCCATGGTAGCAAAATACAGTTATAATAAATTAGGCAGCAAACCATTTGCTGTCTTTCCATGGCACCCAAAATCTGCTGCCCGAGGCAGCTGTCTTGCTCTGCCTAATGGTTGGGTTGGCCCTGTTTATGAACAATATCTAACAGACAGAATAAGCATAACCCCGGTGACCTGGAAGTAACTCCCATTGAACTTAATGAGATTTGCTTCTGAGCAGATAGATATGCCTTTGCATTATGAATCCCTGTATTGCTCATTGTAGCAAGGGTCCAGACATAGAAATATTATTATTATTATTATTATTATTATTATTATTATTATTTCTCAAAGGTACTGCTTCTTTTATAGTGTAGGGGCAATGCTAATCTTCTCTGTATTCAAAACAGAATTAAAAAAATTCCTTCCAGCAGCACCTTAGAGACCGACTGAAACAGTGTATCTGAAAAAGTGTGCATGCACACGAAAGGTCATACCAATAACAAACTTAGTTGGTCTCTAAGGTGTTACTGGAAGGGATTTTTTTTATTTTGTTTCGACTACGGCAGACCAGCACAACTACCTACCTGTAACTTCTTTGTATTGTTCCAGTTTTAGCATATGTGCTTCTTTTATTGTGATACTGCATTTTCCCAGCTATCAAATGGCCACATTTTGCAGTGTGAACTGTGTGTGCTTTAAGGCAACCTATTTCTATTAGGCATTCATCCTGATTTAGTTGCAGAGATTAGACTAAAGCCAGCTATTTAACAAGCGTCAACCTGATTTGTTTGTAGGGAGGTTAGATGATGTTGCATCAAAGCAAGAGTTATCCCACACTTTCCAGTGAATTTTCCCATCACTTCCTGATCACAGAAAAGTTGCACATGACCTTCAAATCCATATTAATTTTGTGACCTGGTACTTACATGGTAATTACAAAATGTAATTTGAAAAGGAATTCATGACAGTTTGTTACCCTTTAAAATCATCTACCATCTGAGGCACGCTGCCTCATCTGGCCTAATGTCTAAGCCATCCTGAATGTAGCCTGGAATATTTCCAGTGCAATGTTTAATACACTGGCAGAACACATTGTGGTGAGAGAGGAGCAAACTGCATTGAAAGGAAGCATGTAAAAACATTTTGCCTTTTTGACTACGGCAAACAGGAGGTTTGCTCAAACCACCAACTTGCTATCTAAGTGATTTCCATATACAAACTGAGATTTCATAAAAATCCTCCCTTATGCAAAAGTGTTATTTTACCCACTGTGAGTGTGTGAAAATGAGGGTGAACCTGCCACACATCATTCAATCACTTTTTATGAAACCTAGTATCATAATCCCACACACACACACACACACAAATATATCAGAACGGTTTACAACAATTATACACAAAACTAAACAATATAAATATCTTAAAATCAGAGATCAGCTGTTATGCTTTAGCTGTATAGTATAGTGAAAATTGGGCTGTATCTGGAGGAAAGACAGTTTTAAGAGTCTATGGCACAGCTCTGAATATTGCTGATTCATTTATTTGTGGGAAATCATTGCAACATTAACAATATAGGGAGGTTTCTCTGTCCATTCTCTGGCTATAATCAGAAGCAAAAGACCAATCACCATCTGGAACACTTTATAACACTTGGCTCCTAAAGGCCAGTTCACACAGAAATGTTCCTCTGGAGTCACCGTAAACCTTTCCCCCATCTGCAGTTCCTCTCTCTTTTTCAGGGCTGGTCCAAGACATTTCGCTGCCTGAGGTGAAAGACAAGATGGTGTTTCCTCTCAATTCTACACGCAGAAGCTGACAGACAGGTACTTGAATGTTACTTCAACATGGGTGAGGGGGGAAAGCAAGCCAGATTAGGAGAGGTGCAGCAGCACAAATAAGCTCTTGTGGCTGCTTTTATTAGCTGTAAAAAATGCGCTACTGATCTTGAAACTCAGAAGGAAAGTTGGGCTTGCAACCTACCCTGACCTACATACATTGCTTAGTTCCCCACCTGTGTTCAGGTGATGGGAATCCGGACCTACTTCCTCTTGTATAACTGAACTCTTAGGTTTCCCTTCTGCTGTGAGATAATTACAGTCTTAACCAATAGGAAGAGAAAGAAGAATTTGTGGAACCACATAGAAAGGTTTGGATATGTTGAAATCCATGGGCATTGCACATTCCAAAATGCAGGAGTTGATCTGCCACATCTTGCCTATAATTAGTTTTCCCCCCAGGAAGATTTCCGTTCAAAAGTCTTGCATTAGATGTGGTCCCTCTGAGGAGGGCTGCCAGGTTGCAGCGAGCCTTAACCTTAAATTCACCTGGAAAAGACTGTGGCATCCTAACATCGAAAGGATTTATTGTGGAATAAACTGACATGGATTCAGGACTTCTCCAGACAACCTGTTTATTGAGCATTCATCTTGATTTGCTTCCACAAAGCTTATGCAGAGGTTAAACTATATTTTGCTTTTGTTCAGCATTTATTCTGATTTGTTTACTGGGTAGATGTACAACAATGAGCATTTATCCTGCATTCATTTTTGTGGGGTGTTTATTTGCCTTCCCGTTAATTGTTCATTCATTCCATACTTTTCCCATCAGTATTAACCTCGAAAAGTCTGCTTCTTTTAAAAAGTGGATTTGTTGCACTAGGGCAACAGAACACTTTAATTGCTCAAACCTAAATTTATGGTATGTTCTTGAATCCCTCCTGCAAAATAGCGACAGTCTGGAGACATCCAGATGCATGAAGTGCTAAATTAATATAAGAATATAAGAAGAACCCTGCTGGGTCAGGTCAAAGGCCCATTTAGTCCAGCATTCTGCTCTCACAGTGGCCAGCCAGATGCCTGTGGGACATCCACAGTCAGGATGTTAGTGTAACAGCATGCTCCATATTCTTGGTTCCCAACAACAGGTATTCATAAGCCTACATCCTCTGAAAGTGGAGGTAGTCCCAGGGCCGGCCCACCCATGAGGCAAAGTGAGGTGACCACCTCAGGTAGCTGGATTCACAGGGCTGATAGAGATAGAGAGATATTTATTTCCGTCTTGTTCCTGATATAGATATTCACTCACTCCTTCTTCCTTAGCAGGGAGGGGGCACTATTTTTACCTCAGGTGCCAAAATGTCTTGTGGCTAACAGTCATTGATAACCATCTCTCCACACATTTGTCTAATGCCTTTTTAAAACCATCCAAATTGGTGGCCGTCGCTACTTCTAGAGGGAGTGAATTCTGTGGTTTAGTTATACACTGTGAAAAGAAGGACACACGCTCTCTCGCGCACACAAAAATATATAATTTTTATTAAATGTTCTGTTTTACAACTTAGAATATTCATTGAAACAACCTTGAAATATCAATGACTTTCCTTCTTCTCTTTCCATGGCTCATTTTGCAAAACATAAATCCCTGCATTACACTAAACTACATAAACTAAAACATTCAGTATTCCATTATTACATCCATCAAAATTTATTTGCACTGTTGAATTTATTTTAATGCTGCCAATATTTTCAGGTGTACACAATCCTCCCCATATATTCAATAAACATTTTCCAATCTTCTTCAAACCTATGTTCTTCTTGTTCTCTTAATCTATATGTTAAGTCTGCAAGCTGCACATATTCCATCAGTTTAAGTTGCCGTTCTTCTTTAGTTGGGACTTCACGCGTTTTCCATTTTGGGGGGCTAACAAAACACGGGCCGCAGTAGTGGCATACATAAATAACCTTTGCTGACACCTAGGAATTTCTGTCTGAGTGATTCCCAACAAAAATGACTTTCTTTTGTCTGTCCCAACTCATTTCAACATTCAGCTTCGTTGGATGTCCCCAAGTTCTAGTATTATGAAATAATTGTCAACAGTGAGTTCTAAAGGTGACTCTTTCATTTTCCGTAAGGGTCTAATATAGCTCCCCTGCTGGAATTATCACCCGTAAAGAAGGAGATGTGGTTCTACCCTCTCTCCTACTTGATGCTTGGGCTCCAGGTGTGGGAAGATAGCAAAGGGAAGGGGCAGAGAGGAACAATGGCTGCTAAGGCATTCCCTGCCATAGAGGTGCATTTAATGATAACAATTGTTCCGTATGTCACAAACTCATTTTGGCCTCTCCCCTAAGTTCTACCATTATACCAGCAACGCTCCCTTTTAATTCTCTCTTTCAATGTACAGTGGTACCTTGGGTTACATACGCTTCAGGTTACAGACTCTAACCCAGAAATATTACCTCGGGTTAAGAACTTTGCTTCAGGATGAGAAAAGAAATCGTGCTCCAGCTGTGCAGCAGCAGCAGGAGGCCCCATTAGCTAAAGTGGTACCTCAGGTTAAGAACAGTTTCAGGTTAAGAACAGACCTCCAGAACGAATGAAGTTCTTAACCCGAGGTACCACTGTATGTAGTTAGCGTTGTTTTTGACTGTAAGTGTTGCAATGAAGTACAGTGGTACCTCAGGTTACATACGCTTCAGGTTACATATGCTTTAGGTTACAGACTCCGCTAACCCAGAAATATTACCTCAGGTTAAGAACTTTGCTTCAAGATGAGAACAGAAATCATGCTCTGGCGGCGCACCGGCAGCGGGAGGCCCCATTAGCTAAAGTGGTGCTTCAGGTTAAGAACAGTTTCCGGTTAAGAACAGACCTCCAGAACGAATTAAGTTTTTAACCCGAGGTACCACTGTATTCTGAGGATACCTGGCTAAATACCAAATAAAACCTTCCCTTTTACGTTTTTTGATTTTCAACAGTTTCATGAAATATTGGCATCTAGTGGCTGACCTGTGAAATTACATACACTGCCATGTCAGCATATAACAGACTCTCCTAAGGTCCCAGGGGTACAAGAAGTCCACATCTCTGTTCTGCAAGGGAGCCAACTCCTAGGGGCTGAGGTCACTTCGCTCCCCCCATTAAATATTTGAGGAGGTTCCCTCCCCCCCAAAAAAATAATTGATGGGCATTGCCATTCAAATGGTGTGTGTGCACTGCATCTTCTGATCAATTATGTGCCCCCCTCCCCAATATTTTATTCAAGTTGGCACCCCTGCTGCACTGTACATACGCAGCCCAGAATTAATTCTGGGTTAGCATGACCTGACCTTTGCTTCTCATTGCTGACCTGAGAAATTCTAAGAAAGTGTATTTGCAGTGTATGGTCTTATGCCAGACGATCTCAGGATAAGCCAATGAGATGCTAAGCCAAAACAGCCCTACACATTTCCTAAACACTGCACTTTCAGAAATATAACCTCAAGCTCTCTCTGCAATAGGCATTAAAATGCAAGACATTCATAGATGTGACTGGAAACAGAGACCTCAGTTGAGCAGAACTGCATTGCTTTGTGCTCTACTCAACTTCTCTGTCTTCTGTTGTCAAAACTATACTATTATTATTATTTCAATTTATATACCACACTTTATCAATAGATCCCAGGGTGGTGTACAACATTAAAAACACATTACAGAACACCAATAATAAAAACATAATAAAAAGCATACTGACAGACAGCCTAATAATAAAATAGTCATCATAACAGCAGTCCCCCACACTTTCACTGTTTTCAATATTATTACTATTACTTTTTCACCCTGACTGGACTCAAGGCAGTTTACAGATAAAAATGAAAACCACTAAAACACAGAGAAAACAATAATTGAAAAACTATTAAACATTGACAGAATTAAAACTATATACATATATGAAATATATTTAAATGACACCAATAATTACATTTTTATAAATAAATAAAAAAGCATGGCACCAGCTCTTTCATTAAAAGCCACTTGGAACAAGAAAGTACACACCTGCTGGAGAAAGGACAAAAAGCTAAATCATGTGTCGTAGACTCAGAGCATTTAGGTGATTTTTGACTCTGCAGTCTCTAGTTTTATGAGGGGGGGCTCTCTTTAGATGGCAGAGTGGATTGCTTCACTCACTTCAAAATGTGATAACCCTTGCCACATTTGGGAACTATCCTGCTTAGTTCTGCTGCGTGAAACACTGGACACAGTGGCGTAGCGTGGGGGGTGCAGGGGGGGCCGGGCGCAACATCGGGGGGGGCGCTCGCACTCGCAGCTCTCTGCCCCTACCTGGCTCACTCACTCTCTCTCACTGCAGTGCTGGCTGTGCGAATCCGATCCGAGCCGCTGGGTCGCCACCCACTGTGGAGGGGGTGGGTGCCAGGCGTGCGGTGCGGAGAGAGAGCGAGGGACTATCTGGGGGAGGGACAGTGCAGCGGCCGCCCAGCGCAGCGCTGAGCGCGGGAGAGAACCACACCAGACCAGACCAGGCAGCAGCAAGAAGAAGCTGGCAGCGGCAGCAGGTTAGGGGTTAGGGGGCGCAAATTACTTGCCTTGCCCTGGGTTAGGGGGCGCAAATTACTTGCCTTGCCCCGGGTTAGGGGGTGCAAATTACTTGCATTGCCCCGGGTGCTGACAACCCACGCTACGCCGCTGACTGGACATCTGCTCCAAAGCCCTGCCCTGATGTTGCCTCTACTTCAGATGCTTGCAAAAGTTGTTCCTCGTCTCTCCTAGACATAAAATGGCTCTCTGAAATAACCTCTAATTCTCTAGATGTCTTTACCTCACTCAATTTTTCTGATGGGCTGCTCGTGTTTCTTCCCATCTGGTAGCACTTGGCGGTATAACTGTAAGAAGGCCGATGTACTCCCTTAAAAGCTCTTATCACACTGTTTTTCAAATGGGTGTGAATCTTTCTCGTGCAAAGAACATCCATTTGCAGCTCCCTGCCTGCCCTGCTGGAGCTGCAGCTTCTTGCCACTATAAGAAAAAAACTCTTGCTATAACAATCATTGAAAACAAAATTAAATTATCCCATTTAAGAGAATGGATGACATTGGAGAATTCACATATTTTAGATTTAGAAGGTTATCATAATACGCTTATTTATGGTATGAAAAGGTGAAAGTACATAAAGGATTTACAAATCATATAACTAGGAAAAATCTGTAGAGTATGGGATAAATACAAAAATCATTTTTTATAAAAGAATGGAAATGGTTTATTGAATATTTACAAACAAACTGTAAACAGATAAGAACACTGGCAGGATTATTGTAATAACCTGCAGTTTTATAAGAGTATACATTTAAAACAGATGAATAAATAATTAAGCTAATAATGAATAAATGATTGTTAAGTTAATTTGGAATATGCAGAAAATATAAAAAATAAATTTAAGGTACTGCAAAAAGGGGGAGGAAGTCAAATTTTGAAATGTTAAAATGATTGTAAAATTATTGAAATGTATAAAATTGAAAATCATAAAAAAATAAAAAAGATATATCAGGTTCTAAAGGAACTAGATAAACCATTAGGCTAAGCATGCTGTGCCATAGGAGCCTGGCCAAACTTGATAAAGTGCAGTAGTGTAACTTTCAGGAATTTTTATATCTTTCTTCCCAAGCTGGGCTTTGTTAAAATCTCTTCATTTCAGAAAAAGGTGGCAATTTCCATATCACAATGTGACCATGCTCTCAGGTGGTGGAACGTTTAATATCAGTAGCTTGGCTGTTTTGAAGAGCGGGGTGCAGAAAATACTTTTTAATGTATACACCAGCCACCCAGATGCTATTAGCCCAGAGATGGAAAGAAAATAAAGTCCCTACCAGAGAAGAACAGCAAATTAAATTCTTGAACTATGCCGAAATGGCAAAGCTGACCAGAAAGCTCAGGAATCAAGAAGACCAGAACTTTAACAAAGAATGGGGGAAATTTATAATTTATCTTGGAGACCACTGGAAAAATGAACTGAAGACTAGAAAACTGAGAAACTGGAATTGGCAGACCTGTCCATTCCTGCCTGGATCAAACACCACTGAACGTAGTGGGATGGACTTCTGAGTAAATTTGCACAGGATTGCACTGCAAAAGAGACTCAGGCTTCAGCAGCTACAGCTCCCTCATTTCTGGCATTATTGGTGCATTATTGGTAAACACGCCACCTCAGAATTGTAACCAACAAGACTATTCAGTAGTGTAAACACTTTACGAAGTTTTCCCATGTTTGGCTCTGCATGGACGTAATTGCCACAGCATGTTTTTCATCTTGCTATTTTTCTCAGGGAAAATTTAGCCTTGAAAAGAGGTTAGTTTCATATTAGGTAACATCGCTGAGCAGAACAAACAGTGTAAATAAAAAAAAGCAGTTATGCAGCAATTCTTGCTGAAAAGAATAACACCTCAGCAAAACAACATCTTGGTTGCATAAACCATAATCGCTTCCGTTGGGTTCCCTTGGGGACTGCTTTACAAAGTACCGTATTAAGACGTCGGATGATGAGTCACTTCCGTGTATGATAATATATGCAAATAGAGAGTCAGATTGACAAGTACGCCCAATCACCTCCTTGCTCCATCTATGAGGAGCCGGTGAGCAGGTTTAGGAGCACCATGACACACGGTTCCATGTGGATGTGCACCTCATTCAGACAATGCCTTTGCCAAACACATCGAGCTTGTGAGTGGCGACTGGATGTCTTGTGTCTTTGCAGCATGGATCACTACATCCAGCTTACGCTCAGTGGAACAGGTGGAACAATTCCCTTTTCTTAATGTTTTGTGCTAACCCCAGTTCAGATATTATCAAATATTAGGGGGGAAAGGTAAAGGTAAAGGATCCCTGACAGTTAAGTCCAGTCGCAAACGACTCTGGGGTGTGGGGCTCATCTTGCTTTACTGGCCGAGGGAGCCGACGTTTGTCCACAGACAGTTGTTCTGGGTCATGTGGCATGACTAAGCCGCTTCTGGCGAAACCAGAGAAGCACACGGAAACGCCGTTTATCTTCCTGCCGCAGCAGTGCCTATTTATCTACTTACACTGGCGTGAACTGCTAGGTTGGCAGGAGCTGGGACCAAGCTACAGGAGCTCACCCTGTTGCGGGGATTCGAACCGCCGACCTTCCAACCAGCAAGCCCAAGGCTCAGTGGTTTACACCACAGCGCCACCCGCGTCCCTATTAGGAACCATGGTTCAAATATTATGAGCTCTAGCATGAGACCCACTCGTCTCAGGTAGTGGGCAGCAGAACAAGCACCACCACCTGCCCACCCCCCTGCAAAGCTGCCAGAACAAGCTGCTTCCCTTGCCAGCTGCCGTTATGCCGCTTGAGCTGCCATTGCCAGCAGCTTCTTGGAAAAGCTTCAAGAGACTTACAGAGGCTTCTTTGCAAAACCTTCCGTAAAGTAGCAGCTACTGGTGCTAGGAGTTGCAGCAGCAAGAGGTTCTGCCTTGACACCGGGCAAAATAGGTTGGGCCAACCCTGCAGACCTACCTGCTTCTGATTTACCATCTCCTTTATTCTCCAGTTGGGACGTGGTGGCGCTGTGGTCTAAACCACTGAGCCTCTTGGGTTTGCCGATGGGAAGGTTTACTCAGAAGTCTGCCCTCATAGACTGCATACAATTGAAGCCTGAAAAGTGTAAAACTATTCTGTGTGCAGTCACCTGCTTTTCCAGTACAAACACTTTGCAGAGACAGGGAGATGTCACTTTTTGCACATTTTGACATTTGTGAAGTGCACAACCGCTAAAAGTTTTGAAAGCCCAAGGGATTCCAAAAAGCTCTTTCGTTGTCAGACTGGGCAGTGCTCATGCTTTTCCTACCAAAAAATGCCTTTACTTTGGGGAAAATCTCCTCTGGAAAAATCTCTTTTGGCTTAGGACCAGGACCCCTAAAGATGGCCGTGTCCCTTTCCACCCCCCCCCCCACAACCCAGCTAGATCTACTGGAGAGGCTCTTCTTTCAAGCTACACCACATTGCCATATCCCGTTGTTTTCCTGTGTATGAGGTAAGGAAGAAAGAATGCTCCCACCGCCTCACTGACCATACAAGATAACAAGAGTGTTTTGTAGGGTACAGAGGCACCATACATTTAAAGCACTATGATACCACTTTAACACTCATGGTTTCCCCTAAAAAATCTTGGGAACTGCAGTTTGTTACGGGTGCTGAGAGAGAGAGTCCCTATTCCGCTTTCAGAGCTACAATTCTCAGAGTTCCCTGGAAAGAGGGGTTGATTGGTGGGTTGATAAATGGTTGGTTGATAAACTACAGTGGTACCTCGGGTTACATACGCTTCAGGTTACAGACTCCACTAACCCAGAAATAGTACCTCGGGTTAAGAACTTTGCTTCAGGATGAGAACAGAAATCGTGCTCCAGCGGCAGCAGGAGGCCCCATTAGCTAAAGTGGTGCTTCAGGTTAAGAACAGTTTCAGGTTAAGAACGGACCTTCGGAACGAATTAAGTACTTAACCCGAGGTACCACTGTACTCTGAAAACTGTAGCCTTGTGAGAAGAATAGGGGTATCCTAGCAACTCTCAGTGCCCTTAACAAACTACAGTTGTCCGGATTCTTGCATGCAGGGGGAGCCATGATTATAATAGCCATGGCTATTATAAAATGGTATAATAGTGCTTTAAATATACAGGGAAGGTGTAGCCAGAGACTGTACTTTTTCCTGTGAGACACTGAGGGGGCTGCACTGTGTGAGAAAATATTTCCTTCAAGAAGCAATTATAAGCTAAAGTATAATGGGGTGTGGGAATCAGAGGGCAAAATGCCATTTTATTTTATTTTTCCAGGAAGAAATAAAACCAGAGAAGGAAGAGGATGAACATATTAAAAGAAAAATCCGTAGCGATAGGGCAACCCCCACCCCTCGCCTCAAAATTAAGCAATGAAGGGTTGGTCCCAGTTCTGCAGTTGGAAAGAGGCTGAACTTGAAGGAACATGATGGGGTGAAAATTAGAAGGCACACAGCGTGACTTTAAGTCCGTGCGTAGTACAAGAATGAAGTGATTCTCTGTAAAGGCAGCGTATTTATAGCCAGTAAAAATGAGTGATCGCTGCTCAAGAGACTGTAATTACCCTTTGGAAGGCACACCACTGCCAGGGGCCAGCAATATGAATCCTGCGGCTGAGCTTCTATGAGCACAGAATAATTTCTACAGCAGTCTAGTCTGCATCCCTTTGCTGCATTTCAAGCTAGGTTAATGAGGGTAAAGGAACCCCTCAGGGGGTTCAAACTGCCAGCTTCTTTCGGTGCCAAAGACCCACAGTTGTTGAGCATTGCATGACTCCAGAGCTCCATTCTAATAATGTGAAGACAGTTGGGTTCACAGTTCAGGACTTCTTATTTATTTTTTAAAAGCGAGAGAAGTGTGTTGCTATCTTCTAGGTGATCTTTGTGTTAAGAATTGTCCAGGAATATCAGCGCCAGGGATTTACCTCAGCTTTGCCTTCACAAACTCCTAATCGTTAGACTCTAACAGATGTGGGGGGTTCTTATTTAAAACCAAAACACACCCCTCTTATTTCTTCCATTTATGTCCTCTTTTTCCTCCCGAGAACTCATCATGTCACTCGTGCTATTGTGTGTGTGACGTCATGATGTCATGGCGCATGCACTGTGCGCAAACTGCCTGCCGCCTTGCCTCTGCTGGCTCTCTGACTGGGCTAGGGCCTCTGCGTCTGCTGGGCCGTAGATATGCTTCGGCACCTACAGTGGAAATTTTCTGGGAGCGGAGACACCCAGACTCCCCCCTGCCCCCCAGATTTGGCACCAGTGACTTATGCAATGCACAAATCCCTTTCAAGAAATCCTATGTATTTTCTTCTTTCTATGAATTTCAGCAACAAAATTCTTGGATTTGTTTGAAGTTGTACTGTCAGTTCTTCCCACACGGCGTTTTGTAGTCTTCGACACAAATATGATTTTTTGGCTTTTGCTAGATTGACAATGATCCACACTGCCTGGACAGAGACAGGAAGTTTCTGCCGGGGAGATGCTGTGTCTTGTTTGAGCAGGGATCTGTAAACTCTTGTACCATAGTAACCCAAGCTCAGTGCCATTGCTGTTTGCACCTGCGATCAATACCAAACCAAAGTCCAGGTTAGCACCCTTTTCTATATCTTCCGTTCCATTTTCTCAATCGTAAAATATAGATTTATTCTTTTTATGTTTTGCCTGCATATGCATGTCTTTGAATACTCTATTAGGTGGTTGAATTTCAGTCGTCGTCTGCACTATGCACTATCCCCATCCTTACAGTGTAAACTCAGTACCATAAGTACAGCTTTCAGCAGGACTCGGGGGTCAAATGCAGCTACCCAGGTCTCTATGCCTGACTCTCAGAACTCTTCCCAGGCTGCCTGGAATGTGTCATGGAACTCTGGTAGTATCTTTTGCTTGTGTGGCTGTAGGAAAGAGTGGGATATTTGAGTGTGTAGAAGCTAGTCTGCTCTACAATGGGGGCATTTAAATTTGTGGCCTCATCCACCACTGGCATGTGGTTCTTGTAAGGTTGCCCAGAAGGGAATGTGGCCTTTGGACTAAACAAATATTTTCCAGTCCCTGGCTTACAGCAACAGATTAAGAATGGATCAAATCTTCCATCCAACATAGGAAACTTAGTACATAAGCAAAACAATAATCCCAAGACACCAGATAAAAACAGCTTAAAAATAAGGAACCACACTGCTATAACTCATCTAGCCAGCAGATCAAAAGCCTGCCAGAATAAAATCAATAAGACAGTGGAAGGTTAGAAGGGAAGGGCCAGACTGACCTTCCAAGGTGGGGAAAGCCATAATTTAGACACAGAAACGGCCCTTTTCCAAATCCCAGCAAGTCACAACTCCCATCACTGCTGGGATGCAGAGAAGAGACTCCTGTGCAGATCACAAAAACAGGCACACATATATGAGAGAAGACATCACTCATGTGTCCTTGATCTAAAGTACGGCCAACACCCCAAACTGTACCCAGAAACAGAATGGATGCTGGCATAGCTGTGTCAAGGGAAGGACTTAGGAGCTAGGAACTCAGACCCAGAAGCAGAAAACAAAACCAGGAGCAGAAGCATACAACACACCAGGACTCAGGTAGAACTTGATGCTCGAGAAAATCACCTCTGAGACAAGAAGCTCCCTGTGTAGGAGACAATAGACAACCTGGAAGGATCTTTACACAGTTACTGAAGTTATGTATAGGGCTGTGGCGAACAGTTCCCGACAGATGACAGAGCAGTTGTTTTCAATTAGATCTCATTTGCTGCCACTTGGAGAGCACACTGAAGTAATCCAAAGTGAATGTAACTAAGCCATGCCCCATTTTGACCTTTTGATAGGCCTCTTTCCCTTGTACTGCATCTTGCACAAAATCCATTGGTCTTGATGGCGCCCTAGGGCTGGTGCGCTCTCTCCTTCTCTTGTTTTTGCTGCAACAGACTGACCTGGCCAGGACAGGAGCTTGAGATATGCTGAGTTAGTGATGCCAGGCCTTGAAGAATTAAGCACAAGCCCTGCCCCTTGCAACTTTTCATGGAGGGTACTGGCAGTCTGAAGCACAATCAGGGCCACCCTCTGGGCCCAGCCCTCAATGTCAAGCCACCAGAGGGCTAACTGTGCCCCTGAAGTCTGTGTACTGAGTGCAGATATCTTGAGAGATTGCCTTACCCCATATATGCCCACTTGACTACTTTGATCTGCAGAACTGGTGCTGTTACAGGTGCCACATGATACTGCAGCACCCACATTTTGGAACTCTCTGCCTTTTGACATCGGACAGATTCAATTTACCTATTCTCAGCCTCTTGTCTGTAACCCACGTCCCCTGGACCTGTGTAGAAGGTTAATTGTGCTCATCATCACCCACATGGTACCTTAGAGCTGCTGTTGGATAAACAAAGCTATTTTCAAAGCACATCTCCTTATCCAACTGAGTATATCACAAAGAGGCATCAATATAAGCACATATCCATTGATTTGCTGACAGCAAAGAGAAAAGCCAAAGCCCAACTGCCAGGGCAGCCAGACATCTTCTTAAGTCATTGATCCAGCTCTCCACCCTACAAGTTCTAAGGAAAACATCCTAGAGCTAAATCTCTGATTTCTCTCTCTTTTTCTTTACCTTTCCTTTTTATATATATAAAAAAAGAACTAGAGGCTGATTCTCAGACACCTTTTCTGTGTCACAGTTGCAGGGGTTCCAACAAACTCAGAGGGTGCTGCAGAAGCAGTTGAAACAAGAAAGTTACTGGCAGCTCTCAACGAGGAAGAGGGGTCTGTCACTTTCAACCCTTTCAGCAGGGAAATTTTGGATCCCAAATTGCCTGGAGAAACAAATGGAGAACACCCAGAACACAGGAGATCGGAGAGGAGTTGGGTGAATAAGTAAATAAATTAAATTAAATTAAAAACTGCTGACAATGACACAATAGAGGGGGTCCTCTGGGGGCCATGAAAAACCTTAGGGGACTTGTAAGGCCCACAGGCCACATTAGGCACCACCCCTAATGTATTGCATCACAAAAATACTATCACCATACCGAGTCTCTCACTGCTGACAGCCATGCTCAAAACCCAGCATCCTCCTATATGCCTGATCCACTTTATTTCTTTAGGTTTCCCAGCAGCTGCTGAGCAACAGCAGAGCCTTTTAATGAGCGGTGCAATTTGGAAACCAGTAATTTCATATCCTGCTGGAGCTCCGATCAGCTGTTACTATATTGCAGAATAGCTGCATCTGTGACTGTGCTGCTCGTTCTCTTCCATTCAATAGCATTGCCCACTTAAGACAGATTTGCTGGGCTCCTGGGAACCGGAAGACCAATTCCCATTTAATAAGGATTTCCTTCACCAATAGCCAGGCAGAACACAAAGATGGGGAGTGTGTGTGTGTGTGTGTGAGAGAGAGAGAGAGAGAGAGAGAGAAAGAGAGAGAGAGAGAGAGAGAGAGAGAGAGAGAGAGAGATGATTTATAAGACAAGAAGGAAAACGTTGGAGGCTGAACATATGTAGGATAGTTATTCAAATAACAAGAATCTTAATAGTGGGGAAATCCCCCCTGCCCATTATTATTACACTAATTTTTCATCCTACTTTCCTTAACATAAGGTTACCAGACATCCCCCTTCCCCAGGGACAGTCCCCAGATTTACAAATCAGTCCCCATACAAAATCCATTGAACTTGGAAGTGTGTCCCCAGATTCATTGAAAAAAATCTGGTAATCTTACCTTAACATGAATGTGTGTTTAGGCATGTGTGCGCGTGCATTCACTTCCCCTTATGCATTTGTTTCTGTGTGGATTTTAATGTGGAGGGGAAATAGCATCTTGACAGCAAGAACTGTTCTGTTTTAGTCAGCCAGCAATCCAAGTCTATAATGGCAAATTAGCCTCCCACAATTATGAAGTTGTGTGAAGCTGCAAAGCTACATCTTCAGGACAGAGTGACAATAACTAATTAAGGTGGCATACAGATTAGTCATTATGGATGGTATTCAATTAATGGGCCTAACTTAGTCATGTTCACTCATTTCAGTGGAACTATTCTGTGTAAAAATTAGTTTAATACCACCATATGGCTGCCCCCCTGTGCGCAGTTACCTGGGAGTAAACCTCAGTGAGCTTAATGCAGTTTACATCTGAGCAGACATGCATTGGCTTGGGTGACATAAAGATTTCCCATATGGGACCAAGGTGACTGAAAATATAAGGTTGTTCTTAAGAATGAGAGGTGTTAAGCAGCTGTAACGGAAGATGCTCAAAAGGCCTTTTTCCAAAACATGCTTTGCTAGAACAGGGGTTGCCAAAGTTGTGCCCAGGGGCACACATAGGCTTCCTCTGGTGCCCACAGGGTCTTCTTCTCCCACTGAAATTAGACTTGAAATGTGCATTCTGTTGTCGCCTATAGAACAGGTTGGTGTGTAGTTGGTTGCTCTGGGTGTGTGATGCCCACAAGATTTGCAAATGGGCCCAGAAAGGTTGGTCATTCCTGTATAAACAGAGAGTCACTTTGAGAAATGGCATGAACTGGAAGCCCAGGGTCCCACCTCACCTCTAAAAGGGAACTGGTAGCCATTCACATGACAACAAGGGCCCCTCCTTAAATATGCTGTCCCCTTGCATCTGAGCTGACAACTGGGAAGTCAGAGGGCTTGATTAGAATTTAGGGCCACTAGTTACTGACATGTTATAGAGGGACCGTTTATGTAAACAAAGGTCCCTGAACTTTACTTCAGCCATTTGCTTATACATGTTCAAAAGCCAAATCAATGGTTTGAAGTAATAAGAATATGGAATTTCCCATTACAAGTCAGCTCTTGACTTGTCCTTCTTTCAGTTAAAGGTGTGTGCTGTTGTACTCAACAGCAAGTTCCCCTGTTACCTTTGATGGGTAGAGTTCACTGCTCCAGAGAAAGCCAAACACGCAGCAGCCTATCACAGGCTCAAGCAGGCCAGCAAGCAAGAGGACGTAGATGAAACCCACCCGAATTAATGTATAGCTATTTGCCTGTCATATTAAAAAAAGAGGAAATACAGAAGCATTTCTTTCCTAAGAGGTTATACCTTCAGATAGAACAAATGAGATTCATGTCACAGAACTGTTTGGTTTTTTAAAAAAGCATTTAAAACAGTTTGAAATGTTATACTGTAACTGAACTTCTGGAAATCCATTTAGGACTTCTGAGTGATTGAGGTGTATCTTTCATGAACACTGCATTTCAAAGATGTTTCAGCTGTCCTTTTTCTATCTAGACATGTCATCAATTTATCGGATGTTAGCATTTGTGCAACATTTCAAACTTTTGTCACATAGTTATACTTTAAGACTTTGAATTTAGCAGCAGCCAGCAGATCAGAGATCAAATGGTCCTAATAAGACAAGTGGTATATTGCCATTCATTTATTCACCTCATTTAGTATTTTGATCCAATATACCTAAAGGGCAGTTCTATCTCATATGTATAAAATCAGCAGAGGGATTATTACATCCCAATCCTTTGTTCTCAACATGTCATATTGGCACATCACTGCATTAAGAGTCAAATGGCAGTAACAGAGCATCTTAAGGTGACTTCATTCTAACACTCCTGTTTTTAAAATCTCTGTTTTGAAAGTTTGGAACCAGTGAGCACTTTTCTAGCTTCTTCCCCCTCAATTCCTTGCTCCCATGAAACAAAAATACAAAATGTTGGATCACACACACCAAAGTCATTAGTGGGTCCTAGAATCTCTATTAGACACACCAGCATCTTGGGCAGGGCAATTAGATTTCTAGAGGCGTTTTTCAAACGGTCAAACGCACCTAATATTTGCAATGTCCAGACTCCAGGTGCTCACCTATTGGTCCAAAATCCCCCCCATGCTTGATAGATTGAAAAAGCGGTTTTCTTGGCTTCTTTTGCAATGTTTGAAATGGGAGCTATGAGACTCACAAATGTCCACAGTGCGATGAACGGGCCCCCAAACTAGTTCAGGAGTTCTTCCAGGACAAAATCCGGGAGTCCCCATGTTGACATTACAGCACAGGCTGGTGGGGAGGAGAGTGCGGCTCGCTGACCGTTTGTTCTTCCATACCTGTCACTTCGGGATCACGGACGGGCGCCTCGATATTTGACCATTCCCCCACGCCCGCACCCTAATATCAGCTAGAGGAGGGAAAACTAGTGTCTGAAGCGGACCTCTCTCTCTCGAATGGCTTAGGAGTTTTGAGCAACGCGGAGC
This sequence comes from Podarcis pityusensis, assembly GCF_964106645.2. Taxonomy (NCBI): domain Eukaryota; kingdom Metazoa; phylum Chordata; class Lepidosauria; order Squamata; family Lacertidae; genus Podarcis; species Podarcis pityusensis. Next base: position 42,483,145 of record NC_138028.1, read on the forward strand.
AATGCAGGGATATTCGGAAGGAAGTCCCATTTCATTCAGGGCGACTCCCCCCACCAGCCTCAATAGCCAAGAATTGCAAATTTGTTTAGGATCGCAGCTTTGCGTGTACCTTTCGCTTCCTGTCTCCCCCGCCCCCGCTCCCCCCCCCCAGCGCGACCCTACCGCATGTACTCGGAAGTAGTGACTCCATTAAATGAGACTGACTCCCAGGGAAATGGGAGTGGGGATCGCAGCCCCCCGAGTCGCTCCCCCTCCCAATATGTGATGCGCCGGAGCTGTTTCCCCTCCCCGGACAGAAGGCGGGTCGGCGGTCCCTGGCCTGCTGCCAGTGCAAAGCCGCGGCTGGCCGGTGGTCCTCCCGCTCTTGCATTGCCTTTTTAAGGCGCCACAGCATCCGCTCCCACCTCCGTCGGCGCTCGTGCCCCTTTAATACCCGCTGCCTGCACAGCCCGGCCGCTGAGCGCCGCCGAGACGCCGCGGATTCAGCTGCTGCTGCTGCTGCGAAAGAGAGAGGGAGGCGCGCGCCCCGACAGCAGCATCCTCGCCGCGGGTCGAGGCCGAGCGACGCTGCCTTTCCGCCGACGGGCTTCCCCACCCGCGGCCGCCCCCCTGCAGCCGGGCGCGTCGCAAGCTCGCCGCCGAGGCCGTCGATCGCCGTCCGCCGCCTGCCTGCGAGGCCCACCCGCTGCAGCAGCAGCAGCAGCAGCAGCAGCAGCGCCTGGTTCTCCCGGCGCCCCGGGGCATGTCGTGATGTGATCGGCGGCGGCGCGTCCCTCGGGGCCCATCCCGCTCGGGAGCCTCAGCAAGACGGAGAGGGCGGTGGAGCAGCGGGCCAAAGGCCGCGCCCCCATGAAGGAGAAGGAGGCGGGGGCGGGCGGGGAGCGGGGCAAGCCGGCCACTTACACCGGGGACAAGAAGGCGCGCATGGCGGCCAAGACCAACAAGAAGTGGGTGCGCCTGGCCACCGTGCTGGCCTACGTCCTCTCCGTCTCGCTGGCCGCCATCGTGCTGGCCGTCTACTACAGCCTCATCTGGCAGCCCGTGCGCGGCGGGCCGCACACCCCGCCCCAGCCGCCCGGGACGGCCCCCGGCCCCGACCCCGGCCCGCTCGCGCCCGGCACCGGAGAGACCACGAGGCCGCTGACCACCGCCGTGCCGCCCACGACGACGCCCGACACCGCGGCGCGCTAGGGACTCGATCCGGCCCAGGAGGCCGGAGGCACAACCTTTCTCCCCGCCAACCCCATCCCTCGACCGACCCCACCGTGCTGCACCGACTCCGGCGGAGACAGCGACTGCGGAGTACAAGGGAAGCCATCCAACTGGGAGCCCCGACGGCCGCTGGAGCAAGCAGGGAGCCTGGACCGCCCCGTCGCCCCGGACTCGAGCGCGCGCTCTCGGCTGTGGACTCGGAAAGGCCGGGAGATGAAGGACGCTTCTCCTCCTGTCTTGGCCCTTGGCTTCCCCGCCTCGCTCTCTGGGACTCGAGCAGGGAAAACTGTACCGGTTTTTAGTTTTTACAAATACGCTTTATTAATCCCTAAATAAGTGGGGGGGAACCACGTGGAATGGAGCTCAGGTATGTCAGCCTATCTGAAATGTACCCCGAGGCATTTCCTTTGTACCCCTGTGCATATACCTCTTTGTATACAGAGCCCCTTAGTTAATGCATAGAGAGGACCTATATAATCTATATTCTGTACACACGCGGACAGAGGGAAGGAGCAGGTGCTGAATGGTGTTTAAAGGGCTATTGGGGAAAGCTTCCTTTGCAAGTCACAGCTAATCTGGGGTGGAAAAGGATGCCCAGTTCCTTAAAGCCCTGGCTATAGCACTGTTTGACCCTGTGCTTTATTACTGCTTGCTCAGCACCTCTTTTGTTAAAACATTCTTTTCCAAATTGTAAGCAAGGAAGACGCGTTCCGGTTAATATTTTGCTGTAAACATGCCCAAAAGGAATTCATTCCTGAGGTTACTGTTGTCATATTTCTCCGGCCTCATGGCGATGCTGCTTTTGAGAGTTAACCTTTGGTGTATTTGTTCCTGACCTTTTCCCAGGCCAGTTACATCAGATTTGAGTTTCATTTAACTTTCCTTCTGTTTCAGCTGTCATTGCTGCCAGTCCTAAATTCTTTGACATAAACCCCCACTGATATCGCTGCTGGCCTGCATGCTGACCTTCCCAATTTGGGTTGACTCTACCCTGCCCACTGCAAATGGTGAACACCCCTTCCCCTTCCCAGCAGTGAATAAGAGCAAGTGGAAACAGCTACCCTTTGGTCACTGTTTTTGTCTGGAAATCCCCAAACCATCCTTCTGCCACTTCTGTTCTCCTTGGTTGGTTGCAACTGCCTCTGGGGCTTCCAGAAATAAAACAGTTGCATTATAATGCCATAGGACCATTCCTGTAAATGCAGACTTTACAATGGTATGAGCTATTCCAGTAGTCTGAGCGTTGGAACAGTGAAGCAGCTAACACAACCACCCTCGTATAGAAATATATACCTGGAAATGGCCACGGTTAGTTTCCCCAGAACCTGACTTGAATCTAGTCTCTTCTCTTGAACCTATGTCAGAGGCCTAATCTTTTATATTTTTAAACTTGTCTGTTAGGGATTTGAAATACATTAGTGTATGAGCTGACAACATTCACGATTTTGCTGAAGAATCTAATGAGAGCAGAACATGGTTTAAAACCCACTGTAGTGCTTAGACATAGCTGATATTCAGGTTTTTTAAAACATGCATTTTCCCTCTGTAGCTCATAGCGTTTAGTTCTATAGTTGATCGTTTCCATCACTTCGTACAGTACTCTTTTCCCACAGGCGCATTAATCTTTTTGTCAGGAAAAAGCATCTGCACAAAGAATCTTGTAGTCTCTTAAAACTTTATTGCATCGGGTATAATAAACACTTGAGTTTACATCAGAATATATTAGTCAGAGGTTCCACAAGCCTCTTGTTGATTTCCCCCCCCTGGAAAAGATAAATATGGCTTCCTCTCTGGAACATGTGCATTACAATGTGTCACACATGTGTATTGTCTGCTGTGGGATGGCAGTTGCTGTGTATATCAGCTACGTGATCTGTGTTCCTGCAGTGACAAGGGGATTGATTTCTCCATCGGAAATTGTAACCCCAAGTCCACTGTGCGGCAGGAGAGGGGAGCTTGGAAGCCTGCAATGCAAATCCTATTCATTCCTGCTCAGAAGTAAGAAGTAAGAGACAATTAGTCCCCAGGTAACACTGTATGTGTGAGCAGCCTGAACTGGCCTTGAGCACTGGTAGCAGCATGCCGGCCCAGGAAACCACTGGACCCCCAGGGTGTTGTGTAGCTGCTCCCTGACTTGCTCATTGCTTGACTTTCTCGCTTTGAACTAAGCAAGCTTGCAAGCTGCCCCCTCCTGATCAGCTGGATCCAGTGGCTGAAGTAGCAAACTAAAAACAAAGAAGAGCAGCGTGTTTTTTAAAAAAGCTGAAGCTGTAATAGTGAACTGACCTCCGATGGATGTGTTGTTTTGGGGAGGCCACAGGCCTTTGAAGGAAAATACAAGGTTCCCACCACCCCCCTTTATTGATTCAAATAAATAGCAAAAATTTGTGCCCTTAGAGGGATTTCCAGTATATTTTTTGATATGTTGTACAGTTAATACTGCTAGTCAGACATTTTGAACACGCAAGGACAAATGTGTGATATTTCTGAGTGATTTACTCTGGGGGAAGAAATGAAATGAAATGTTGGCAAAATTACTTGATATTGGGCTGCCAAGCCACTAACCTTCTGTACGGTTGTCACTGAACGTCAGGCTTGAATAGGTTTAAATTCGAAGTTGTGAACATGCTCTATGTCTATATCTAATTCAGCCATGTAAGCTATGTCTGTATTCAGAAGTTCTGTATATTTTTAAAAAAATATTTTTAAGGTGAAAAAAAAATACACTGAGAGATTTCTGCCTAAACTCAAATGTTTTTGACTTGTTTTTTATTTAAAAAACCACATTCCTTAAGAGAGTATTACCCTCCCCTATTTACAGATGCAGGAAATGGCGAGTAGCCTGTCAGCCTTACCCATCAAGAAAAAAATTGCTTCAGCTCTAGATTCTAGATCCTCTTTTAACCAGCTGTTTGGTTTGTCTGTTACTCCAGACAGGAGGCTGGGGAAATCTGAATATTTATGTGATTTGGAGATGTCTATATGCAGCAGGGGTCAGGAGGAGAAGCGCTTTGGTCAAATGGCAGAAAAAAGAACTTTGTGGGCACAGGGACTCCAGTTAGCTTTAATTCGGATTAAAGCAAGCCTGGCTTTCTGTGGATTGAGGGCACCCTGTTTGGGACAAGCTTTGCATGTCTTTGATTGTTGAGGGCGTAACTGTAGAAAGTCGAACTGTTTCGTGTGTTATAAAACATTCATACATGGAAGGCATTCAAAGAAAATGTACAGTTAGCTTGTCGATTGTTTTGTTTGATGTCTGTTTGCTCAGTGGGCCCAATAGTAGCTTCCCAGTGGGCAGGTGCAGAGTGTGGGAAAATGTGTGTCTGATCCCACATACATGACTTTTTACATGCCTGCTGCACACTACTGACTATTCTGAAGGTGATGTGTGGAAGGGGCCCATTGCAGTGGCGATGGTTTTGTGTTGCGGGTAGGATTAGACTATTGTGCAGTTTGGACCTCCGAGTTGGCAGGAACAGACTTGGTGAGAAACGCTGCTTTCGCGATACGTTGATCTGGGATTCATCTCTGCTGATTCTCATCAAAGGGGAATGAGTGGGAGAGGAAGGAAGGAAGAAGACTTATCGGGTGCCAGGACAGTTCAGTATATTTGGAAGCTGGGTTTATGGGAAATGTGTATTCCCAAGATCCCATGGCACTTAAGAAGTCATTCAGTTTTAAAAAAATTTTTTTAGAAAAGACTCAATAGGAAGTTGCCGTGGCTGGGACTGCTCTGTGATTGGGGATTCCTCAGAGGCTGCGGGATGTTTGTGGGAAGGCGGACAGGGACTTATGAGCAAACATGTTTTCTTTTTGCAAACAGCTAATGGCTTTCTTAAGTCTGCTGGGTAAAGCAGATGGAAGGGGAAGAGAAGTAAACTCAATTAAATGAGCACTGCTTAATGTTCTCTTGCCACTTCATCAGAGAGAACTTAGAATTCCTGTGGTTGGGCATCTTTTCATATACGTTCAGATTAAGGCCCTTTCTTGAAAAACTGCCTGCCATTTAAGAGCAGCTTCACCTGAAAGTCCTGTTGACTGGCTGTTAACATCTCAGCAAATTCACTTTTCAAACAGGAGTTGAAAGCTACTTTTGTTTCTGACATTGCAGCGACCAAGTATGCACGACACAGCCACTCACGTGCAGAAAACATCTCGTCTACCCATCACTGCTTGATGATGCAAGTATGAGTGCCATAAAGCCGGTCCATTTATTTGTAAAACAGTTGAGGTTGGCATGGATCATACTGTCATAGAGAAAGTGTAAGCAATGCCATGCTAGGGAGGCAGGAATAGTTTGAGATCATTGCGACAACCATCTTAAGGGCTGTCCCATGGAAGATGAAGCAAGCCTTTTTTTTTCTTCTGCTCTGGAGGGTGGGACTCGAACCAATGGCTTCCAGTTGCAAGAAAGCAGATGCCAACTAAACACCAGAAAAACTTTCTGTTTGGCAGATCCTTGGAAGGTGATGGACTCTCCTTCCTTGGAGGTTTGTAAGCAGAGGTAGGGTGGCCATTTGCCATGTATGATCTAGTTGAGATTCCTGCATTGCAGGGGGTTGGACTTGATGACCCTTAGAGACCCTTCCAACTCTATGATTCTATGATTCCTTTCCCCCAAGCTTTTTATTTTGCTGGGATGCTTCTGGCAGGCAACATTGACAGCACCCCTTGGACTCATGTGCCAACTTGCCACCTGTTGCATAGGACTGGGCAATGGTGAAGTGGTAGAGCATTTGCCTTGCATGCAGAAGGTTCCAGGTTCTATTCCTGGCATCTTCAGGTAGGTCTGGGAGTGTTCCCTGTCTGAAATCCTGGAGAACTGCTGCCAATCAGTGTATAGGCGATTCTGAGCTAGATGGACCAATGGTCTTGTTCCTGAGCTGCTGATTGCGGCAGGTGAGGTGTCAATAGTTCAGTACCTAGAGGGTTGGACCATATTCCCTGGCTGCATCCCAAGTCAACTGACCAAGGTCCTGGTAGGGTGTTTGTTCTCAAAACCAGGAACACCGTGAACATTATGGGGGACAGGCAGGTTCCGTCTTTATTGCTGACCAGAGGAAGCTAGCTGCACACACTGCACAGCCCATAACAATCCTATTTTGGTTCACAAAATTATAGCCACATTGGTATGATTTTATGGTAGTTATTAACTATGACACATTGCAAATTCCTTCTTTGTGAGCTTGGCTGCTTTTCTCCCCAAAATATAGCTAAAGAACATAGGGTTGAGATATGTCATGGGAGACTTTCAAGATAATTGCCGTGAATTTCATGGCTGTGCCAGATGATGAAACTGGTTAAATCCTTTGTTGATTCTTTGTAAACATTCCTTGTGAACAGGCCTGTCTTGCTGTCTAGACCTTCTTTTCCTGCCTGGGTTGGTGCTTGGGATGCAGCAGCCCCACCTCAAAGAGTGCGGACGTGCAGAAATTAAGATTTTGATTTTTTAAAAAATAAAAAATCCTGATTTCTTTTTTTTTCTTTTTTAAAGAAATGGTTATTCATTGTTGTTAGGAACCAAGCTGTTTTAATGAGCCCGGGGCATGTCAGAACAATTATTGCTTATTAATTTTTTAACACATCCAGGATTTGCTGACTTTGTTGGAGATTAGCTAACTGTTAGGGATGCAGGTGGCGCTGTCGTCTAAACCACAGCCTCTTGTGCAGCGGTCAGCAACCTTTTTCAGCCGTGGGCTGGTCCACTATCCCTCAGACCAGGTGGTGGGCTGGACTATATTTTGAAAAAGAAAAAAAAGAATGAATTCCTATGCCCCACACATAACCCAGAGATCCATTTTAAATAAAAGCACACATTCTACTCATGTAAAACAAAAAACACCAAGCAGGCCCCACAAATAACCAAGAGATGCATTTTAAATTAAAGGACACATTCTACTCATGTAAAAACGCGCTGTTTCCCGGACAGTCCACAGGCCTGATTGAGAAGGCGATTGGACCGCATCCGGCCCACAAGCCTTAGGTTGCCTATTCCTGCTCTTCGGCTTGCTGATCAGAAGGTCGGCGGTTCGAATCCCCGCGACGGGATGAGCTCCCGTTGCTCAGTCCCAGCTCCTGCCAACCTAGCAGTTTGAAAGCACCCCAAAAAGTGCAAGTAGATAAATAGGTACCGCTCCAGCGGGAAGGTAAATGCGCCCTGTGCTGCTCTGGTTTCACCAGAAGCAGTTTAGTCATGCTGGCCACATGACCCGGAAAACTGTCTGCGGACAAACGCCGGCTCCCTCGGCCTGTAAAGCGAGATGAGCGCCACAACCCCAGAGTCGTTCACCAGTTCTCCACCCCTGGCCAAACTGTGTCAGCCTTTCCTTGTGTAATGCTAATATGAGTTCCTTTTATATAATGGTGCTGTCAGATCTCTTCCACTTGTAATACACAAACAGGGCTGTAGTAGGGAACATTTTTGATATTTGGATTGTCAGGACCATAAGAGGTCACATACAATTTTGCAATATGCTGCATTTTCTCTCTCCTACCCCCCCACCCCATTTCTTTTGAGCAGCCTCTAAAGGGTATTGTAACATTAGTGAAAACGTTCACAAAATGTCAGGGTGTCATTGTGCAGCAGTCCTGATGGCATTCCTCCTACATAAAAATATATTGATGGAATAAGCACTAGGGTGTTCAATTCTAATACGGTAACACTGTTTTTAAAAGATCTAAAGGTTTCACAGTATGATGTAGAAGCACATGCAGGAGACTTGATGCTAATAATTTTGCCACAAACTGCAATAAATGCCATGAAACTTGTGCAGCTACATTCTGCGCTTCCAGTGTGATAACCCTGTGAGCACCAATGTGCTCTCTGGGGAGAGAGCAGTATTTTTTTTAGGTGAAAAGATGCGGCAGCTTGTGGGCTTGCCGAATGGGAGATTCTAGGAGCAGAAGCACAGCCTTAAAAGAGTCTTGTGGCACATTAATGACACATTAATGGCCGCATAAACTTTGGTGGAGCAGAGCCCACTTCATTAGATGCATGAAGTGTTGCCGACTCTGGCACAGCAAAACTTCTACCAAAATCAATTCGCTGGCCTTTAAGGTGCCGTAACATGTACTATTTTCACTCCCACAGTGCCTGCCCGCTAGAAACTGTCGCTGCTGAAAGCCTTAAAAGTTGATGGTCAGATTGTGTACGACAAAAGAGATACAAGAGTATCTGCGGCAGACAAGAGTGATGAATAAAGAGGCAAGATGGAAGTTTGCTAGAAAACTGTCTGACAACTTCAAATGCTTGATAGGCTCATAAGCAAACAACATTTCCTGGTTTGTAGAACTGCGAGAGCTACCCCTTTAAGGCAGGCGTGGGGGTACCAAATGTGGCCCTCTGGGTCTCTCTACTTGGCCCTTAGAACCCTACACAGTTCATGCCCTCTCACTGGTCCTGCTCCCTGTGCGCCCCGCCCCCGCGTACTTTGCTTTCCTGGCTAACATTGGTCCTTGAGCTTTCAGTTCCTTAGATGGGGAGCTGTTAGTGTGAGTGGTGTAGAAACTTCAGTTTTGTGCGTGGCTAGATTGTCGCCTATTGGATGATGATAAGTGTTGCATCTGCTTCTCCACCCACTTACCGCTTCTAGCCCTGCCCACCCCTGGCATGCAACCCCAAGAGACTGCCCACAAGGGAGTGCCATCCTCTGATTGAAAAAGGGCCCCTGCTTCCTACATCAAGGGATAATAAATGGTTGGCTAAGCTGAATTCTGACTCTGACCAGGTGTCAGTCAGTTCATTCCCTGCATCAAAACTGGGTTCCATTCAGAGTGTCGCGCGGTGGGTGCGGTTCTCCCCAGGTGCCACCTCCGAGGGGGGGGGGTGACAAAATGCTATGCAGCATTCAACGGCTGTGAGAGACTCTGTTGCTTTGGTGCACACAGGCTTCCCGCTGCCAAATTGGTCTGTCCGCCGGCTCTCCCTCAGCTGTATGGTGGCCAGCAGGTTCCTCGCAACGCAATCTCCCCCCAAAAAGCTCAACAACTTTGGCTCCCCCCCCCCCCGAAATAAAGTCAAACCATTGTTGCAGGTAAAAAAAAAATTCAATTGGGGGGGGTGAGACAAGAAGTTTTTCGCACCGGGTACCACCTAACCTTGCTCCGCCACTGGTTCCATTACAATCTCATCTGACTAGTGGTATTCCATGTACAGTGGTACCTCAGGTTAAGAACTTAATTCGTTCCAGAGGTCCGTTCTTAACCTGAAACTGTTCTTAACCTGAAGCACCACTTTAGCTAATGGGGCCTCCTGCTGCTGCCGCGTCGCCGGAGCATGATTTCTGTTCTCATCCCGAAGCAAAGTTCTTAACCCGAGGTACTATTTCTGGGTTAGCAGAGTCTGTAACCTGAAGCGTATGTAACCCGAGGTACCACTGTAACTCTGATTTGCAAAAGCACTGCAATTGTGGATGGAAGCAAATGCCTTACTAAAAGCATCCTTAGCGGTTCAATAATGGGATGCCTGCAGCAGACATGAAGTCCACTCTGTTATATTATACTGAGCATTGCATTTCCCTTGGGCCTCGTTGAAGGTTGGGCTGATCAGCCTCTCTGGGCACCAGTCTCAAGCCTGATACGTTAAGGTATATTGCCCTTGATTTAATGGGCGAAGCATCACTTGATGAACTGCTTCTTCCTCTGGGATATGCTGATCTTACAGTTGTCCGTTTGCAGCAAAGGTTGGACTGTGTAAAATAAGATGGGGTCTTAGCCCAAGATGAGCGTATTAGTGAAGCCTGACTGTTCTAGCGGTTCTAAGCATTTAGAAGCTTGTGAAGGGGCTCTTGGGCTTGGCTTGCAAAGCATGGTGGCCCTGCAGAGGGTCATTGCTACAGATGATCTCTGTCACTGCATGTTGAGCTGTTTGTGTACTTACCCATATGGATGTTGCGATTTTCTCTATAGCATCACAAAGGTTCAAAGGAGGGGGTGAAAATGGCATGGGGGAAAATCAATCTGCTTAGCGTAAGCCTCTGTAGATGAGTGGTTTCCCACATGGTGGCAGTCACCACATGAAGCATTTGAAAGCAGCCTCCAAATGGTAGCCGTAACATATGAAACAGCTCTTAGATATCAAAGAATCGTAGAATTGTGGAGCTGGAAGAGACCACAGGGGTCATCTAGTCCAGCCCCCTGCAATGCAGGAATCTTTTTGCCTGTGAGGCTCAAACCCATGACCCCAAAATTAAGAGTCACAGCTAGTTACTATCCGCTGCTAAAACATTTGGGGAGGTAATTTTTGGCATGATAAATCAAACTGAAAGGTGCTTTTAAAGGTTTTAAGGTCTAGCGTGAACAAGTCTGGTTGTATTTCCCCCCCGTCTTTGTTTTGTGTTCTGTTTTTAAAACAGCGACAGTCAAGGAGTTATCTATAAAAATAAAAATAATTTATTATTTATACCCCGCCCATCTGGCTGGGTTTCCCCAGCCACTCTGGGCGGCTCCCAACCAAATATCTAGTGCTGCTGTAGTAGATAAAATAATTGTAAGAGCAGAGGTGCAGCAGACATCTGGGGTTCACTGAATTTTCTGGATCTCAGTTTTGTGTTACATAGGTGGCGTGTTACGTTGTAGCAAAATGTTGCAGTGTGCCTTGATCCTGTTGAAGATCATAGAGCTGGAAGGGACCACAGGGGTCATCTAGTCCAACCCCCTGCGATGCAGGAACCTTTTGCCCAACATGGGGCTCAAACCCATGACCTTGAGATTCAGAGTCTCATGCTGTACCAATTGAACTTTCTGAGGATCTATCCATCTATGCCCTTTTCCAGAACACGCCTTTCTACCACCTGGGCTTTGACTCAAATCTTGCAGAAACGCTTCTGCGTTTAGATATTTCGGGCAAAATTACTGCAGAGATGTGGCTGTATGTATTTATTTGTGCGGAGTCACTTTTGAACTAGCATTCCAGCAGATGTTTCATGTCCAATCACCTCTCAGATTATTTAGGGATACCTTTGATCATCATCATTATTTAGCAACTTCCCTTCAGACCCTGCCATTATGGAGCAACCGTATGACAATACTAACATCCCTTTAATGGTACCCAGAGTTCTGATGGCTGTCTTTCATGGGTCCACACATGACAAATACAGATGCTCTCCATCAATTGTGTGCCGGGTATAAGAAGCTCAGAAATTGTGGCCTGATCCTTTCCTGGTTGCTGCTTCCCGTTTTTGTTCTTTTGCTTTATGCATGCACACATTGGGTTTCACGGGGCATATGTGCATTTGGGTACTCCGTTATGTGCACCAGTACAAAAGGTAAATGGAGAATCAGCCCTGAATATTGAGTGCCTCTGGGACCAGGATGGAGTAGCTGACGGTGTGATTTGCTGCCAAACATCTCCTTTTCTTGAAGGCTACATGACAAATGGTGTACGATGATGATGCCTTACAGAAGCTTTGTGCCGGGTAGCCAGATTTAAATAGCCTCCCCATGTTTTATTTAAGCTTCTGTAATTTAAATTCCCTTAATTAAAAGTCTTTATAGCTTCCTTCAGGCTTGCAAGCCAATTACAGTCAGTTGGGTCCAGGGACGAATCAGTATGGAAAATAATTTTAAGATCTCTTTTCCAATGAAACACTTGCAATGGAATAGCAGTTTTAAAATATAGCAGCAGTTAATGCAGCATAAGAGATAGCAAGGACTGAAAACAGGAAGTATTTGATTTTGCTGGGGCCCTTCGTATGTAAGATGGACTGAATAGTAGGTCCAGCAGCAGCGGACTTCTCCAGTGCCTGTCAACTGTTTTATTTAATTGATACAATATCCATCACCATCCTCTTTGGTAGAGCTCCTAATATCACATTTACTTTCTAGCTTATCAGAACTGGAATCCAGACTTCTTTGTTTAATGCTTGTACTCAGCCTTGTTCTAATGAAGCAATGATGGAGTCCTCTGAGCATATACAAAGTATTTTTCACCAGTGGTTTACTGTAGCAAGTCCTGACATATCAAGGGTTATCGGGTGGGGTTTGCAGACCAGAGGCTCAAATCCAAAGTATCTCTTAAGATGAAATACTGCCAACAAATACTGGAGCTTTTTCTCTTTTTTTACAAGGGTATGCATTTCTTTTATTATACTTATGTCTCCCTCTTCCTTCAAGGATTTTGGAGAGAGTTACATGAAGCTTCTAGTAGGGCCATCCAGACACTTTCCAGGGTGAAACCTGCTTAACTTTAACAATAGAAACAGCATTGTCTTCTGCTGGTCATTTCATGGAGGATTTCAGAACTTTATTATTGTGATTTTCTAACTTCTGAAATGTTGGTTTTTTTGTTGGAAGATGCTGTTGGATAATTAAAGCATACCTTATATAAAAAAAACCATGTGAAAATGAACTTTCTGGACCATAGAGAGATTTTGAAATTGAATCTTTCAAGCACCTCCGGTTGCAAATTTCCACAGGACTTGACTCCAATGGCTCGTGCAAGCCCATACTGTGAACTCTTTGTGTTCCCATCACAGCATGTTCACAGAGTGGCTGGAATTGTGAATGAACAGCAGCACTCCACACTGCAACACCTTGTTGCAGGTTTTACGTGTAAATATTTTGAAGCAGTTATTTGGGAATAATAAATAAATAAATAAATAAATAAATAAATAAAACTGCTCCCATCTGGTTGGGTTTCCCCAGCCACTCTGGGCGGCTTCCAACAAGAGATTAAAAATACATTAAAACATCAGTCATTAAAAACTTCCCTAAACAGAGCTGCCTTCAGATGTCTTCTAAACATCAGATAGTTGTTTATTTCTTTGACATCTGATGGGAGGGCGTTCCACAGGGCAAGCGCTACTACTGAGAAGGCCCTCTGTCTGATTCCTTGTAACCTCACTTCTCGCAATGAGGGAACCGCCAGAAGGCCCTCGGCGCTGGACCTCAGTGAATGATGGGGGTGGAGACGCTCCTTCAGGTATACTGGGCCATGGCCGTTTAGGGCTTTAAAGGTCAGCACCAACACTTTGAATTGCGCTCGGAAACGTACTGGGAAGGAGCTGGATGCCACAGGAAAGGAAAACCCACCATTTATCATAGAATTGTAAAGTTGGAAGAGATCCCAAGGGTCATCTAGTCCATCCTCCAGGAATCTCAGCTACATGACAGATCACCTTCCAACCTCTGCTAAAAAATGTCTTTAAGAAAGGAGAGTCCACATCTTCCCAACAGAGTCTGTTCCACTGTTCAAATAGTTCTTGCCATCAGAAAGTTCTCCTGATGTATAATCTCCTTTCCTGTAACTTGACTCATGCTGGCAGAAGTTGCATTTTTCCATGTCAAAAGGTCCCACGGTCAACCCCTGGCATCTCAAGGTATTGCTGGGATTGTCCTCTATCTGAAACTCTGGAGAGCTGCTGCCAGCCAGTGTACAGAGCTGGTTGCACCAATAGTCTTCCTTGGTATAAATCAGCTTCCTGTGTTCCTTCCCATGATCCTGAGCACCAGTTGGATTTCTGCTTGTCTTCTCTGAAGGCATAGAATAGCCTTCCCCAGCATGGAGCTCTCCAGATGTTTGGGACTACAACCCTAATGAGACCCATCCAGTACAGCTGTAATATTCACCGGTACCGTATTATGACAATCAGAGACCCAAGGCCACAGCCCTGTTGGATTGTTCAATAATAAACCAAGTGCAGGATAGTCTTGGCTGTTCTGCAACGTTGCCGTGAACCACCTGAACAGAGCTCGCAGACCGTATTTTGAGAATCTTTGCACCAAATGCACTTTGCACTATCCTGCAATGGTGTATTCTAGGGCAAGATAAACAGAGGAAAGCAAGGAATTTGTCCAGCATTGCTGATCTTGTTGAGGAACGCCTGGTAAGCTCTAAAGGAACCTTGGGATTCTTTTGCTTTAGCCACATCAAAGCTGAGTGAACCAGAACTGTTATCTTTCTGGAATTTCCAATCCACCCACTTGCAGTCTGGATTCAGTGGAATGCTTTTTTATTTTATTTTATGTTAAAAAAAAGGTGGTTGTTTATCTACAGATCTGTTCTTACAGGGACTTAAGAATTCTCCAGCCTGCAATATTGATTTCTCTCACAAGGTAAGTATTGACCTACTGTAATGATTTGTTGGGAGCTGATTATGAATCTCACTATTTCTGAGCAGCCCACGCCAGTAAGGTAGGTTTCCTGGCTGGTACTGTAAGTGTTTGCTGCATCCAGGGCACTCCCTGCAGCTTCCCCCTCCTTGCGGAAAGCTTCAAAGAGTAAGGAACAAGAACCTCTGGCTGCCAGCCAATATTGTGAGAGGAAACAGCTACCTCTTGGAGAGAATGACTTTGAGTGGGTGCCTGGGTGGAACCAATTTTCATTGCTCCATTTGAGTTCCAGTTATCTCCAAGGCAGCTTTGCCGTCTCCACAGAAGAGTTCTGGTCGGGATTATCCGTTTATAGCACAATAAGCATGCAGTTGCACGTGGTTTGGTTTTTTTTGTGTGTGTGTGTAGGTTACTTTTCCTTCAAAACAGCAACTTCGAAAGCTGAAGTCAATGAGTTGCTTTATCCATCTTTGAGAGTGCATGTGTGAGGGTGAGAAATCTGTGCCATAGCCAAGTCAGTGCAAGAAGTATGCCCTCTGCCTGAAGCACCCAGGAGCGCCCATAGAATCAGAGCTGGAGGTGGACTTTTGTGATCCATCTTTCTACTCTGTGCCAGAAATCCAGAGCGTGAGCATCCCTAACAGATGGCTGTCCAGCCTCTGCTTGAAGATCTCCAGCGTGGAAAGGAATTGGCTGTTATCGTCAATTGATTGCTCCTGGTTCTCACCCAAAGCCTACCCTATTGTCACCTAAGCCCATTAAATCTGTTTCTGCCCTCTGGGGAAGAAGAGAGTCTTTGTCCTCTTCTATATGACAGCCTTTCAAGTATTTGAATGATTCTGCCATGTCCTCTCTGCATCTTGTCCTCTCCTGGCTGAAGATACCCAGGTCCTTCAACCTGTCCTCCTAGGTCTTGTTCTCCACACCATTGAGTCTGACCTACCTGCTGCAATTTGTCCAGCCCCACTCATCTGGACCATCATGCTTGTTTACACTCATCCACAAGCAGACACAGGAATCTGATAAAGGATCCTGGGAAATGTCAAGGGGGGAGGGGGGTTCCCAATGGTTACATGTCAATAACCAGAAGGCTGGCAAGGAGGAGGAAGGTGCCAGGTGGAGTGGCACATCCAGACCACTGAAGACCTGCACTGGCTAGGTCTGAGGTGGCCAGAGTGTGCCAGTCTAGCTAACTCCTTTTTCGACCACCTCCAAGTATTCTAGATATTTGCATATAGGTTATGCAGCTGTGCAGGTGCTTTTACCATACAATGTTACAAGGGAAGAGCTTTAGCTCAGCGGAAGAGCATCTGCTTTGTATGCACAAGGTCCCAGGTTCCCTCATTACAAGGATAATGTGAATTGGCTCTGAAACTCCTGAGGAGGGAGCTGCTCATTTTGTTTTGCTGAAAAGATGTTCTGGGTGGTGTTCTGTACAGCCACAACTATTTCTGGGAATGGAGAACACAGCTCCGTAAACATCAAGGAGTCAATCTTTGTTTTGAAAACGGTTGTTTACCTGCATTTTAGCAAAATCTTTTATTTCTTCCTAACAATGTAGCAGTTGCTAATCTCTCAAAACTCCCCCTAAGCATCTTTTAAGCCATGAAACTTTTCTTTACTTCAAACATTTATTTAACAAAAATAATCGCGGTATTTCGTAATCATTTCACTCGCCTCTCAAACATCACATTTAAATTCTGGAAAACAAGAATCAGTATCAAGGTTTTTTTTATATTTAAAAAATGTCAATAAGCAGAGTTAATGCAGACCCTTCAATCGGTACTATTAACAGTGCAGTCTTAGACGGTGGACACATTTCCATTTACTCCAGTGCGTTCCCACCGATGGTGTTTGGGGCAGAGCACACATGCTGTTAGCCACAATCCATAGGTATCCTGTAGTTTATTGAGAAATACTGCTGTCTAATGTCTGTTCCTTCAAACCAGCTTCCATCCAACTTGAAAATGTAAGCTGAGGTGTGTCCGTTTGAGGTGGCTGTTGCACGTGTGCAGATGACAGCTTCAATGAAGAGATGTTCAGGGGGGTTGCGGGTGCAGGGCAACAAACAGGTATTGCACATTGAGTGAAGACATCCCTGCCCCCTCTCTGCTGTATACAGCAATGTAAAAACATAACTTGGGTGAGTGGGTAGAAATGGCCTTGCTGCGTTAAGCCACTAATGTGTACGTAGCCTTAAACAGATTTAATATCAATTCTCTCTTCAAAGGGAATGCTAGTTTTTAAATGGTAGGGCTGGTGGCAGGGGCAGAGAGAAAGGATCTCTAAGACAATTCTCAGGGAAAGCCTCAACAGACTGTTATAAAACTGTGCAGGTATGCTTAAAGATTCTATACTTGGGAAGGACCAGTGTTTTTGATAAGGCACCATCCCGTAGTGCCTTTTCATACATTTCATTGTTTTCTCCTGCCCATATGTGTCTTACTGTTTTGCTGGATTTTACTTGATTTTGATCTTCTGGGACAAAAGGCTGACTAACAGTTCCTCTTTCATAAGTGAACTTAAGTGGAACTTAATGGAGCTTATTATTAGGCTTGAGAATAGCTCGCTCTCTCTCTCTCTCTCTCTCTCTCTCTCTCTCTTGCCAACAAGGCAACCTAGCAATTCAAGTTTTCCATACTGCACTATTAAGATGACTCAGAAATATGCTGGAAGAACAACAGGTGGAAATCCTGCTCAAAATTATGTTAAGTAATATATAAACAAATTCATTTTCTAACAACCGATACATACAAAAAGCATTTATGTGTGTTGCAGTCCCACTGAAAATCAATGAGGATTGTGCTTATTTTTCTTTCAGCCATACCATGTGCCCTACATGGTGAAAAGTGGGATTATTATTATTTTTTTTTTAAAGTTTCAAGTTCATAATCTGGTAATGTGTCTATATATATATTCACAAATCAATCAATGCTGAGTGTTATGGGACATAGGAATCAAATCTGTTCGGTTTAAGAACTTTCAAACCTAAAAATCATTTATCATGACTCATTTGATCTGTTTGTTTCCAAAGGAGGCCAGTGTTGGCTCTCACAAATTCAAACTATTATTTTTACTGAAGCACATGCTAATTGCGCAACACTCTCTGCTTTCTTGCTAACAGGCTGCCTATGGGGACTGCAAACCCCTCCTGAACAGATTGTGGATTCTCCAGAAGCCATCTGAGTGCTTTCCATTTGAGTAAGTGGGAAAACCAAAACACATTTGCTAGTTGAACAATACCAAATGCAATGCTTCTCATTATTCTGGCCAGAAGTAAAGCACAATTACTATTAGGGCTAGTAAGAGTTTGTTGCTGAGAAGCCAAGCAAATATCTCTGCATGCATACTCCAGATATGCTGCTTTGCTTCACTGAAAATACTGGGTCACGGGATAGCTATGGACGTCCAGACATCTCTTGCAAAAAAAAAAATGCAGAGCCCTTCTTTTGCAACCTCTCTCCCCAGCCACATAGTGGTCATAAATAACAATAGGTCTGCTGGAGGTAAGGATGTTCTAGCAGGTACGTCTTTTCTGAATGCTGGCATCACGGGGAGAACAATTCTAATGTGACAGATTTCTGGTGCTGATACCTCTTTAACCCAGCAAAAATTAGAGAAAGCTTGTGTCTAGCATGCTCCCTTGAAAGCTGGAATTTCAACTGGGTGTAAGCTGTGTGTAATTCTGCACACTTGAACATTACCTTTTAGAATCGATCTAGTGAAAGAATTAATATTGTGTTTTACTCCTTACCAGTGCATCAGGGATACACTGTTGTATAAGTCCCATATGACTGCTGTGCCCACAACATGGCGTTCTCTTCTGACCTATCAGACGCAAACAGCATCCACACACACCCTGAATTATTCAGCTCTCTATAACACTTAATCTATTAATTTACTTTATATAATAATGGCATCTCTCTTTCATATTAAATTGTCACAAATTAAATCCCTTCTCCTTTCAAAGCCATCTAATTTCATTGCCGTTGCCACATCTGCTAGTAATAGATTCCTTAGGTTAACTTTGTGCTCTACTTCCTTTTGTCTGTTCTGAATCTCCCATCATTTTGCCTTAGTGGATGAGTCTGAGTTCTAGTGTTATGAAAGTGGGAGAAAAAACTTACACCCACTTTCTGAACACAATGCATAATTTTATAAAACTATCCTATCCTGCCCTGCCTTACTTTCCTTTTTACTAAATTTAAAAGCCCCGGTTCCGTGGAGGGGTTTCAGCACTAATATAATTTTAGTTGCCCTTTTCCAGCTCTACAATATCCTCTTTGAGATGTGGGGCCAGAACTATGCAGAGTATTCCAATCGGGCCCCATCATAAAATAGTTTGACATTGCAATACTGGCAGTTTTATTTTTAACCCCTTCCCTAATTGTCCCCAGCATGGATGTCACCTTTTCACAGCTGCTGTGAACTGGGTCAACATCTTCATTGCACAATCCACCATAACTTACATCTTTCCTCCCTCGTTAGTTTCCTTTTCCTCGGGCCCTGCCAAACCGTATGTAAAGTTAGTAATTCCACCCCCCCTCCAATCAGTATGCATCACTTTACACTTGCTTACATTGAACCAGATTTGCCATTTTAATGCACATTTACCCAGGTCAGACAAATTCTCCTGAAGCTCCTCGCAATCCCTTTTTGTTTTTACTACCTTGAACAAAAATTGGTGTTGTCAGCAAACTTGGTCATCTCCGTGCTTACCCCTTACTCCAGATCACTTATGAGCAAGTTCAAAAGTGATCTGGGATCAGGTCCTGTTGTTTTCCTGGGTGAGGAGTGCTGAGCACATTCTTCAACATTATAATTGGAATCAAGGAGTTGCAACGGTGTGTAACTTCAGCTGGATTGTGCCCACTGCATTTTTAGGGAGCCAATCCATAATGCAGACATTTGCTGCTGGTGCTTGGAGTCGCCTCTGCCGGCCATTTCTCACACGTAGCTAGATTGTTTCACAAAACCCCAGTGCTCAAGTGCAATTGGCTCCTATCATATCCTAGAAGTGAGGAGACAATGCTTTGCAAACTTTGTTCTGCTTTATGGAATTATGCTGCAATACCATTTCCCAGGTACAGGGAATCCTGCAGGCCAGCAACTGGCACCGTCATATCTCGGTGCTGTCTGGTCCGCCTAGTACTTCTGTTTGCAATCCACTAAACCTTTGAGTGCTTTCACAGGAGGTGCCAAAATTACTTTTTGGATTCCGTTCATCTCTGCTCTAACATCACAGCCATTTACAACATAACCACATACAAGAAACAAACAAACAAACAAACGTATGTTTTTGCACATCTGGTTTCTCTTCCACCATGTTTTGATTTGGGAGTGAAGCCAAAATCAAGGAGTTCAGTCTGGATGTTTTGCTACTGGGAATGATAACGAATGTGAAGCCAAAATCAAGTTCAGTCTGGATGTTTTGCTATTGGGAATGATAACGATTTGCCTGTTTCCTTCATACACACATGACCATCAACTTTCCCTCTAGCCTCAAAGGGAGAGGCCAAGAGAACAGGCAGCAGCGAGAAGGAGCTGCCTCCTTTTAGAGCCAAAATACTTAGGAAGGGAGTACTGTTTCCTGTATTAAATGAGGAAGTTAATGATAGTCACAGGTTCAAAAACAGGAAGGTTAAAGAGAGAAAGCATTCTAGAGAAACCTCAATGAACTTGTAGCCATCAGTTGTGTGGAACCTGTGACACCACTGGTCCCTTCTCATCATTCTGCCACACTTGTGCAAAGCCATAACACAGTCTTCCTGGCTGCTGGATCTACTATCTCCTCAGCCACCTTTATTGTTAAGAAAATGGTTTCTTCTTCATTGTCTCTAACTGGCCGAACATCCATAAAACTCAAGCCCAGCCCAAACTCTGTAAAGTTTGCCACTTGGTTTTGGAAGCAACAAAAGAGTAGATCCGTTGGCCAGTGGTGAGGAGAAAAATAAATGAAATTATCTTCAAAGCAAACCCAACTTATAAATATCATTAGTTATTCAGTAAAATAAAGTGCATACAGTAGACAACTCATGGCCCATCACATGCCCACAATATAAAGGGTAGGGGGGAGTTAGGTACAAAATACAAGTGCCATGATTTCCTTTCCTTTCTCCTCAGGAGGCTGCTTGTAAGTAGGCCTTTTCTGTCCTTCGGCACTGAGTAGACAATTTAGGGCACAAGTGGCTTCTAGACAGGTAAACATCACCTGCAGGGGGAGGCGCCGCTGGGAGCTGAAGGTCAGGTGCTGAAGGTCAGTGTCAGAGGGGGAGATTGTGCTCATCTTCTTTTGCAACCAGATTTGCTTTAGCAAGTTGTCCTGGAAAACAAACAAAAGCAACATCAGGAGGGTCAGGAACTGCTGTGTGGCAAATTAAAGCTGCAGCAGGCCTCTCCTGTGAGCTACTCGCCCAGCTGAGAGTCTGTCCAGCACAAGTTGCTGATCACTGAGAGGTTCAGATGCTGTGAGGATGAGCACGCTGTAAACACCCCCTAATGGACAGCTTGAACCTTTCTCATCTCCTCTCCCCACCCCCCACCCCCAAAAGTCAATTACTTGGCAAAGGCTGAGTCAGTCATCAAGGAGCTGGTTTTATGTACTTGCTGTGAAGCTTAGTACCTGTGGAGGCTAGCCTATTAGGGTAAATGGGGCACAGCCCCACCAACGCCAGCCAGCCCCACTCACCTGCTTTCTTGCTTACAGCTAGTTCAGTAGGCGGTTCTGGCTGTTTAGAGAAGTTTTTAATGTTTGATGTTTTATTGTGTTTTTAATATTCTGTTGGGAGCTGCCCAGAGTGGCTGGGGAAACCCAGCCAGACGGGCGGGGTATACATAAATAATAATATTATTATCTTATAATAATAATATTATTATCTTATAATAATAATATTATTATCTTATAATAATAATAATATTATTATCTTATAATAATAATAATAATATTATTATCTTATAATAATAATATTATTATCTTCCTCCTCCACTGGGACACACTTTATCCCTTGCATCATGAAGACATTTCAAAAGGTTCTTTGTTAAGTGGTTTCCTCTGGGCTTCAGGGAAGTATAGTAAATACAAAGCTCATCTCCTTGTTTATTTTTTCCTGAAGCTGGCTGAAGGGAGAAGTCCCTGGCAGCAGGGCTCAGGATCTCCCCAAGCAATTGGACTGACTAGGGTGTGGCAGCCTATTATAATTCTTTCGGGGCAACTCTTACACAAAATGGGTGTTGGCAGGTAAGGAAAAGCCTTCCCCCCCAAATCTGCCATGACCCCCCCAATAAATATTTCTGAGTAAGGCTGCAGTCCTATACCTTGCAGTACAATCCATTCTGCTGTAAGCACTGCAGATTTTACTACAAATGGCTTAGCATTAAGAGGTATTAAAAAATGGGCCATGTAGCTGTCATTTCTATTCCATGATCTTTCTGTGCAAATTCTAAGAACCTCTTTTTTAAAAAACAAAACAAAAAAACCCAGTTTCTAGCTAATATATTATACCCACTTCCTTTCAGATATAAGGGAGGAACGGAGCAGGGTGGGAGTTAACATTTCTATTGCCTAAGTTCCTGTGCTTTTAATCAGAAGAGGAATTCCGTGTACTGCTCAATAATGCCAACTCCTTCAGCATTGTCTTGCATTCTAAGACTGACCTCCGCAGCTCGCAAGACTTTGGCTGTACTGCTCTTGTTTACGTCAGGGGAGAACGCTGACGTCAGCACCCCACTGTGCTTTGGAAGTTTACCCCAGCTGTATTTTCTCTGGAGAGTCTGAAATTAATTGGTTTGATATAACTGAATGAAAAGCTTTTGTAGTTTGTTTCCTTTGTTGATTTCCCTGGCCCTCTTACTTTAAAACTGGGGCGGGGGGGGGAGTTCTGCAGGGGATTCTCGGCTTATGCTTTGGGTTATTGTCATTTTGAAGCAGAGGATGAGAGCAGCTATGGGACGATCACCACTAACTGACTGCTGATTCAGGACTTTAAATTGTGCTCTTATATCAAATTTCCTTTTCTGCGTATACTGTAATGTTTTACTGTTTCTATGGCCATTGGCTAATGTGAATAAAGTTTTATCTATCTATGAGGATGATCAAGTTTTAAGACGGCAACTCATGTGAAGAAAGGCTAGAGGTACTGGCTGCACTTAGCCTCCAGCAGGATTTTCAAACTGACTCTGTTGACCATGGAAGGTTGTCTGTCTGTCTGATGGGGAGAGGGCTTCCCACAGACACCTGGTTGGCCACTGAGGGAACAGGATGCTAGACTTAGATGGGCTATTGGCCTGATCCAGCAGGCTCTTCTCATGGGAAGGAAAACCATGGCAAAATGGGAAATGGCTGGAATTGTGAACAGCAGCAGTCCACACTGCAACATCTTGTTGCAGATTCTACATGTAAATCTTTTGAAACAATTATTGGGGGAGGAGCCGGACACCACAGGAAAGGAAAACCCACCATTTATCTACAGTAACCTGTTTATTTCATAAAATTGGAAAGGGATCCCGAGAATCATCTAGTCGAACCTGCTACAATGCAGGAATCCTTTGTCCACCATGGGGCTTGAACCAATGACCTTGAGATGAAGAGTCTCATGCTGTACCGACTGGGCTAGCCCTTGCAAGGAGAGGATCCCTATGCCCCAGCTCTTCCCTCCTTCTGTGCATATGCCTGAGAGTGAAAGACGAGCACTTCTCAATTTGTCTGCTAGGGGCAAGTGAGAAATGAAGTTTATAGATGTGTGTACATCCAGGATATTTCTTATTGCTAAGTAAGAGGTTCTTTTGCCCCTTCTTGGCCATGATGATAATCTGTATATTATTCTGCTGAATTTTAAGAACAAACATGACTTTCGAAAACATTCTCGTTAGGGTTCTGGTGCCAACTGGGGCAGAGTGAAATGAACATTCTTGCAAGGTGGGATCTGCCTGGGGGTGTGTATTGCGTCTTCCTCAAGTGAATAAAATGTGGGATAGATGAGTTTCAGAGCCTTTGCCAGCCCTACCTGAAGATGCCAGAGATTCATCCTAAGGCCTTCTTCTGATGAGTTATGTCCCTTCCACGAACGTCAGCCAGAGACTGTCATGGCTGAGTGGGAGTTTGAGCTCAGCGAGTAAGGATCTGCGGAATCCTAGTCTGACACTCACAATACCCCACACTGACCCTTCAGATTTCCTGAGTTCAGTGTGATTGCTCTGGAAGTGGCAGACACCATGAGCATAGCCAAGGGGAGGGCAGGGGTGCACCTGCCGCCCCCCGCGCCCGATCAAGTAAAACAATAGAAATACTTAACTGACCAATCACGTCTGTTCTGCCCCCCCAAACAAAAATCCTGGCCATGCCCATGGAGGCAGCTACCAGGGACAGATTCTAGCAAGCAGTTGAGGAATGGGTTGGTAGAAGATGAGGGCAAAAAAGGCTCTTCCCTGCCTCTGTTTTGTCTGTATTATCCAGAGTGTCTGTTAGTCTGTGCATATTATTTTATACAATGGCATGTATAAATGGTGCTAAGGGTTGGAGGTAATGTTCTTTAGGCCTGGGGAAAATGCTTGGGCAGCTTTTGGAGGCAATCTTTATTCTGAATAAAAAAGCAGCATTTCCTTGTTCTCTGACAGAAATTGCATCAATGGATAAGGTACCGGCTGCAAAGCATTAAAGTCACATGTTCCTGAGTTGTTTCCTTGGAGAAACGGGTCACAGCTAACAGCTCTATGTGTGAAATCTGTCACCGACATAAGGGCTCCACTGATGATGGCAATATGAAGAAAGATGGTCTTACAACTTGACATGAAATGTGTGGGACGAGCAGGAACCTCAACATTCTACCAAGTCTTTTTTTTTTTAACCTAAGGCAATTTCAGATCATCAAGTTAGACAAGTCTTATTAATAAGTAATAGTGATTGATGGTGATAATGATAAAAAAGAAACTTCATGTTACAAGCAAAGGGTTTTGCTATAGTTTCTCACGTATGGTTCCTCTTAGCACCATTTCTTGTATCTGCAGATCAGAAGACCAGGACTAATATAAAATAAAATAAATTATAAAACACAAAAATAATACTGCAAAGCCGTGTGTGTGTGTTAACAATTTGCATTGACATTGTTTTAACATGGGTTGTAAGCACACTAAACTGCTTTAACATTTCAAAAGCATGATTATTCGGCTCTTCAAAGGTTTACCTACGTTTGAAATATCATATGATCCATTTCAAAATCTGAGACTTCCCGTGTTATTTACTTAGATGCTGAATAGTCTTGTAGTGGGTATAAACAATTGAACATTTTTTAAAATAAACATCTTTAAAATTAAATGGTAAATTCAATTTATTTATTTAGTTTTTGAAAAGGAAATCAAGTTCTAACTTTACATGTGGCTCATTGGGCCAGCCTTGGGCAGCTTGCCATCTCCATGTTGCCTAAGGCCCCTGCTCTAACACTAGAGTCATCTCACAGCATTGATTTGTGCATGGAGTTCTACTGCACTTTGGTTGCCCCATTCATTTCACTGGAGGGAGAAGATTAGTGTGTGTAAAAGAATGCATGAAAAATCTTAGTTTAGCCATTTTACTCAACGTTTCTCAGCTTTGCTCTGTGGATATTGGTGGTTTTCTGGGAAGGAAACAGCTTGGAACAAGGTTGGGAATGGCAGCTTAATATGTTTGTTTGAAACCTAAAAGTCTGGAAAGTATAACCTGGAAGAAAAGACCTCCCATACTGCATTCACTGCTGGAGCAGAGCATTCTGCTTCTGCAGGGGTTTTCCTTTTCACCCCCAACTAGATAATCTGAACAAATGAATGAATGGTCTTGATGATCTTTAGTAGGATCACAGCAGAGTTGCCCAAGATTAAGAGTTGCAGCTTTGAAGAAGAGAGTTGCATTCTCGTTACAGCTTGTAATCATTTGGAAGCTGGTTGTTGCTTACTATCTTCTGCTGTGAACCGTTTAGCAGCGTAATGGCAGATTCATTCATGCAATGTTAGGATCTGTGCCTAGTAAGTGGGAATTGACCAACCTATAGAAAATGCAGCTTCCAAGAGTCATCACAATAATGCCTAGCTCTTCAACATAAAGTGGCCAGTCAAATATTGTGAGCTGTGCTCCTAAAGGACAAGGACTGAATCCACGAGGGGGTTCTTCTGTTTAAACCTCAGTGTAATGAATGAAAACAGTCCTACCAGTGCAAGAGCCAAGTATGATTCATTTCAGTAGGGGATGGGCAGGAGAACTTCCTGGATGGTGTAACTTTTTAGGTGTAACTGAGCTACCAGGCTTGAGCTCTTGGGACAGAGCAGGCTAGAAATCTACATAAAATGCCAAGTGGAGGGGCTAGCATTGCACTCACCTTTGGCCTCTACGGAGCCCTGTGTGTTCGGTCTTAATCCTGTGCTTTGTTACTGCACGACTGGGGTTGGTCTTCTTCCTTGTTCCTCATTTGTGCCCCTTCCTGTGCATATTCATTTGTTGGGTCTGGAATTTCTTTACATGGAGGCCTGGACTCCTCTGTTCGAACAAGGCAGGCTGCAGTGTCACTTTCTTTCGCAGGTATTATCTCCTTCTGGAGGCCACCAACTTGGTTCTCTTCTACTTGTCCTACTGTTATCAGCCCTTGGCCTTCACCACCTCCTCCTTCCTTGTTCAACAGCTCACTACTGTTTCCTGCCTTCTCCCCACAAAGGTTCCGTTCACAATACGCACTTTTGTCTAAGCCACCTTCATAGACTATGGAATTGATTTCTTGAAGGTCGCACCCAGAAGTCTGCACCACATTCCCAGGCGCTCCCTGAGAAGAGCTGCTATTCATATAGTTGCCCTTGGGAGACAAATCAGTCCCAGTTACTGACTTACTGAGTTTGAGATCTGCCCCGGTCTCATCCGCTCTGATTGCGGCAGACATGCCCTGGGTTAGGCACCTCCTGGCTTTTTCATTTGCACCCTGCTCTTCACCTGCAGATTGGTTCCATTCATCTCTTTGGGCTTGAGGCAAGGGAGCACTGTGTTCTGGGGGCTTTATATTATTCTCTAGGCCTGCTGGGAAGTTATGCTCCTTGACTGCTTCACTAGCCAGAGCTTGTTTTTTCAGTTGCTCATTGGTCGAGGATCTCTAGAATGACAGAAGACAAAACTTTGCTTAGTTACTTATTACACAATTGACTTAAAGAAACAACAGATTACCCTTACAAAGCTTTTGGTATCAGTAGCTGGCTACCAGAGGTGACTAAAGTCTCCCTTTCACTAGAGAGAAAACTAAAGCACAGCTACTGAGACTTGCGGGTATAGAAGAAGAAAAGAGTTTGAATTTGATATCCCGCTTTATCACTACCCTAAGGAGTCTAGGGCAGTATACAACTTCTTCTCCTTCTCCTTCTCCTTCTTCTGTGAGCTTCATGGCTTCCAACATAATCCTAATCATTCCTGCTTAGAACTATACCCTGTTGAATTCAAAGGCAACATGGGGTTATAGGATTGCAGCCTTAGTTGGGATTTGGACCTGGTCCTAGCCCAGCACTCTAACCACTACACCACACTTGACGCAGGAAATGATTTGTCTGGCTCACATAATTCCTGTTTATAAGCAGTGCTGGGGCGTGCAAAAAAAACTGAGGTGCAAATGGCCCTTAAAAAAAACACACCTAGCAACCAGAGTGGGAAAATGTACAGTACTTTAAAATATGCACAGTTCTTCATTGCAATGAAATAATTTATCATTTACACAAACATCTCCATATTAGGCCAAACCCTTCAAAATCAATTTGGCATATTTTGAAATACATTGCATGGCCTATTAATGATTTATTATTGGAGAGACAGCATATATTATATACACAATATAAGATAATTGTTTTATTGTAATAAAGAATTATTCAGCGGCCCTGGAGTGACCTGGGACTAGGCAACATTGAAGAAATTCCCAGGCCACTCTGGTAACACAGGGATCTTCCCTCATACTCATAAGCATTGGTTAAAGGATTAGCTTTTCTCACCTTCCCAGTGCAAGCCTCTGTGTGCCAAAGTAGAAGGGATGCTCGGAACTGTTTGATCAATCTGCTGCTGCTGCTTTTAACTGAAATGTAGCTATATGAAGCTGAAAATCTGGGAGCAGTGACAGCAGAGTTCATAGCTACATCATAGCTACAACCCAATCCTTGAGGCTGGGCAGGGAGGATACAGGATCATTTCTTTCCCATCATGGGAGGGAAAGCATCTAGATGTGTTTCTGTGTGTGTATCTACACTAAAGCAGTGTGAGGGGAAAGAGTTAAGCATCTTCTTTCTCTCCTCCACCACCTTACTCCAGTCAGATCTGCAACCCCTTGTTAAATGCATTTCAGTTCAAGAAACATAAACCTCCAGGAGCTTGGTAAGGCATTAGTGAGAATCTCATCCAGCTTGCCCCCCAGTTAATGGAAGACACTACCCTACTTTGATGAGTTAAGAACCAAGGGCTGTATCTCTTCTGAAGTAATGCAAAGTACAAGGGTTGGTGTTATTTTGTTTGGTAAGGCACTTCTGCTCAGTGGACCAAACCTGGCTTGCCAGGGTTGCCAACCTCTCTCAGGAGCCTGTTTCCCTCAAAGCATGCCCACCTGAGGTGGCAAAGCTTGCTGATGAAACCAAATTATCCAGGGTTGTTAAAACAAAAATGGATTGCAAAGAGCTCCAAAAGGACATGTTGGTGGCCCTACCCACCCATCACAGTTGGCCTGCGAGGATAGATGCTGATAAGGATCTGGCCCACAGAACCAGAAAAGGTTCCCCACTCCTGATCTAAGCAACACTCGATAGAGCAGACTCACCTGCTTATCAGGTTCATCCTTTACAAAGGGCATTTCTTCACCTTCCTTGGCATCCCATCTGTAAAACATCACACAAAAAATGAGGGTTGTCAAATGCTGATAGGACTC
Organism: Podarcis pityusensis; assembly: GCF_964106645.2. NCBI lineage: Eukaryota > Metazoa > Chordata > Lepidosauria > Squamata > Lacertidae > Podarcis > Podarcis pityusensis. Next base: position 42,511,308 of record NC_138028.1, read on the forward strand.
CCTTTTGGATAATAGCTGTTCTGCCTAATATGGGAGCTCCATCTCCTTGCAGAGCAGAGGGTCTTGAACACAACCTTAGACAAGATTCCATGTTTTCCACCAGTAACAACCAGTCATTAAGAAGAAAAGGTGAAGCATGTAACCACTGACTATCTACTATGATATCAGAGGATGAGGAGTCTGAGTTGGGATTAAGTCTGTGTTCCTTGTTATTGTTTCTTTAAGCAGTTCTCAAAAACCAGGGAGTGAGAGCACAGGAGGTCTGCTCTTGCTCATGCTTGCCTCCGTTTTTGGAAACTGCCTATAAACCATGTTAGCTCTTACGGCAATCCTTCTTATAAAGATGCTCAGATTGTCCAGATTCATCACAACATTTGCACTCGCAGCATCTAAAGAGCATATTCATCTTAATTCCAAAGGTTCATCAGGGGCCATTAATCTTTCACAAGCTGATTGTTAAAACTGTAATATAATAAAAACCATAAAATCAAATTTCTATTCCCAGACATTTGTCATTAGACTAACAGCATGTACCAGTGATTTATGGAGCTGTCTGCCACAGTTTGCGAACTAACACCAAGAGAAGGAATGTATTCCAGAGTATCTTCTATTTCACACACACAGAGCAAGTAACAGGTGAGTTGCTGCCTCTTTTCCTGACACAGACTCTATTAAAGTTACTATTAAAATAGTACAATATTTAGCAAAGCAATGCGTACAGTATATTTACAGGGAGGTTATATTCTTCAGTATACAAGGGAAAATACAACTAATTGGAGCACTTTTTCCAGGAAAGCAGAAATCCAAGTGACTCAGTTTTCCTCAGTGTGCAGATGGAGTGATAGAGGAAAGTTCACTATCTTAGTTCATACTGACAAATTCAGGTTGCACAACTAAAGCTGAATTGTCTCTCCCTCACCACTCAAATTGGACTTTGCAATAAGGAAAGTGACGGTAAAATGCAGTAGGTAATGTGGAATACCACTTGCTTGACAGAAAATTGCATCACCTCCCTGAGAATTCTCACTAAATGGCCCTCTTTGAACCTTCCCACAAATGTTGTGCAACCAAATTGGGATGAATGCTCAACGGACAGGAGGTTTGGAAGGAATCTCCATTTATGTGCCAGACTTTGTCACTGTCAAGGCAATTTCTCTTCACAGGGAGATCACCTCATTCTTAGCTGGGGGTGCATGCAAGAATTATTTTGCATGCCACCCCAATCTCTGAGCAGTGCAAGTTTCCAGGAGTTCCAGGTGCTTACCCAGGGTTCAGTTTTCTTGGAATGAGACACAGTGGAGACTGTGGTGTCTTTAGGATATGTGGTTTATTTACACATATATACAACCTCAGCCTATGATGGAGGGGCTCGCAGCATTAACACCCCAAGAGGGTCTTCCTTCTCCCATAGCCACAGCCTTTGATTCCGCCAGAAAAAGGCATTGCTTTGACTCTCTAGCTTCCCAGCCTGCTGCTTCCAGCTTCCAGCTTCTAGCTCACATCATGCCACTCTCCACTCTGGCTTTTGTCTTTCTAACTACCAGCAAGTTTGTGCCATTTGGCATCTGGCACAGAGTCACTCCCTTTGTTTCCTTAATGACCCATTACCTCACCAGGAAACTAGCCTGACTATTCCAGGAATCTGAATCTTTGCTCAGATTTTAACACTTGCTGGATCCAGGAATTAGAAGGGCGTACAGCCCCCCCCCCCCCAATTCATAACAGTTATTTCCCCTTCAGATATTTCCTAGCCATTGTGAACAGCAGCAGTTTAGAACTATCAGCCAATCTCCCAAACTATAGGGGGGAGTTGTTACTTGGCAACTTGGCTAGGACTGTTGTCAATCTCTAGCACTACTCCTGGACTCATTAAAGCCCTTCTGTTTAAACCCCAATCTTACAGTACTGTATTAACACAGAACGAGGGCGTTGCTAATGCCTTTTAGAAAAAGAGATTAATGAACATGAAGCTGAGATTTTTCCTGTTCATTTGTTCCACTGGCAGCTGTTCTTTTGTACCTGTTTTCAGGTCACATGTGCATTACTATTTTTATATAACTTCTAGCACCGTTGGTACCCAGTCTGTGCTACGGACTTCAGTCATTAATGTTTACATCACCATGCTGCCACTTCAGGTGTGTCAGCAGGTAGGTGGGTGGTTATAAAAAAATTAAATAAACCTCATCAGCAGAGGTTGGTGGCGGAAGCAGCAGCACTGTTGGATACTGAGCAGCGCTGTTGCCACTACTCTGAACTCCTATGGGGAATTGCTATTCGTACCACTCTAGGAGGTGGGTGGGAAACTGCTTTTCTGAAATAAATGCAATTTCACCACTGCCACTGCTGGACAACACCTGCTGTTGGCGAAGCACTGTGAGATGGGGCACTCACACTCTTCTGCTGGAGGGCGAGCTCCACCTTGGTGTGCTTGGAGAAGCTGGGTTTGCAAATGACCTGATTCTGGTGCTCAAATTACACTCTCTGGGCTGGGAATTGTGTCTCCAGCAAGAAGGACTTCATTACACTTTCATGAGAGGGGGACAGTAGTATTTTATGGATGTGGCTATAACCTTGTATATATCTTATGGTGGCACTGAAGGTGGTTGCACGGTGGGTATTGTGATCAGAGTTACCATTCTTCTCTTGCTCCCCACTGTTTACTTGATTACCAGACTCAATGATCACTTCTTGCCTTCCAGCCTCACCTTCTGCCCCGATGATTACAAGTGGGGAAGAACTGCTTTCCAAGTACTGTTATGGTGTTATCTAGTTCAGCGGTAGGCAACCTAAGGCCCGGGGGCCGGATGCGGCCCGATCGCCTTCTCAATCCGGCGCGTTTATGGTCCAGGAATCAGAGTGTTTTTCATGAGCAGAATGTGTGCTTTTATTTAAAATGCATCTCTGAGTGGGGCATAGGAATTCGTTCTCCCCCCCCCCCCCCCAAAATATATAGTCCGGCCCACCACATGGTCTGAGGGATGGTGGACCGGTCCATGGCTGCAAAAGGTTGCTGACCCCTTATCTAATTTATCAGGTTTCAGGGTAGGGGAGCTCAAGTCAAAGCTGATAAAAGAATAAGCCATTCATTACCCCTGATTTAACAAACCGTATCTATATTTTTTTGTTTGCCTGTGCTGTGGTGGTTGGTCTTACAGGTTTGCTTTGTTTTCCCACTCCAGTGGAGCTTTAAAATGCAAATGTAGCTGTATTTTCACCCTTTTCCTAAAGCATTTTTATGCTGCGAGAAATAAAAATGGCATAATTGCTCCTAATTACAGACAGAAGCAATGCTACTTATTGGAAGAAGCAAGAGATTTAAGTTTGCTGTACGGGCAAGGGCTAAGTCTCAGGAACAATCTCATTTATAAAGGCAAGTCCAAACACACCGATTTAATTTGAAAGCTCTAACTCAAACACCAGCAAGGAATAAAAAAACAAGTGTGATTTGTGATACACACATAAAGTTGAATAAGCAGACTATATTTAATGGGCCATAAAAGCCCAACAACAACATCTTTCTCCTGGAATAAGTTTCCCTTCTCATGCATAACAACTGCTTGCCTAATATAAGCTGCATATTCCCACTGTGGCCGTGGAAATACTGTGCTGCTTTGCAGTTGTGTTACTGTCCATATGTGGACAATTCTGAGACGAAAAATCATAGGAGACAAATGGCAATGTGCCAAGGGCACTTTTAAGAGCAATTCTGATGTTCTGGACTAGATTTTAATGGAATTTAGGATAGGAGGAATCTAATCATACTTGCATGGAATTTCTGTTCATTTGCGGATTCTGTTATAGTCTCATTTTAAAATGCACAATTTGTGCATATGTATACTGTCGTCTCTCCCCCCCCCCCAGTGTAACTGCCCTGATAATGCCACACCATCTTTGATGTACATCTATAGACCAAATAAACAGAAACTGCTTCTATCAATAGTGTGGTCTAATAGCTAGAAAATTCCAAAAAGAGTAAGTCAAATTCTAGCTTCTTGTCTTAGCACTCCTTGACTAAGGATATGTTTGTGGGGTGGGGCAAGGGGGCAGGGCAGGAGGCTTTATTTAATTACAGGTGCAGGAGGATTTTCACTAAGATCACAGTAGAAGAGTTTGGATTTGATATCCTGCTTTATCACTACCCAAAGGAGTCTCAAAGCGGCTAACATTCTCCTTTCCCTTCCTCCCCCACAACAAACACTCTGTGAGGTGAGTGGGGCTGAGAGGCTTCAGAGAAATGTGACTAGCCCAAGGTCACCCAGCAGCTGCATGTGGAGGAGCGGAGACGCAAACCCGGTTCACCAGATTACAAGTCCACCGCTCTTAACCACTACACCACACTGGCTCTCCAGTACTGTAGTGTACTGGAGAAAGAAAGTTTAACACTTTCCTACCCAGCCACAATCCTGACGAAAATTATGCAGCTAGGGGGGGAAAACCTCCTATTGGCACTATTCTAGCCCCCACTCCGGATTTGGGACAGACTAACAAAGAATTACTCATGCAACTGAACTCATTTTCAGTATAGTCTGGAAAAAGGAAATATGATTTGTTGCAATTATCTTCCTGGAGTCATTGCCTTTGGGTATTCATGTGCATTTTCCTTAGTGATACAATCTATTCTTGAAACAGTTTATTCATGATACTGCCCCCTACCCACCGAAAGGGACTGTAATTGGTAAGTTTTAAAGGGAAGAAAGTGCTTGTCCATTGAAAGTCAAATTTTGGAATGGCAAGAGCTCTGAGATCAGCAACTAATCGAACAGTACATGAGCTGGAGATGGTGGCAGTGAGTATGAAGATGGGCTGTGCATTATGACACTAGGGACACTGTTCTGCAAATAGTTTGTTTTAGTTAATTTGTGAAATGTACAACATAGTTGGATGAGATTTGATTCCAAGAGTAAACCTCACTGAATTCAACAGCACTTACTTCAGAATACACATGGTTAGGATGGCACTGTAATAATAATAATAATAATAATAATAATAATAATAATATACCCCATCCATCTGGCTGGGCTTCCCCAGCCACTCTGAGCGGCTTTCAACAAAATATTAAAATACAGTAATTCATCAAACATTAAAAGCTTCCCTAAACAGGGCTGCCTTCAGATGTCTTCTAAAAGTCTGGTAGTTGTTGTTCTCTTTGACATCTGGTGTCAAATAAGTAAAGAAGTCTTCACTTTTCTTAAGAATTGGGAGTAGCAGTCTCCATTAGCATTTTGTGTTACTGACGTCTCCCTTTCAACAAACCACTGAATTGGAGCAAATGGCAATTTGTTGAAAACCTCAATTGCCATTTGTTGCACTTCTGCTTTATAGAGCGAGTTTTCGTGGGGAACACTCCAGGGTGGGGAAAAAGAACACTTGGATACGGAGCTTTGAAGCATGGGGCTGAGCTTGGAAAGGATGGGGCAAAAGGTAAGGGTGGACAAGGCTGTCATATGACTTGCTTTTCCCAGACATTACCAGGATTTCAAAGGTGGAATTGACATGGGGGGGGGGGGATTTCTGAAAGGCGGTGCTTTGTCCTGGATCTTAGGCAAGTCAGTAGAAAAATTGGGTTTTCCTTAAAGAAGCACAACAACTTGGGGGTTTCCGTAAAAAAGCTCAACAAATTTCAGGATGTCCTGGTTTTTACTTTTTGAAATATGGCAACCCGAAGTGTGGATAAGGCCTGAGTGGAGATGCTCATTTAGGCTGAGCAGGCCTCCCACCAGAGGCAGTGAAGTCCCATTGAAAGCTGCTCTCTTACCTTCTGGCTCTGCCTGTTAGTCTGTCCTTCCCTCTGGCTTTACTGCTCACTACTGGCAATGTTCTGGCAGCAGACTCACTGGTGCTTCTTCTGTGCTGACCTCCACCTAAAAGAAAAAATGCCATGAGCTGAGGCTAGCCAGTCCAGCACCAGGCCACAATATGCCACAGTTCTGACATCCATGGCTAATGAAGGGCCCAGCAGCCATGAGGACTGGAAGTAGAAGTGTCACAGAATCCTTGGATGGTATCCAATGAAACAGTTACATTGCACAGCTAAAGCGTATTGCTCTAGTGTAACCTCCCCACCTTTTTCTCTCCCTGTGCACCTCTTTTCCAGGGGTTCCCCCTACTCTCCGGAACAGATTGAGGGGGGAGCATGGGATGAGGAGAAGGTTGAGAAGTTACGTTGTGCAGCTGAACGTCACTGCACTGGCCTGTTTAGTTGGATGTCACCCATGCAGTTAGCCAGGGACGAGGGGATTGCACTGAGAAAGATAAAAGTGTCCACTTTCATGGGGTTTCAGGATTTTGGTCTGAAGGCGTGTGCCACTCAGCAAGCTTGCTGAAGCTAAGCAGGTCTGGATCTGGTCAGTGTATAGGTGGGAGATTGCCTGGCTCTTCATAGAAGGGAGAGGGGGAGGCAGGCTGGTTAGAAATGCCTAAGCAAACAGTGGGGGTGTTTTTTGTCCTGATTCAGTTATTTCCTTGCTTGCTTCTTTGGTTATCCAAATACCACTCTCCCCCCACCCCTTGTGCCATCTCTGTAGGCTATTCAGCCACAAAGTCCATGGAACTTCCTGGTGCAGTCCTCTTCTTCAACTATTCCCAGAATGCTCCCTGGTTGCAAAGCTTTGGTTCACATGTCTGGAAACTATAACGCCTGCAACGTGCCCACTCTGATTGTCCTATATGGAACCATTCCCAGCCTGCCTCCTAGCATACAGCATTTCTGCTCTGCTTCTCGTCAGCTTTGTCCTTGGCTGTTAGCCAGCAGTGTGCCCTCTTTGCAAGGAAAGAGATAGTATAGGGTCGATGAATTCTGCTTTTGGGGGAGGGGGATTTCAGTTCTCCTTTACTTCAGTGTCCCAAATATTCCCAGCGAGCTGTGATGTCACAGAAAGGTGCAAGAAATAGCAGCAGCAGTATAGCAATGGAAGGAAGCATAAACCCATAGAAATATTCGCAATTAGCATCTGAAGGTCAGGGAAAGTTGCATGATATCCAGGGCCTCTACAAATGGAACATTAACTCTGGGCCTGGAGTGATGGCAAGATGGTCTTGGGGGCAAAAACTTCCTATCTAGGAAATGTTTTTGTGATACTTCTGACATGGAAAAGAAAGCCAGCATTTACGTTACGGCTGAACTGAACTCAGCCCTGTTCCTGAGACTTACTCACTTTTTCCTTCAGAAGGCAAGGTTCGGTGCTGGGACTTCCTCGCATTTCTTCCTCCTTGAAAGGACAAAGCATGTAACAGAGCAGGATCATGTAACAACAAATTCCATCCCCCAGCAGCAGCAGCAGCAGCAGAGCACAGATTGCCTAATTTGATGTAAAAACAGTTTGCACATCTAGGAAAGGGAGGATCAGGTGATTCATCAGCTAATATAAAAATTGGTGAAAAGGGAATAAAAAAAACAGCTAGTATAACAGTGGTGAGCAAAAAAAAAGTGAACATTTTTTTAGAAATCTATGTGCAGGTTAAAATCTTCAACATTTATTGGAAAGTTGCTTCCAAATATCTTTTGTTTTGTGAATCGGAACATGGAATTTGATTTCTATCTGCCTCACTTAGAGGCATTGCACATTGTCTTCTGTCTCTTTTCTAACCCCCACCCCCAAGATAGAAACTTTCCAATTTTCACAATAGTCAGTCTATGGTTCATTATATTACAAAGGCAGACAGTGGATTTTGACCTAGTCAATATAGGCAATTGGAGTGTCCCTTCTGGTGAATGCAGAGTTCAGGGATGGAGTTCTAGGGAACATCTCAAGAGAATACCGTGCAGCACACATGAGAGCCCTAAGAAGCAAGCTGTGCTCTGACTTTTTCTTTATGGTGCAGAACAAAAATTATTGTTTTATTTGCACTTTAACGCTGGAACTGTCTCATATCCCCAACCGGTACAGAAATAAAGAACTCACATGAGTAAAGAAAGAACACAGTGCAAGAATCTTTGAGAGTTGCCCATGATTCCCCAACCCCAACCCCCGTTCCAAAACACTGGACACACTGCTTAACATTGCTATTCCCACACACATGCTTTTTTCCCCACCTAGAGAGCCACACAGAAACAGGATTGGCTTGGCAACTGCTCTTGAAAGTTTGCACACCAGGTTTAGGGGTGTCTTCCACCATCCACTTCAACAACATAAAACTACTACTGTGAGTCACACCTCAAAATGAAGACATGAAAAACTGGGATGGGAGTGACAAGGGCCCAGCATCTTCTGACAAAGGCATGACTTTAAAAAGGTATGAAAGAAGTAGCCTTGAGACTTGGAGCCACATTGGCAGAGGCCTGGATATCTGAGACAAAGCAAACAAGATATCCAAGAGTTGCATTTTTTTGAACCTGACATCAACTTATTTATTCACTTATTGAATGTCTATTTTGTCCTTCCTCGTGAAGGAGTCTGGGGAGCGGAGGCCAACAGATCCACAATTTAAGCACAAAAAGGAAAAGGAAAGCAATTCTAGAACAGTTAAAAGCAGTCAGAAAAGCAGTTGCTGGTAAACATGTCCAGTCCTTTGCTCACCTTTCTTGTTGTGGACACAATCCAAAGCTGGCTCTCCATCTTTAGTATCATCAAACCTGCAAATGAAAGAAGAATAGTTCAGGTCTGAAGCTGGGGCAGAGAAGAATCTTCCCAAAGGGTCATGTTAAATTTAACACATTAACAATGACTGTGTGAACCTACCCCTTGTTATGAAACAGTCCTTGCTTTTGCCTGCCCTGAAAACTGCTGCCAAACAGTTTTGCCAAGTGGCTGGCTGCAAATTCTGTGTTTTTAGGTCAGTTTTAAAATACAAAATAACCAGTATCTCCCTTCAGAATCCCTGTGGGCTGTATGGAGGGCATTCACTAATAAATTAGACTGGCTTTTAGTTAAATGAATATAAATTGTGATGTCCTCCTTTACAAGGGGCCTTTTTCTTATCAACATGAGTTGCCTTCTTCTCCTTAACTTGCACATGCCCTGATGTTCATAGAATTATAGAATTTTAGCACTGAAAGGGATCCCAATGGTCATCTAGTCCAACCCTGGCAATGCAGGAATCCCAACTAACGCATCCATGGCATACAGCCATCCAACCTCTGGTTAAAAACCTCCAAGGAAGGAGAGTCCATCTTATAATGGATCCTCTGTGGGTAGTTGACTCTGAGCCATCTATTTAGGCAGAGACATTGATATACTACCCTTTTTCTCTAGCAATCACAAGCCCCATAAAGTCCACAAAGCCCCAAGAGTAGCATGAAGCATATTACTTCCCATCAGCTTTCTAGCTCCCACCAGGATATTTTTCCTATCACTGACCTCTTTGCAGGAAACAATCTGCCTTGGCCAGCCTGGTACCCTCTAGATGTTTTGGACTGCAATTCCCACCAGCCCCATCAAGCGCAAGCACAGGGAGGCTGATGGGAGTTGTAGTCTAAAACTGTTGTTGTTGTTTTTTAGAAAATAGATGCCGGAACTCACCATGAACACTTCCCTTGTTCTCTTTGAATGGCAATGGCACCTGAGAGGTGCCAGAACTGAGCTCTGGTGAGTTATGGCTGAAAAAGCCCGGGTCCGAAACATTTGGAGGGCACTGGGTTGGTAAAAGATGACCTACAGCAGGCATGGCTAAACTTGGCCCTCCAGCTGTTTTGGGACTACAACTCCCATCATCCCTAGCTAACAGGACCAGTGGTCAGGGATGATGGGAATTGTAGTCCCCAAACAGCTGGAGGGCCAAGTTTGGCCACGCCTGGCCTACAGCCTGCAGAGTGTGTGTTGACTGGGAGACAACTTACATGTGCTCTGATTTTTCTGTGTCCCAAGCCCGCCGCCATTCCCCCCTTGCGTTCTTGTGGCGTGCCAGTCGCTCCAGGTCAATCTGATCCCGTTCCTTCTTCCACCGCATGTATTCCGACCGCTCTCTCCCGGTCAGGGTAGAGCCCTTATCCCCTGAGCTCTTCTGGGGAGATTTTCCTCTCTCCTAATTCAAACAAAACAATATGTGATTAATGTGGGAAGACTTCCTGGGCATCCAGAGTTCAAGTTGATGATCACTGCAGCAATTATGAATCTCTCAGGCTGTTTCGATCTGCTGGTCCTTTGGCTGACCATCTCACCTCCTTGCATTATGGCCAATCCAATTCGTATATGGGTGGCTGCTTGAAGGGCTTCTCAACGACAACTCGGCTCCTTCAGCACTTGGATGCAGCTATCCTGACTTCAGAAAGGGTAGTGAAAGGGGAAGTAATGCGAAGGAGGAAGTAGGTGTGTCTAGGCTTGCCCAAGTTTCACTTCACCATCATGCTTGCCAGTCAGGAAGCTACGATACTATTTGGGCCTAGTTTGATCAGCTCTCAAAAGTGGTGTCGCAAGCAAAGTGTCTTATTGTGGGCATATTCCACAGCATGTTTTTGCCATAATAAGAATTGCCTTAGTGGTGGATTTATTCTGCTTTATTAGTTGCTCTGGGCTGCTTTCCTAGTGTCCCCACATTATTGCTGCCCAGAGGACTCAGGTGCAACAAGAAGAAGGACAATAAAAAAACAACAACCCAGAACATTTGTGATGTGAAAAGTTATGGGATTTCAGGCTACAGGATATACACCAATTAGAAACGAAGCAGTCTGGCCACCCTGAAATGCTTGCAGGTGCAACTAGCGTTGAAAGCTGGATTGTGATGGCCACTTCCAATAGCACCATAATCATGAACACAGAATGAAAACGATGTCTGGAGGGGCTTTTTAAAAGATCATTGGGGGGGTTTTGTGCTGCTTGACCCTGTGAAGCTGTCTTTTTTGGAAGTCCTGCTCCAGGCACCCTCACCTGTAGAAATAAGGTAGGTGCTGACAGGGAAGAAAGTCATCTCTGTAGTGGTGTCCAATTTACAGAAGCCCCCCCCCCCCCATGGAATCATAAGGTGCTAAGTCATCATTGGCTTTTAGGGACTAAATGAAGGCAGTTTTTTTACACCTACGTATTGAATGGCTGAGCTGCTATTCTCTTGCGGTTCCATTTCTCAGCTCCTGCTCCAGTTTGGGAAGCTATTTTTATCTGCTGCTATTTTTGTTGTTTTGCTTACATATCCCACTGTTTTGTGATGTTTTAATTGGATTTTAATGCAAACTGAGCCTATTGGTTATTAATATTTTAAGCCATCTCAAAGGTGACCTCTTTATTAAGTCCAATCAAAGGTGACTATGTGGTGCGGTGCTCATCTTGCTTTTCAGGCTGAAGAAGCTGGCGTTTGTCCACAGACAGCTTTCCGGGTCATGTGGCCAGCATGACTGAACCGCTTCTGGAGCAACTGGACATTATAATGAAAGCCAGAGCACACGGAAATGATGTTTGCCTTCCAACCACAGTGGTACCTATTTATCTCTTTGCACTGGTGTGCTTTTGAACTGCTAGGTTGGCAGGAGCTGGGACAGAGCAATGGGAGCTCACTCTGTTGCACAGATTCGAACTGCCGACCTTCTGATCACCAAAGGCTCAGTGGTTTAGACCACAGCACCACCTGCTTTGCCACCTCAAAGAATGTATAGTTAAAAGGCAGTATAATTATGCTTTAAAAAACAAGTAAAAAATACTACTTAGCTTATTATGTATGTGTGTGTGTGTGTGTGTGTGTGTGTGTTTGTTTGTTTAAAGTATTTATATACCACAATTCATGGAGATATTACAATGGTTTACAAAACTAAAAATAAACAAACCCTAAAACAATCAAATAACTAAAATGCAACAAAGTAAGAAAAATAGTACAGCGGAACATTGTAAAAGGAAGAATAAAACACTAATTATAAATGGCCGACCAAAAAGAAAAACAATGTATTGGCCTGCCCTCTTTCCTCTTTACATTGTTATGAGTTTGTGGTGCCAGAATCCTTTAATCCCTTAAATCAGCAAGTGTTAAAATATAAAACAGGCTAGCTTCCTCATGAGGTAATTACCTGGGAGATGGGCTATTAAGAGAACAAAGGAAAAGGGGCTCTGTGCCAGACAGCAAATGGGTGGGGCCCCTCCTTCAGCTCTTTAATAGTTTGAAAGACAAAGCCTGAGTCAACCCCTCCATCATAGGCTCAGGTTGTATATTATGTGTAATTAAGCCATATAACCTAAAGACACCACAGTCTCTGCTGTGCCTCATTCCAAAGGAAACACAAACCCTGGGAAAGTACCTGGAACCCCTGGAAACTTGTATCATTTGGAGATTGTGGCTAGGAATATATTGTTGCATGTCACCCAACTCAAAATCCCCTGCTTGAGTAATCTAAGAGTCTTGGGTAGCTTAAATGCTCTGTATTTCCTATATCCTCCTGAGCTGCAGAAAGTCAAAGGATGCTCTGCAATGGAGGCACCTAGGTGTCAATGTCTGGGGACCCTAAGGAACAAAGGAACTATCTCCTCTGTGTGGGCTTCCAAACGACCCATGCACACATTTGTGTTGATGCTCTTCCAAGAAGCACTCCAGGATTCAACACCTGACAAAATACTTTGTCAGAACAGATAATTCTGCACAGGCACCTAATGCCGATTAATGAACAGTTGACACCGCACACTCCTGAGGTGGCAAATGCAAATGGCTAACTGCTCATTTGGCACACACAGTTACACAAATGGCTCGCACAGCTCATTGTTCGCAAGATTTGTTAAAACAGATGCTCACTACCTGAGCTGGAGCAGTAAATGGTGCCCTCCTCAAATCAAGGGGCCTGGTACCCAAGGCTGAACACCTTCTTTTGGACCTTGTGGCAAAAAACCCCCCACCTCTCTCTCCTTCTCTCTTGCAGGAAAAATACAACAATGTAAAATAAATAACAAACAGCTGGCTGCCTTTTCATGACCCAAATCAGCTGCCTGAGACAGTCACCTCTACCTAAAGAAAAGGACAGTCCTATGGTTAGACAGGCCACTATTTATCTCATACCGCAGATGGGATGGTGAGATTGAGGGAGAGTGGCCCAACTCTGGCTGCCTAGTGAGATGACAGCTGAGACTGGGCATTCCTAGTTAACACCTCATGAACTAGCCACTATGCCACACTATAAAGCAGCCTTCGTCAACCTAGTGCCCTCCAGATACAGTGGTACCTCGGGTTAAGAACCTAATTCGTTCTGGAGGTCTGTTCTTAACCTGAAACTGTTCTTAACCTGAGGTACCACTTTAGCTAATGGGGCCTCCTGCTGCCACCGCGCCACCACCACACAATTTCAGTTCTCATCCTGAAGCAAAGTTCTTAACCCAAGGTACTATTTCTAGATTAGCGGAGTCTGTAACCTGAAGCATCTGTAACCTGAGGTACCACTGTATTTTGCACCACAATTACCATCAGCCCCAGCCAGCATTGCCATGTTGATGTGGGTTGAAGGGGATTGTGGTCCAAAATATCTGGCGTGCACTATGTTGGGGAAAAGTGCTATAGTGCTGCACTACGTATAAATGTTTGTACCTGTATAGTTGGTCCCAGAAGGACAGGGAGCTCAGAGCATGCTGCATAATGAGCCTGCAGTATACAAGTCAGAACAATGTACTTTGAGCAGGAAATTTGTTTGCTTGCGCTGCCTGAGGCCTCATGATTTATTGTTCCATTCGGCGTTGTAGCAGCTGAATGCTGGTCTTGCTTGAATGCTTAAGACCTTAACGAAAAGTGGCTGCTCAGAACAAGAAGGAATGAATTTGAAAGAAAGCCATCAACACAGCAAGAGTTTAGTGTAGCCCACCAGATGTGGGAGCCAACCAGCAGCTCTCTGAACTGAAGGGAGGCCCCAGAGCATATTGCTGAATATACACGTCCTGTGACGTTCATTGTCTGCGGATAAATCAATATTCCATATTTCTCCCCTTCAAAGACGGCCACACGCACGCACACACCCTGAACAAGAATTAACACCCTTGGCATTTCATTGCAGATCAAAATAGAACTGAGGAAAATTAGAGGCTGAGGAACCTGTTGCCAAGGAGACACACCTATGTGGGTGGGCAAAGGAGAGAAAGAACAGCAACACTTTACTTCTCCACCAAAGGGAATTTAGGGGCCTGACAAGCCCATCCCACATGTGGGTGGAGAAGCAAGAAGTTAGGATCTCTACTGTGAGCAATAGAAAAGCACCCCAGAGGCTCAGGACACCCTCCAGCCACTTCTGTTTCTGTCTCTGCTTCCCATGACCATACTTGCGCCTCACCTGCCAGACTCAGGAGTTTGATGCTTGGGAAGAGGAAATGAGAAATAAGAGATATATTTCTATATCAGAGAGCCTGTTGGATCACTAGAATAGCAGGTGAATGAAATCTATGATTCGGGGGGGGGGGGTTGTATCCAGGACATCTAGGAGATTACTGTGTAGGGGAATTGGAATGAATATTCCAAACCTGGCAAATCGATCAGCAAGAATCCCAGCTGGTGTCCACTGTTTGTTGACTTATGAGCTCAAGTGAGAGACTCTGGATTTAGCCAGAATATGCTTATTTTTAATAGCTCAAAAAAGAGTGATAGATTCCCAAATATCAACACCCCCTCAGTCTAAATGAGGGGTGGAACTGCCATCAGAAGGGATGATGAACTGCTTTGTAGAATATAGCCAACTCGAACTGAAAGTGTGGCTTGAAGTGGGTGGGGGAGGCAGCTCATGTTTACAGATTTGCCCGCTGAATCATGTATCTTCTGGGCAATATGAGATGTAAGGAGCAACCCAGCTTTTCCAAGGATGACTGCACTTTGTATTAAGGAAGTGAGCAGCAGATATTCACTGTTGGGAACCAGCTCAGGGCAAGGGCAGGGAGCTGTTTACCACGCTGACCAGGGCCTCAGCTCAGCTTGGCCACAGCTGCGCTTCTTGGGCCATAAGGGAGTGACACAGATCAGATCAGCTCACCATGCTCCCTGGGCTGCAGCTGGAGCTCAGGCTAATGAATCACTTCACCGGGAAAGGGAGGCTTATTCAATTTGTGCTCCGTTAATTACGAGCATTCGTCGGCTCAAGGGAGCCAAGGCTTCCTTCTGGGTCTGCGCTGAACAGTGAGCAGGGCCAAATCTATTGCAAAAAAGGAGTCAGCCCCTTGCAATCTGAGACTGACGTGTTTTTCGTTGTTAACGCCGGCAGTTAGCAGCCTCTGGATCAACACCCCTCCTTCCCAAAGAGCTTACTACAGCTGCAAGAATGAATCGCGTGTGACAGGTCTTAGTCATACGGCTTGATGGAGCAGTGAAAGAATTTGCACGGTGGTACAAGGATGGCGCAGGAACAGAACAGGCGTCGCATGCCCAGCCTGAGCGTTTTCCTGCCACAAACCTTTTCAGCCTCAAGCAAAGCACCATGGCTTCGTTTTGCACTCCAAGTAAAGCAGGTCCCTCCCGCACCTTGGCTGCAGTCCTTGTCAAATTAAAGCACTGGACTTGGCAAGCAAGTTCCCCCTCCTATTCCTTTGCTGTTTGAAAATGTAATATACTCAGGTGAGGATGGCTAAAGCCGTGCTGTGCTTCTGGCACCCTCTGGTGGCCTGTGTGCTGAACAGCACTGTGATGGCATTCCACAAAACGGCATTACTTAGCATTGCACCATACAGTGGTACCTCTGGTTACGTACTTAATTCGTTCCGCAGGTCCGTTCTTAACCTGGAACTGTTCTTAACCTGAAGCACCACTTTAGCTAATGGGGCCTCCTGCTGCCGCGGCACTGCCGGAGCATGATTTCTGTTCTCATCCTGAGGTAATATTTCTGGGTTAGTGGAGTCTGTAACCTGAAGCATATGTAACCCGAGGTACCACTGTACTGGAAACGGATTGGCTGGACCAAACCATCGATTAACGGTGCATCAGGTGCTTGCTTTTACCCCTTTAGCATCTGAAGAAGTGTGCATGCACACGAAAGCTCATACCAATAACAAACTTAGTTGATCTCTAAGGTGCTACTGGACGGAATTTTTTTATTTTGTTTCGACTACGGCAGACCAACACAGCTACCTACCTGTAACTGACACATCTCTGTTTACAATGAGGTCACGTGTCTTGTGCCCACAAGTCACCTCAGTGTGAGATAAACATAGTGGCAAGCAAAATTGCCTTATTCGCTGATAGGGAAGAATCCTTCTAAAGACCTTAAGCAGAATTTCCTGTAGTTCCGTCTCCTCCTACATTCACTGCTGTCACTGTCCATGCAGTACTGGTGGTAATACTGCGGCCAACGCATGAGCACTAGGATGCTCTCCGTGGCAAATCTGGGCACAAAGCCAACTGGTTCATTTAAGTAGTTCAGCTGTGCATGCTGTAGCTAGCCACTGTCAGGGCCGGCCCAAGACATTTTGGCACCTGAGGCAAACCTCAAAATGTTTTTTAAAATGGAAATTTGTTACTTAAGAGGTAAAATTTTAATGATATATTATATTAAGATTAAAGATTGGTATTAAAAAAGTGGAAAAGAAATTGCTGGACAAACAATTTGGACTGGAATACAAAAGAGGGAGGTATGAGGAGGTCCAGAAAATAAGTAAATTTAAAAACGGAAATGAAAAGGTGATATTGTTTTTAATTGTTCTGTTTCTTTTTTTGTTTTTTGTTTTCTGCTCTCTGTGGTTTTTTTTTCTTTTTTGGATTATGTACTGTGTATTTGTGTATTTCTTTTTTATGTTTTTCTGTTTAACTTTTTACTGAAACCTTAATAAAAATCTTTAAAAAAAACAAGAACAAAAAAATGTTTTTTAAAAAGCAAACCAACAATAAAGGAAGGTTCACCGCCTCCCAAGGTAGTCTGTTCCCCTGTCAAACCGCTCTTACTGTCAGAAAGTCCTTCCTTAGGTTTAGTCAGAATCTTCTTGTGCATTTAGTCAGAACTGACTTGTGAATTGGAGTTTTCTGTTGTCAAATGCTGATGGTTAGTTAATTAAGCCAGTCAACCCTGCTCCCTGTTCACGGAAATTGTCATTAAAGACTGCTCTCACCTTTCTGACAAGCACATTCTCTGAATGTTTGTCACCCTCTGACAACCTCCTCTCCACCGTTCTCTTTTCATCCACCTGCAAGGACACAAAAGGGAATATTTATTCAGGAGCAAAGAAGCATCAGCACAAGCTAAAAAGATCAGATTCTCCTGCCAGGATTTTTATTTTATTTTTTAAAGAACAGACAATACAGAAGAAACCAAGGATTGTCAGGTCCAGACAATGGAACGGAGGAAAAGGTTGGGAAACAAGATGTGGAAGAAGGACAAGAGCAAAATTCTTACCAAATCCTTTCTATTCCACACTGCTGCCAGAAAGGAAAAGCAGATCTGTAGTTAAAAGCCTTGTCTTTACCATCTATACGAGCACTTCCAACCAAAATTAGCACACACAAATAGCACTTGAACATTTGTCTAGTTAGTTAGTTAATTAGTTAGTTAGTTAGTTAGTTAGTTAGTTAGTTAGTCCTTGCTATTTCTATAGCACTTTTGATGTGAAAAGTGCTTTACAAATTCTGGGCATGATTCAGCTAGAGTTAACACTCTGAAGCCATCTGGTTGTCCATGGGAATGATTTAAGCAAAATCTTCATTCTCAGTGGGACCGCAAGGTGCTTAACTTTTGCTAGATCATCCTCAGTTATCGTGCAAGCCCTCAACACAATCTTGTGGTGCAGGTTATTGTTCTCATTTTATAGAGGGAAAATATCACATTGGTTGTGGGTTGGCACCAAAGATACCCTTTTGCATGCAGAAAGCACCTTCCACTCACAGAAGGGCTGTTTGATGCATTGTGATAAATCAACATAAACAAGAAAAGAAGTGCTTCTGCTTGTACACGAGTTTGCAAAAAATCTTGACAAAGGACCTCTCCCGACTGCTGTTATATTGCAGGTGTATTCTGAAACATGTTCTTGACCCAGTAATAGTGCATTGGTGGTAAATTTATTTTGCTTTATTAACCGTTCTTTGATTCTTCTCCAATGCTTCTACATTATTACTGTCTAGAGGGAGTCTAACACAACAAAAGCAGGACAATAAAAAATCCCAGAGCATTTGTGGCATGACAAGTTACATTATTTTAGCAGGACCTTTGTGTGCTGTTTAGAAGCAGTATGACTGCCTCAAAACTTCTTCAGGGCAAATTGTATTGACAGAGGAATCTCCCATGACCACCCCAATCATGAGCACAAATGAATATGCAGTAATAAGGACATTCTGCTTTCCTTTAACATCAGTGCTCTGATGGCCAGCTGGGGAAGATTGCAGGCCCGCCTGCAGATTGGCCAATGGTAGACAAGCCTGGGTCTGGGGATTCTTCAGGGGGAGGGTCAAACCAGCCAATGGGCGTCGCTTGGGCCCGCCCCATAGGGAAGAAATTGTGGCCAGGCCAGCATTCCTCCACAATCTTTTCACAGGCTCTTCTATATCAGTTGCCATTATTCAGGGCTGGGCAGGAATTTTTCCACTTGGCCAATTGGCATTGGCCGCTTGGTTTTCACCTACCTCATAGTAATTGTCACAACTTTGTGAGGTTAGGCACTGGGTAAGCCTTAGTCTGGTCTGGAGGTGATGTTGTAGCCTCTGCCTGCCCCTCCTTGGTTAAGGGTATTCTGTTAAGGGGATCCATGAAGAGTTGCTTCTGCCCGATGTCCAGATGGGGGATAGGGCCATAGAACTCCTTCAGAGGGGACCCCCCAGGGTACCCCTATTTGATGTAGGTCATAGGGCCTCCCCCATGTTGTGATTTACCTTTAGATACACTCACAGCAGATGGGCTGGATTTAAAGAAATGAATCATAGAATCATAGAATCATAGAATCCTAGAGTTGGAAGAGACCACAAGAGCCATCAATGGCTTCACCCAATGCCAAACCTTTCACATCTGTAACCAATAAAGTTGTGGCCTATTTGAACTCAAAATCTATATGCTGCTGTCTTGTACGGTTGCTCATTACATAGGGAGCAACTGCGTTGTGGGGCCTTGGCAGGCAGCTGGAGGACATTTGGAGTGGAAGCATCAGAATTGCCACAGAGACAGAAAGATGAAACTCTGGCAAGTGATTATTGTTCAGTGGCAGAACACATCCTATCATTTTGAAGGCCCCACAACAGGTGATGAGAAAGCCCTCTCTGTTTGAGACCTGGAGAGTCACTGCTAGTCAGAGTTGACAGTACTAGGCTAAATAGCTAAACTGACCCTGATATACAGCAGCTTGCTATAGTCCTAGTTGCAGTTGGCTGAAGCAGAGGTACAGCTGTAGCTTCATTGGGAGCTTGTGTGAGATTAGCACTTGTGTTGTCTGCTTGCTAGCAATATCTCTGCTTGCTTATTTGTAAACAAAGAGATATTACCAAGGCACCACGAATCTCCGGTACATTCTCAGCCAAAGGAAATGACTCAGAAATGCTATTCCTGGGACTTACCACCACTCAGGGAAAGTGAGGAGTGCATAACAATGCTTAGAATCTATCGTGCAACACTCACTCCACTTCCCAGAGCAATGAGAAGTTCCAGGAAGACAATGCATGATCAGATTTAGTTTCTCTTGGTCACTGGAGACTTATTGGAGTTTTGTAATATTTACATTATTAATCAGAGAACTGCAGTTCATCTGAACTATTATGAGGAGGAACCCGCAATACGTATCTCTCTGCTGGCAGCCAGTCTCAAAGCGCAGCATCATGTACACATAATCCACTTGATTTATCCAAGTTCCCCAGTAGCCACTGAGCAACAATAAAGGCTTTTAGCAAGTGGCACCATTTGGAAATCAGTAACTTCATGTTCCACTAGGGCTGGAGTTCACATAAGCAGATATTATCTTGCTATGTAGTCCAAAAGGCACCCCACATGCCAGTACACAAGAGGGAAGGAGACTTGGAGGAATCTTGAAGCTTACAGAAGTGCAAAAATATTTTGAGGGTGGAAATCCGTAAAGTGGGAGGCCCTCATAACAGTCCATTGAGAATCTTGGCTGACTGTTGGAGGGGGCAGAAAACGGGGGGTGGGGGCAGTGGCGTAGCGTGGGGGGTGCAGGGGGGCGGCCGCACCGGGCGCAACATCTGGGGGTTAGGGTTAGGGGGCACAAATCCACGGGTTAGGAGGCGCAAATCCACGGGTTAGGGGGCGCAAATTACTTGCCTTGCCCCGGGTGCTGACAACCAACGCTACGCCACTGGGTGGGGGTGAAATGGGGCAGCTGAAATGCTGAACAGAGGCTTCCATACTGCAAGATTTTCATGATCAGCCTCATCTATCGATACTTTCCCACAAAACTGTGCCACAAGTGGCTTGCAATGTATCAAGTGAATAATTAAATATAACACACACACACACACACACACACACACACACACACGAAATAATACCATCACTAAATAAATACAAAAAAATAATCTGTACAAGTTTGTTTGAAACGATATGAACAAACCAACCTAATCTGACAGCTTGAAACTAAACTGGGGAGAGAGAATAATGCCCAACACAGAAATAAAAAGTAGTATGCAAAACTTCCACATGCTCCAGATGCATTTATCTCTCATAGTTTGGATTCAAGACATCCAGGGAACCAACCACCCCAGCTCTCTCCTGGGGTAGTGAAGAGGGGCCTTCAGGCCACTATTATCAGGAGTCTCCTCCATTGTCTCCCAAGACAACATGGATCCCAACAACTCCATACAGAGGCCAAAAACTTTCATTCCACATTCTCCCACCAATCGACATGCATTCATGCAGGCTGGGGGTTGTAAACAAGTTTCTGGGGGTTTGTACCACCCTTGCCCTTGCAGCAATTCCTGACATGGTGATTTTTATAGCCCTTTCTCTGGTGCTTTTTTTTCTGGGGGGATGCAGGGATACACATACCCCTAAACATTTTGTGAATCTTTGTACTTTTGTCCATTTACTGTATTTATTTTTCCTGATTTGAACTATAAAATGGTGATTTTCTTGAGTCAAAATGAAAGTACCCCTAAACATTTTTTTAAAAGAAAAAAAAAGCACTGCCTTTCTCCAAATCAAAGATTTGGGTAACAGGGAGAAACATACATTTCAAAGAGAATGTTTTATAAAGAAAATAAATAGTTTCAGCTTAGAAATGATAAAAGGTAAAGGTACCCCTGCCCGTACGGGCCAGTCGTGTCCAACTCTAGGGTTGTGCGCCCATCTCACTTAAGAGGCCGGGGGCCAGCGCTGTCCGGAGACACTTCCGGGTCACATGGCCAGTGTGACGAAGCTGCTCTGGCGAGCCAGCACCAGCGCAGCACACGGAAATGCCGTTTACCTTCCCGCTATAAAGCGGTACCTATTTATCTGCTTGCACTTAAGGGTGCTTTCGAACTGCTAGGTGGGCAGGAGCTGGGACCGAAAGACGGGAGCTCACCCCGCCGCGGGGATTCGAACCGCCGACCATATGATCGGCAAGTCCTAGGCACTGAGGTTTTACCCACAGCGCCACCCGCATCCCTTTAGAAATGATACTATGTTCTAAAAGAAACCAGTCATCAAATCTCTTTCTTAACATATGCTTAGTGTTGCAAGTGAGGAACAGAATTTTTGGATTTTTGGGGGTTAGGTGCCAATTGCTAATAATTTAAATAAGCATCAATTGTAGGCACACTAACAGTCTGTTTGAACAGCACCAGGCACTTTATAAATGTTTGTGTTGTTCAACTGTCACAACTGAGCAACAGGCAGATTATCCAAAATGAAGAATATCCTGATGTCTGGGACGGACCGTTTCCATGAAAATTCAGCTCTTCATATTTCCACTCACCTGCATGGGAGAAAGACTGGCACGAGCATGAATCCTGCTCTCTCTCCTGACAGCCGGCTTCCTAACAACAGCCAGACATGCTTTGCGTACAGCACACAGGGCCGCTTTGTCTCCTGTCTAGCTGATGCAGCTGCCTACCAATTCATGCAGAATCCTGTCAACTTCTAGGTCTTCTGCTGCCAAAAAGCTCTCACTATTTATTACTTTGGTTGGTCTGAGTTTTGTAACCATACATGGCAGCTGCAGGAACAATTGCCTGACTTTGCAACAGCTGTGCAGGGTGGAAACTGGCAGCCCCATTAGGAGTGATGGAATCAGACAATCATAGAATTGTAGAGTTGGAAGGGGTTCCTGAGGGTCATCTAGTCCAACCCCCTGCCATGCAGGAATCTCAACTAAAGTATCTATGTCACATGGCCATTCAACCTCTGCTGAACAACTTCCAAGGAAGGAGAGTCCACCACTTTCTGAAGGAGTGAAAAGCAAAAGCGCACTCAAGATCTCCAAATCGTCATCCACCCCTGCCTGAATCCTACCTTCTTCTTTTTTAAACATAACTTTTTTTTGAGTTTTTATAAACAAGGGTCATAAATGATACAAAATAGACCAAGTCTTCACCTGTCATTTGTATATCACAAAAAAACAGAATAATATATCTGCAGTAATGTCTGCAACATACGGTTCATTATTAGTGGTCAATGTATATGTTCTTCGTTTGTGAATTGGTTTAAAGAATAACAATAACAAAGGCGAAACAGGATAGAACAGAGTTAACAGATAGCATTCAATATTGCATAGCCAAAAGCCTAATCAGGGGCCCCTGAATCCTTCCTTCCTTTTAACACACTTCTAGACATCACAAAATTGACTCAGACTGGCTGTGCAGATAGACACACCAATGCAAGAGGAGCTGACACTAAGTATATCATCATGCACACAGGAGAGCAAGTATAAACTCCATTTAAAAGTATCGTAATTGGAGTGTTTTCAGACAGAAATTTAATGCTGTAAACAGATCTTTGAGATATCAGAAAAGGAACATTGGCAACAGTTTTGAATTTTCCCCAGAAAGGGAAAATCCAAAAAATGTGGGGGTGGGAGATATGGGCTTGCATTTTGATAAGAACAACATTGTGCAGATGCTACAAACCCCCTCCCCCCCAAAAAAAACCCTGCATGCATGAGAAGCATTCATCCCACAATTCATCCCATCTGGAAGCATCCTGAGTGATAGAAAGTGACTGGTTGGGTTTAACACACACACAACTATAGGGCAACAGTTGTAGGAAAAAAGAGGATAAAGCCAGTTTGTCTTCCCCATCCTGGTTTATTTATTTTATTTAAATGGGGTTTTGTACATTTTGTTCATGTTCAGGGAGGCCCATGACAGAAATCTGCATAAAATTTGCATATGCTAATTTATGGATACAGATGCAAATATAGCCCAACTTTCAGAGGCAAAGCAGCCCTTTATAAGCAAAGAGTTGTGTTTGTGTATGTATGTGTGTTTTAAAGGTTTTCAGAAATAGAAGTCCCCTCTTCATCTGAGAATTCCCCCCACCAGTGGGGCTCTAGACCAGTTTGGGGAACATAGTAAGCTGTCTTCTACTGAGTCAGACCATTGCTCCATCTAGCTCAGTATTGTCCACTGCAGCCTTTCTCAACCTTGGGTCCCCAGATGTTGTTGGACTACAACTCCCATCCTCCTTGACTACCTGTTAGCTAGGGATGGTGGGAGTTGTAGTCCCACAACATTTGGGTAGACGGGATTGAGAAAACGCTGGTGTATTGATTGATCTCTAGCTTTTCAGATGGAGATCTCTCCCAGTCCTGCCTGAAGATGCAGGGTTTGAACTTGACCATCTATGTGCAAAGCAAATGCCCTACTACTGAGATTTGAAGGGAAGAATTTACATCCAGTTTGTCTAAGCTTCCCTGCGAGGGTCCACCCCTGCAATCCTGTTATTTCAGTAAATGCAAGATGGGGATAGTTCCTCCTTCAATTTCTCCATAGTGGTAAAGACAAAGGAGCAAAGCTGGTTGGTTACCCTATTCCAGATATCATGTAATATCCTCCCTAACATGACAGACAGCTGTCTGGCATGATTTAATTCTGAGTATGTTCACAGAAGAGATGAATGACTGTTGAATGGATAGCAAAGCTTGTCCCATGGAGAAATACAGCACCATGCTTCCTGCCCTGTGCTTAGTGAAATAGTATTGGGCTGATTCAAGGCTCCTGACATAAAAGTATTCCTGAGCTGATTTTGCAGCATCTGAAAGTGGCAGCTTTTGAAAGCTACATGAGAGTATGGAGTCAGTAGTTCTCCTGAGCTTTAAACATGAAGAGAAGAGTAAAATACAAAGAAGACAATTCCCTGGAGCAGTTCAAAGAAACAGAGGATGCTGAGAAGGCAAGTCTGAGCTTGAATGAACAACCTTTATTCCTGCTAATTGCTTGGGGCCTTTTTTTAGTTGAACATCAAACTCTCACAGAGACAGGCACAGTAATAACAAGGCAGAAACCCCATTTCAGTGTCGCAGCTAACATTCCTTTTTTCTGTCTATGTCTCAAGAGAGCACATTTCATCAAAGATAGTTTACGTTACATGCTTGTCCATTTTATTGCAGAATTTGTCTATTTTTACAGTAGAAATACATGAAAACACCCATGAAGCGCAATAGAATTTGCAACAAAATATGCACACAAATGCTGTCATTTAAGGGGAGGAATTGTTCCCCATCTCTATCCAGCACTGAAGGTTGCCAACTTTTAATCTGTTTCTCCTCCTGTGCCTTTAACAGCAGAGTGATCTGGAGATATATGGAACTGGTAACGTAGCAGGAAAAAGAGAGTAGGAATAAATGAATAGTTCTTCAAATGAAGAGGTGCAGAAAGTGAAGGATTGGGACCTGTGTTTTTAACTTGTTCATAAACAATATCGAGTTAGGGGTGAACCGTGAGGTGGCCAGGTTTGCTGATTCTACTAAATTGTTCAGGGTCATTAAAACAAAAAGAGATGGTAAAGAGTTCTCCTGCCTCCGGTTGTGGGACTGGAAGTGAAGAGGAAGAAGATGCTGAGAAAGCCAGTCACTTGTTTACATCCAGGATGGGGAACAGGATTCAGTAGGCTGCTACCATGGGCAATAAAGCCAAGGTGACCCCCCCCCCCTTTTTAAGTGCTGAATCTCCATAGACATGGGCTTCACTCAAATACCAGCGACTTCAGGTTCTGCAATTGTAGCTGACTGGGAGTTCTTGTGCAACAAACCTGCTTCCCCAAAAGAGTAGATTTTTGGTGAAAGGGAAAATGATAGGA
Organism: Podarcis pityusensis; assembly: GCF_964106645.2. Classification (NCBI taxonomy): domain Eukaryota; kingdom Metazoa; phylum Chordata; class Lepidosauria; order Squamata; family Lacertidae; genus Podarcis; species Podarcis pityusensis. The sequence continues at coordinate 42,536,314 of NC_138028.1, forward strand.
AAACACAGCTGAAGGGTAGGATAACCCTTACCTTGAGGGAACATCATCTAACCACCCTGCAAACATATCAGAATGAATGGTCATTAAATTTCATTATTATTATTTTCACTTATGAGTCGCTTCCCACAAGGCAATCATTTTTGTTATATAGGTTAGATGGTTGTTGTGTCATAATGTTCTCTCACACTTTCCCATGCATTTCTCCATAACTTCCCTTATCACAAAAAAGTCTGATCTTTTGGGGAAGCAGGTATGTTGCTCAAGGCCTCTTGTTTATTATTACACAACTTGAATTTGCCAGTATGTGGTTGACTCCCACTCCAAAATAGTGACAGTGTAAAAGCACCTCTACTTCTTTATTGTCTCTACACTACACTGTGTATGGGTCTCCATGATTTCAGACAATAATGTTTGCCACCCTTACCTGGAGATGCCAGAGACTGAGCCAAAGATATTCTGCATACAAAGCATATGCTCTCACTGAGCTATTGTATATCCCTTCCCCTACTACTGAGCTAGTAAAAAGTAGTTTGCTTAATTATCTCTTTGTCCTTCACTCCTCCACCCCCGCTTGATTTATTTTTTTCCAAAAGTGAAAACTTTGAAAATATCGGGTGGCTCAGAAGGACTCGCCTCCATTTACTCCATTTGTCATCTGACCCCAATTTCATTTCATTCCTACAATCATGTGGCACTTACCTCTTTAGACAGGAAGCGTATTATCTCATGATATATTATCTCTCTATACACTGTTAATAAAAAAGCAATTCAAACAGTCCACAAACCATAGACGTCCAATTTAAAGATGATTTGCTGCATACTAATTAACCATTATGCTTCACTGGATCTGGATACACCACTCTGAAGCTTAAATGCACGGTTGCATAAAACAGCAGCCTGTTAAATGCAGCTATTACCAAAATGAAAGAGGGGGCAGAGTACAGAGAGGTCTCTGAGGAAACCCGATACTAAAAGACCCACAGAGAGAGAGATTACTCAACTCTCTGCTGACAACTGGGATATTGGTGCCAGGGAAAATCTTGGGCACTGGGCAGGAGGGCAGGCTATGATAGTAATAAGGTTTCTCCTTCTTAGACCATGGGGATTTGCTTTACTGTCATCTATGGGAGAGGAAAATGAGATTGCAATTCCATTTAGTCTCCACTGAAGCAGAAAGAAGCTGATATCAAATACCAGGAGCCTTTTGCAGTGCACTGCTTTGAAGAGGGTACATGTATCAGCTGGGAAACGCAAGGGATATATTTTAAAGGAAATAGCACTACATACACTTGCTTTTAGTGAGCCAGAATCCTCCTCAGCCATCAGTAAATGCCCTTGGACAAGCCTAAGCTACCCTAAAGTGTTGTTGTGAAGATGAACTGGGATCTTAAGAGTATCACAAGAAGCCTTCACACATACTGTATGAATTAGCCCAAACCCTAGCCTAGGCCAGGGATAGGAAGCTATTTTCAACCTGAGGGCTGTATTTTCTTCAGGCCAGTCTTCTGGGTGCCACATGTCACTGGCAGGCAGGGCCAGAGGGAAGAGAGGGTAGGCTCATTTCTGCATACCCAGCCCATCTAGGCAAGCAATAAGGAAGCATTATCAGAGTTCAAGGACACATTCCAGCCAGGCCAGAAACACTCAAGGAGAATGCAAAGCAGAGCCAGTGATGGATGCTGCTGAATGGGAGGTGGGTATCGCCTGGGGAGAATCCCAAGGGCAGACAGAGAGGCTTGGAGGGCTGCATTTGGCTCCCAGGCCTGAGGTTCCCCACCTCTGTGCTAGACCTTCCTTTGATGCCCTTCCAAAGTATGGCAGGTAGGCAACAAGGTCAGGAACTTTTCTGTGGTGGCATTAAGATGTCAGGGCGCTCTGCCTAAGGTGAAGCTCCACACTGCTTGCTTGCTTTACGCTCAGCAGCCAAGACTCCAACCCCTACCAGGCAGTTTAAGGCACCGGCTGTTTAAAAGGATTCTGATTTTTTAATCAATTTTTACTTTGAAGGATTAATGTGATTTTGAATATGTTGTTTTGATTTTGGTATATTTGCTATAAAACAAACCAACTTTGATTTTTGATTTTTTTACAGAATGGCTGGACAGAATTTATCTTTAAAAAACTCTGAATTCCACCACTTCTCAATATTTATGTGGTGCCACTTTTCTCACATCCATCATATTGCTCCTAAAAACATACAATTTCCTGGCAATGTTTAGCTCTGTCCCTTAGTCCTTGCACTTAACTCAAGCTATATGTAACTCCATGTGCTTACATTCATCCGCTCTTACTCTGGTCCTGTTCTTTACCATCTGTCTGGATTTTCAAAAATTGGACGGGCAGAGCTCTTTTTTTGATGGTGCCCTTTTAGAAGACTGAATGTGCAAATACTGGTTTCAGTTCTACTCCTTTAGCTCCCTCTCGGGGTTATAGCATGGCATAGCACATCAAAGGAACAGTAAGCCTTGGGGCCCTTCCAGGCAATCAGTTTGTCACATAAGAATTGCTTGGTTTGCAATTCATTCATTGTGAGGATCCAGGCATACAATGTGGTGTTGTTGGGGAAATGGACTTTCCTCCATAGCCAGATACTTTGACTATGGGTCAGATCAACATAATGGAAAACATTGTTTCTTGCTGTGTGAACAAGTTTTCCTGAGCTCCGGGTCACAAACTCTCCCATTCTCCCAGCTTTCTGGCATGCAAAACAGGAGCCAATGAGAAGCATACATTTCCACTTTTAAACAAGCTACAGTGCCCTGTAACATTTGAACATCAGGGACTGTGGTTTGTTTAATTAAATTTGAGTAGGTGTGATAGTGAACATTGTCTCACTGACATCCAATGAACATGCACATTGTGGCAATTTCCACTCCTGGTTTCTGTTCCTGACAGAATTCTCCAAAATCCCTAGCTACAGGTTAGCCACCTCTGCCATACTCTCGCTAGCTTTGCATTGTCCACACTGACTGGCAGCAGCTGTCCGAGATTTCAGCCTGAGGTATCTCCCAATACTACCTGAAGATCCCAGAGATTCAGCATGGTACCTTCTGCACACAAAGCAGAAGCTCTCTCACTGAGCTGCAGCCCTTTTTCTCACTGGGGGCATTCATATTTCAAACTCTCCCATCACTAAGGCAGATGGAAAAGTTCCATTTGGGAAATGTTCTCAGCACTTGGGGGAAAGTGCTGTGCAAATATTCAGTGAATGGAAAGGGTTGCCCTACTTAGCCAACTGCAGTTTACATCCTAGTAACATCATGCTACATTGCGCATGAACAAATTCCCCACATGTCTGTATATTTACAATGTAAACCTGGCCCATCAGAGGCATGCAAGGGACGGCTTCTGTAAATCCCTGGAAAATAGGGGCACTTGGAGGGTCTGACATTGTATTTCCCAAGAGCCCACCGCACTGCAAGATACAGTTTCCACACAAATCACCTTTAGGCTATTCAGTAGCGAAGCACATTTCACAAAAAGCTCCCCCTCTTCCCCCCATTCCCAATGACTTTTGTGCCTCCTCCCCTCTTCATTCTTTGCCATCTCTGTGTTTATCTAACATGCCTCGACCGTATGGCGAAGTCTGTAAAGCCCTGAGTCACTCGCAGCCTTACACAAAAAGGCATTTACTGCCAAATGTACTGTTTAAAAGCTCTTTAAACTCCAGGCCCAAATCTGCGTGTACTTCACACTGGGAGGCGTCGCAGGGCCTGGGCCTGAGGACAATGGCGCACTGTTTCTGGGAAAAGTGCAGACCATGAGAGAGAGAGGCTTGAGCTGGCTGGGCCGGCCGCCTCTCCCAGCGTGATTTACACTCTCTGTTTCAATGTGTCCATGTGCTCCCTGCAGGCCCGTCATCCATCGTGCCTGAGAAAACAGCCTTGGCCATCTGGGGCTGTAAAACTCTCGCATGCCCCCCGCTCACCATGTCAACAGGCTTTTCTTTTCTCTCCTCGAAGCAGCGGGGCAGAGTGTAGGCCCAGCAGCCTGAAGACTGAATAGGACGCACAGCTTGTGCTGTTCTTGGGCTAATCCTCTTCTCCGTCAGCAGAATGTCACTCGGAAACCATCAGTTTGAGGCAGCTGGAGCTCAGCTCCAAAGTCTGCTTTTAAAAACCTTGGCCCAGAAAGCGCAGAAGCACACGCTTCAGAAGATGCCAAAAGGAAGTGGGCCCTCAGACAGTGGTTGGACAGTGTCATTCTGAGGGAGACAGTCTTGCCTCCTGGCTAGATTCTGTACCTTTTAATCCTATGTCACTTTCCCCCATACTTAGTTACTCAATTTCTAACCAGGGATGCTATTATTATTATTATTATTAGTCCTGTTCCTGTGCCTAACAGCAGCCTGATAAAAAATAATTGGTGGTGGTGGTGTAGAGGTAGCAACATTTAAAAAATAGATTTGTTTTGTTTATAAATATCAGGATTTTGTCCTCAAGATCTTAAGATATTCTCACGTAAAGGTGAAAAGTTACAAAGAATTCCAGTAGTAACAGGGCTGTATTCGTGTCAAGAGCTGTATTCCCTCAGGAGTAATTGCTTGGGGGCCACATACCAAGGATTGGGAGGGCCAAAGTCTTCTTTCTCTGCCCAACATCCCATTTGACATTTAGAAGACATCTGAAGGCAGCCCTGTTCAGGGAAGTTTTTAAAGTGTGACATTTTAATGTATTTTTCATCTTTATTGGAAGCCGCCCAGAGTGGCTGGAGTACAAATAATAAATTATTATTATTATTATTATTATTATTATTATTATTATTATTTGCTTTCACAGTGCATGAGGACAGAAGCCCTTCCACAGCTGCCATCTCAATGAACTGTGCCCCTTCCCCACAGTGTGACAATTAGAATTAAAAATAAACCTTCCATTGGCAAAAACGAGAAGTGTTTTTCCTCTAAGCCTAACTGACATGCGAGTAAGGGCAGGAGGAGAGGCCAGTCCTGGCTGGAGATGCAAGGGACTGAACATTTTCCTATAAAATGTTTTGCTTTTGTGCCTGAGGCCTAGATGATCACATGATTTGACAGATTTATCTTAAGTCAATTGATATTGCAGTGGGCCTAGCCAACATTTCCACTTTCCAGTGTTGTAGAATGAATTATGAGAGCTGTATTGAGTTTCGATGGGTGTCGGGGACAGAACAGGTTCACACATCCCTACTCAGCCATGAAGCTCACTGGTTAGGCTTGGGCAAGTCATCATCTCTTCTCTTGACTCACATGCCGCGCTTGTTCTGAGGGTAACTCTGTGTACCACACCATGAGTTCTTCAGAGGAAGGGTGCAATACAAAAACGGTCAGTAAAAGGTATAAAGGTAAAGGACCCCTGGACAGTTAAGTCCCGTCAAAGGCGACTGTGGGGTGTAATGCTCATCTCGATTTTCAGGCCAAGGGCGCCAGTTTTCAATTTCATTGTTCTGTATGGGACAATGACAATAAACATATCGTATCGTATCGTTTGTCCACAGACAGCTTTCTGGGTCATGTGGCCAGCATGACTAAATCTCTACTGGCGCAATGGTGTAGAGCCATAAGAAACCCCCCCCCCCAAGGCCTTTCTTAGAAAGGAGAGGTCCGTCAGGAGAACAAGGCTGGCACTGATGGAACAGGCTCAAATGTTTATTATTCAAGAGATAAGCAAAGTCAGGAATGCACATGGCTGTGCTGTTGTGGGGGCCATCGCAGGGAGGAGAGAGATTGCAGGAAGGGGGGGGGCAAGACCTTACATGGTAATAGGAACTTACTATAACTAATGGAACACCATGACAGAAACCAGAGTGCATGGAAACGCCATTTACCTTCCCGCCACAGCAGTACCTATTTATCTACTTGTACTGGTGTGCTTTTGAACTGCTAGGTTGGCAGGAGCTGGGACAGAGCAACAGGAGCTCACCCCATCATGCGGATTCGAACTGCTGACCTTCCAATCAGCAAGCCCAAGAAGCTCAGTGGTTTAGATCTCAGCATCACCCACTGTCATCAGTACAAATAAACTTTAGGATATGATTCCTCTTGGTTTACCTAAGGAGGCCACAGACAATGCCATGATGACATCTTAGGGAAGAGCCATTTCAGAGCCATTTCAAGGGACTTACCTGCTTCACTGGCTACTTAAATATGCACTTGGTATAAAACTCAGAGTCAGAGCAGACAGAGTGGTTTGGGAGCTGTAGCTGCAGCATTGAAGGTGCAGCACAATGAATATCAGAAACTGGCACCTAGAGCTCTAGCTTGAGTTCTGCTAGTGCAGTTACTGCATGCTATCTCAAGATGTCACAGTTGAGGAAGCATCACTGAACAACTAACAAAGCATGGACGGTCCAGGATGAATACACCACGAATGCACTATTATTGCATCAATGACATGCTGCAGATGACACTTGCAATAAAACCATCAGTTTGAAAGGGCCTTAGGAAACTGTCTTAAGTTATACCAAGTCAGAACACTGCCCCAACTAGCTCAGTACTGTCATCTCTGATGGGCAATAGTTCTCTAGCATGCCAGGAAAGAGTTTTTCCCAACTGCACTGGGAGAGAGACCCCAGAGATGGACTGAGGGAGCGTTTGCATACTATAGCCTTTCCATCACCCCTTCTCTTTTCAGTCTGCTGCAGTAAGCAAGATTTCCATGTTCGCCCCACAAGACATCAGAGAGGTAGCTGCGTAAGTGGATTGTTGCAGCACTGGAGCAGAAAGCAAGTTTCCAAATAATTTTCAGCTTCCCAAAAGCTGTTAAAGCAGCAGCAGCAGCAGCAGCAGCAGCACCTCCGCATCAAGATTGGCAGCAGCCTTGGCAACATGTATTAACACTGGGGCTGGGGGACGGGACTGAGTCCAAGCAGAGAACTGGAACCAAAGGGAGCCATTTGGGAAAATACTCACCCTGCCTTTGTTGTCCATTGTAATAGCAATCTGCATCCTTCTTCCCCTGCGGAAAGCAACCAACTGATCAATCTCTTCTTCACTGATGTCTGGGGCCTCCCCTGGGCTCGCAAGACACTCTGATCCCCGTTTTTCACTCACAACCCGCTTTCCCTAGAAAAGGCAGAATCAGAATATGCTGTTTCTTGCCCTGTACAGTATGTATAGAAAGGTGCATATTTAGAGTAAGTATGCCTATTTGGTGCTGAAAAAAACAAGTATAATAAATAGCAAATTCCATTCATTGATAGCTACCAGTTGTAATCAATCTAATTCCGAAAAGAAATATTTCAGCCAGAAATTCAATACAATGAACCTTTTTGGATAATGTATAAGATGTGTTAGCATTGTAATTTTGTTGCACTAATCAAGACTGAAGTAACAAGTGTTCTCTTAATTTTTTGTCAGCATTTAGGAGGGCTGTGTAAAGATCAGCTAACTCCCTTCGGGGTTGATGAATTTTCTTAGCTTCTGAGCCAAAAAATTCTCATCATGGGAATTGTTTTCCTGGATGAAAACCAAGACGACTAAGCAAAATATAGCAGAGATGATATAACTTTTATTCCATGTAATTGAAAATATCACTATGTTTTGAGGGCAGCACACAGATTACTTAGAACACATAGACTCAGAGTAACAGAGTCAACTAATGACGTCAAAGACTTCTGCTAGCACAACAGGGCTTTCTGCCCCCTCCTTCCTTATGCACCCCAAAATTGGCTCAAGAGGAGTTGGGGAAACCCCCAGAACAGTATGTCAGGGCAGGAAAGGAGAATCATTCCACCTGGCCCACTTTGCAGTAATTTATGAAAATGAATGAGAGAAATGACTGAAACACATTTTCATACCAAAATATACCACATGCAACATTAATAACAGGATTCGAACTGCAAGAAAAAATCTGACTAAACACGAAGGGTGGAATCCAATGTAGTGCTAAGGCTTTTTTTTTAGAATTTATGCTTGTGCAACAGAATGTTTTCCCCATTTCCTCTCCCATACACCCCCTTAATCTGTTCTAGGAGTTTCCCCAAAGTTCTGGAACAGATTTCAGGTGGATAGTGGAAAGGGGCGGGGGGAGTCCTGTTGTACAAGCAGATATTCTTGCATGATGGGACTTGTTAGTAAAATACTGCCCCAAACCCTCATTGCTTCTGACATCTTCAACCTGTATTAGCACTCATGGAAATATTCTTTTTAGAAATGCCTAAGAAAAGAAAAGACTTGTATTTCAAGCTTTCATACTGCTGGGCAAGGCTATTTTTCTAGAAAAAAGAGGTGCCGGAACTGACCATGAACACCTCCCTCATTCTCTTATAATGGTGATGGAACCCACCTTAGAGGTGCCAGAACTGAGTTCTGGCAAGTTCCGGCTGGGGGGGGGGGGAAGCCCTGCTACTGGGGCTTCAAAGCACCAACCCCTTCTATGTCCTCTTCCTGTCTTTGAGGTCTTGATTCTGACAGCATGTAGTTGAATCCAAACATGTTGCTCAAGTCAAGGATCTGCCATTGCCTTCTTTAATGTTATTGTAAGAGATTCATATTACACTCTGCTTGTATGTCAACACAGCCTAATGTGATGTGTTGTTTTGACTGCCACTGCGAACGAAACAGATGTCGTCACCGAGCTGTCCCCAAAGATGTCTAGAGAGCTTTTTGAAGTCGTGGAAATGAATTTACAATCCTATCAGGCAGTAAAAGACTGAAGGGTCACTTACAATCTGAGTGCAAGCTGCTTTTTTCGACTGCTGGAAATTTACTATTTGTGACAATGATTCCCAATTGACTGAAGCCTATATGTTGTATTGGAGGAACATTCTCACAAAGATTACCACCCAAATGCTGACTTACTCAGCAAGCAATAATATCAACGACTTGGATGATGGACTCAAGGGCATCCTGATCAAATTTGCAGATGACACCAAACTGGGAGGTGTGGCTAACACCCCAGAGGACAGGATCACACTTCAAAACGACCTTGACAGATTAGAGAACTGGGCCAAAACAAACAAGATGAATTTTAACAGGGAGAAATGTAAAGTATTGCACTTGGGCAAAAAAAAATGAGAGGCACAAATACAAGATGGGTGACACCTGGGTTGAGAGCAGTACATGTGAAAAGGATCTAGGAGTCTTGGTTGACCACAAACTTGACATGAGCCAACAGTGTGACGCGGCAGCTAAAAAAGCCAATGCAATTCTGGGCTGCATCAATAGGAGTATAGCATCTAGATCAAGGGAAGTAATAGTGCCACTGTATTCTGCTCTGGTCAGACCTCACCTGGAGTACTGTGTCCAGTTCTGGGCACCACAGTTCAAGAAGGACACTGACAAACTGGAACGTGTCCAGAGGAGGGCAACCAAAATGGTCAAAGGCCTGGAAACGATGCCTTATGACGAACGGCTAAGGGAGCTGGGCATGTTTAGCCTGGAGAAGAGGAGGTTAAGGGGTGATATGATAGCCATGTTCAAATATATAAAAGGATGTCACATAGAGGAGGGAGAAAGGTTGTTTTCTGCTGCTCCAGAGAAGCGGACACGGAGCAATGGATCCAAACTACAAGAAAGAAGATTCCACCTAAACATTAGGAAGAACTTCCTGACAGTAAGAGCTGTTCGACAGTGGAATTTGCTGCCAAGGAGTGTGGTGGAGTCTCCTTCTTTGGAGGTCTTTAAGCAGAGGCTTGACAACCATATGTCAGGAGTGCTCTGATGGTGTTTCCTGCTTGGCAGGGGGTTGGACTCGATGGCCCTTGTGGTCTCTTCCAACTCTATGATTCTATGATTCTATGATTCTATGGACTTCATTAAAAGTTTGATTAGTCCTGAATAAGTATCCTCTGTAGATTGCAAATACATTTGCTCGCAGATGAAGCTCACTGGGTGGCCTTGCTGGACTGGAATGTTGAGGAACCAGATTAAAAACCTGCCCTACCATGACTCTTATTGGGTGGCCTTGTGGATCATGCTGGGTGGGGATATTAGAGAACCAAATTCTAGCCCTGCTAGCACATGAAGTTTATTGGATTTTTTGGGCTAACTAACAATGTGGGACCCACCTTTTTGCTGAATGTATGTTGCTTTGTTTAAACTAGAATGCTTTTACTTGTATTTCATCATTTCAACCTGAATTTGCTTGCATCTCTAGAGATTCAGCACTTTTAAAAAACGGGCTGGGGACTCACCTTGGCTTTATTGTCCATGGTAACAGCCAACTGAACCTTCTTCCCCATCCTGAATGTAAACAAGTGATCAGATTCCTCGTCATCTTCCTCCTCCTCACTTCCAATCCCAAAACTGGAGGCAGGAGGGCCGCTGCTTCCCCATTTCTCACTCACGACTCTTTTCTCCTGCCAATAGGACAAACACTTAGCTAGGAAATGGTCGGGATGTTGCCATATTAACCTCCTACCTTTCTCTTTTGCCTTAACAGCTGGGGAGAAGAAGCTCTGAAAATGTCAGGAGGGCTCTATGACCTCACACTTTTTGCCAGTGATACAAATACTGAGGAAATTTTTCCAAAGAAATAGCTGGTCCTTTTGTCCAATTTGCCAGGCAACCTATAAATCTGGCGAGGGGGGAAAGCATCTCTTCACTTATGAATCTGACATTTGGCCGAAATGTCAAAGGTTTAGGGAAACAGTAGAGTCATCATGGTGTGGATCTTTATTTATGAGAAATAGATGATGCAATAGTGTGTGATGGACTCACTCCAGTCTTTCATAGTCAATTCCCTTCTCTTATTATTTTTAAACCATAGTTCACAGAGGTGTTTAAATTTACTCCTCATTGGAGAGCCATCCCCAAACACATGTACTTGCACATATTAGTGTTACATTTAGGAACCTGTAAATCATTCAGAGAGCTGATAGAGCCTGAAGCCTGATGGTCTCTATATTTATTACATATTGATTTCATAATCCCTCACAACTAAGACCTCTCTAACCTTGCAAGAATGGAATGTATAAAAACCCTTCCTTAGCAGGAAGGGGAGATAATGCTTACATTATGGGCTTTGGTGATGGTGATGGTGAGGCCATCTGGCCTGGCTTTCCTCGACGTGACAGCCATTCCCTCCTGCTCTGCTCGCTTCCTGTCCTCTTCTATTTCCTGCAAAAATGACAGCCAGCTACTCTATCAGATCAGCTTACAACAAGTGGAAAGCTAGAAACAAAGCAATCTCAAACAAAGGGAGAAACATAGGGAAGCTATGAGAAACTGTACATTCATCAGCACACATTTGCCACTACCACTATATTTGACAATAGCAACATCCAGGTGATGACTATTTTACCAAGGCTTTACTGAGACATGTGATTTCTTCTTCTTCAGAGAGTTGAAGATAGTTTTAAAGGCCACCTCTCTCCATGTGAACCTACCTGGACCCCCAAGATCATCCTCTGAGGCCTTTCTTTATGTGCCTCCTCCATGAGAGGTCTGGAGGGGGGCAACCTAGGAACGGGCCTTTTCTGCAGTGGCTCCTTGTTTGTGGAATGCTCTCCTCAGGGAGGTTCAGCTGGCGCCATCATTAGTCACCAGGAGAAAACATCCCTCTTTAACCAGACCTTTGGCTGATTGACATCTAATGCCCTTTCAAAATGTGTTTTGGAAGGGGGAGATTATTGTGTTGTCTTTGTTTTTGTTTTTATTATGTATTTTGCGTTTCTCATATTGTGATTTTATGATCTTATGTTGTGAACCGCCCTGAGCTCTATGGGAATAATAATAATAATAATAATAATAATAATTTGATATGGTATGTAGACACTACTTTCACCTCTGGTAAACAGGTTTCATGGGTTTTATATTCTGGCATCATTTGATTGACCAAGAGGCCTCAAAAGAAAGAAGTGAACACCATGGGAAGCAATGCATCTCTAAAATAGCCTCCACTCTTCAAAGACTGCTTGGCAGAGGGTTGGACTCGATGGCCCTTGTGGTCTCTTCCAACTCTATTATTCTATGATTCTATGATTCTATGACTATTGCCTGTCTCCAGTCTGATTTTCAGTCTCTTAAATCCTGCATGCCCAAACACAGTCTCAATATATTGATTCAGGGTAGACTGCTATTGCACACTTCCTGAATGAAATATAGAGCTGGTATTAGCATACTGATGACAACACACTCTAAAGCTCAGGTTAATCTGACCCAGAAATGTCAATGGATGATAAACCATGCAGTATTCTGACTCCTATGGGGCACCTTAAAGGCCCTTCCACACTTGGTTTGTCCCGCAAATTCTAGTCATGGGTCCAAGAGGGGTTTTCTTTGCCCTGCCCCCACTTTTTTCCAGGAAAACCTAATGTTTACTGCTATTCAGAACAAGTACCAATCCATAGAAAACCCAATTGACATTCAGCAGTGAACAGCTGGTTTTCTCTGGTAAAGTGGCAGAACAAAACAAAGTATAGGACTCATGACTAGCAATCATGAGACAAACAAAGTATGAATAGGCCTCAAGTCTATGTAACTGAGGAGGCATCTTGCAGCAGTGCCCAAGCAGAGGTTATCTGGCCATAGGCTTCTTCCCCATTCCCCTACATGATTGTTGTTCCTTAGGTTCCTTGGTTTAGGCTCCTTACAATTCTGACAGCCTGATCTGTTATGCAGAATAATCATTTTGAAATTCCAGTCCTGGTGGGAGTAAATGCTGATTTCTATGTCACCTACTTCAAGTTACTTCAGCCACATCGAGTTACTGGTGTCAGCTGAACAAAGAATGCAACAAACTGAATTTTTCAAAAGAGTTATCAGCATGTAGGGCTTCAAAGGTTCACCAAGGAGGCCCCAAAACTGAGCTAAGAAGTCAAACATACATGATATCTTCGCATAAGGGCTTCGTTCTTTTTCCGCAAAGCTATGATTTTCTTATCCAGTTCGACATCTTTTTGTTCTTTTTTCCGCAACACTGCATCATCCACAGTGGCATCCTAATGAAACGAAAGAGCTTTAGGGGATTTCCACATATGGTCAGTAAAACAGATAACAGATACACATATGGTTAATAGTACAGATTTTACTTTTTTACATTTATATTCCACTATTCTTCCATCATGGGGCATATTTGGTCTTAGTTTCAGCAAGGTGGTAGCCTTGTAATTTATTGAAATTCATATCTAGCTGTTCCTCCCAAAGAAGGAATTTTGGCCATACCATGGGATCTCTTTGTCTCCTCTCTTTCAACCAAGAAAAAGATGGAAGACAAAGGTCTTCATCACCCACAGCAATCGAACATTTAGCACTATGTTTTAAAGTCACAGAAAATAGGTACCCAGTGTCTTATTTTGAATAAACATAGCCAGATAATATTTTAACTTAAAATTGTAATGAAAAAATATAAATTTGGATAAGTATGTGGCCTACTATATGCAATCGTATATTTATACTGTAATATTGACAATGACAAACGTGTGTGTGTGTGTTCTGCTAAGATCTGTAAGCCAAAGCAGAGATTTCATGCAAGATATAAGGCATGCTACAATAAGGGTAGTTTACTGAAGCATTAACAGGATCAAAATCCAAATATATCCACCAGAAAGAGCAGCACTTCTAAATGAAGGGAGGATCAACAGCAGAGCCAGCTGCAGGTTTGAGGAAATCCTGAGTAAATACTTCTAGTGGCCCCCTCCTCCATCAGTCAGCCACTTCCTCTGTTGGTGAGCCCTGGCACTGTTGGAGTGGGCAGGTAGGCAAAAGCAACACTGCATAGCATTGGATGGCTGACTCCAGCTGCCACTGAAATTTGCCACAATGCCCTGGGACAATAATATGCAAGGTTACCGATGCTGACTCTGATCAAAAGCATCTAAGCATCTTGGTGGCCATTCCTGGAAAGAAGATGACAAACTCAATGGGCCCTTAGTATGATCCAACAAACCTCTTCTTAAAAAGTAATACTGGATTTTAAGGCAAAATTTTAATTCCTTGTAGAAGGAATCACTGAAATCTGGACAAAAGAAGAATCTGTATTAAGCAGGTGGTGTGGCTTTTCAAGCACTATTTTTCTCTGCAAAATGGGTTGAGGGTTAGAGCAGTAATAGCTGGTATCTGTGAGCTTGTGTATATTTTGGCACTCAGTTGAAAACATTTCCCCTCCCCAAATATTTCCCAGCCCCCCAAAAAGTCCATGGTAAAACAAAATTTCCCAAGTTACAAATTCAATTTAGGTGTTAAATATCAAGTCTGAAGTTAGTGTTCACATTTTGACAGGGTTATCAGACCCTAGGTATCCTCCTGTGAATATCAAATTTTGTAATCTGGTCTGGCAGATTCTGAGCCAGATATATTGAGTGCAATTTTCTTCTGTTCTGCTCCTTCCCATCTCTCTTCAGGGACTGAGCCAGCCTTCATTTTAGGGTGTAACACACAGGGATGGGTAAGTATGCCAGCACTGGTGTCTCTCAGTTTCTCATTTTTCCCTTCCTGAAGGTCAGTTCTCCATGTTTCCACATCAGTTTGCATTTTTGTTTAAAGTTCTCATGAAAATTCACCAGCATATTTGTGTTAAGTTCTCCTATTGTTCACAGTTTTGTATGCAATTTTGAAAAGCAATCTCTGTTAATACAATGCATATTATGTTATCTTCCTTGATATATGCATTTTTGTACACATTATGTGGCTGAAGAACTGCATTGTAAAAATTGGAGAAGTGCGAATTCTGAAGGATGGTTGCGATTCAGTCGGCATATTGTATGTATTAAGTACATTTGCCTTTAAATGTGAACTGAACCTAATTTCTCCTCTATCCACCATCCCTGGTAACTCAGCCTTCTTGAACCTGGTCCATTCCGGATACTTTGGACTACAACTCCCATCACCTCAGCCAGCAGAGTCAACTCTCATCATTTAAAGCATAAGGACCATCTCCTGCTCCTTTTAGGAACTATCCAGTAGCAATTAAGGCATGCTACACCTGTGGAACTAGAATTTTGCATAAACAGATGGTAGCACTTGTAATACCCTATAATTTTAGGAGTTGCTACAACGTCAGCTTATTGTCTAGCCATGAGATCCCTCGATACCTACATTCAATTTGTTTTTAATGCACTAAAGGTTTCATGGTGATGACTACCTAACTCCGCCAACAACTGTGATGTCACGGGCTGTTCATAAAGCCAACTGATTTCGGGAAATGAGTGATGAATAAATGAACCAGGGTCAAACGTGGAGCCTAAAGGCAAGTCTAGCTACATCTTTCGGCCGGGAGGGGATGGTGGGAGGGACAAGACTGCTGAGCGGGCACAAAGGATGCCATGGCAAGTCCTGGTAGATGAAGAAAATAAGAGAGTTAGCAGTGGGTTCCGCTGAAGAAAGGAGGTGCTAAGAAAGAACTGGGCTTGTGGAGAACCTGAATGCAGGGCTGACAGACAGGAGAGGCTATTCGCTCTTGACAACAAGGGAGTAGGCCTTGAAAAGACCGTGGGCCTGTGAAAGAAAAGAGCATAGGATTGCCAGGCCTTCATTCAGAAAGTGTTCCAGTACCCTTAGGGACATTAGGTCTGTTTTCTTCCGTAGTTTGAAGCGCTGTAGTTTGGCAACCATGAGAAGTCTGTAGTGTAGCCTCCTCCAACCTGGTGTGCTCCATATTTCGCACCACAATTCCTATCAGATCCAGCAATTAAGGGCAAATGTCAGGGATGTTCACAGCTCTAGTTCACAGCATCTGGAGCAGTGGTGCCCAAATTGTGGTCTATGTATCACCAGTCGTCCCCAGGCTTCATTCAGGTGGCCTACTGAGTGTCTGTGAATTTATGGTTGAAAATAGAAGAGGGCACAACCATCACATTGAATATTCACATTGATTTTTTATTGTATTTTTTTGCTTTTTTTCTTTTCTTATATTTTATTTTATTGTATCACGATTTGAATTCTATGGAATTACAATTGCTGCAACAGGCAGGAAAAGCATTGCGTGGTCTTCCAAGACCCTCAACCATTATCAAATGATCTGCGGAGGGGGGAAAGTTTGGGAACCACTGATTTAGAGAGCAGTAGTTTGGAAAAGGCATCTTTAGGGTGAGCAAACTCTGGGATAAGGGCCAAATTTCACATGTCAATCCCTTATTTAATTACAGGCCTAGCTTCTAATAATACAGCAACAGACTTTTATAATGAAACTGGATGAATGGATGCTGACTCAGTTTAAGCCTAATATGCAAATTTTCCTTATGAGAAATATCCCCACCCCCCGAGGTGAGGAAAATATTGGGTTTTTTTATCATCATCAAATGTCTTGGCAAAGAGGGCGGGTGGGTAGCTTTGGAAATTCAGTGGAGAGAGGCAGGGATGTTACACTTTTGCAAAATTGTTTAAATTAGATTTGGATCCAACCTGGCCAGAATTTTCTGGGTTCCTAGTGACTGGTATGTCACCTTTGTGTGGGCAAGTGAGTTCCATACATAATCAGGGGGGAAGCTAGGGGCTATGGAGGCAGAATGGAATCAGACAGGGCTGCCATTTTGGCACCTGAGGCGGACTCCAAAATGGCATTTCCCTCCCAACCAGGGAAGAAGGGGGGAGGGGAGATCTACATCAGGATTAAGTGGGGGGGGGGGAGAGAGAGATCAACATCAGGATCTGCTGCCCTGGTGGATGCTGCCGCCTGAGGCAGTCACCTCACGTTGCCTCATGGGTGGGCCAGCCCTGGAATCAGAGCAATGTGGATTCAGAAATACACTCCTTTAATTGTGTGTGTTGCAAAAATGTGCAGTGACCAAGCCACATTCCATAGAATCCTTTGCTAAACTGTGCAGAGGTTGGTTATTCAAGCCATTTAATAAAGCCATATAATAGCAACACATGCTAGAAATGTAATAAGTTGAGTCAGACCATTATCTCCATTGCAGGAGGGGGGCTTTTACAGCCCAAGGGTCTTATTCCCTCATGGGCAACCTTCCAAGAGCCACATTGGGATAAAAACCAGGTAGACATAATACAGCATGTATAATAATAATAATAATAATAAATGAGGACCCTATCTCGTACTCCCCACCCCCGACAAGAATTCTGGGAGCTGTAGATTGTAAAGAGTGCTGAGATTTGTTAGGAGACCCCTATTTCCCTTCGCAGAATTACAATTCTCTAAGTTGTTTGTGAAGAGGGATTGGTTGTTAAACCACTCTGAGAACTCCATCTCTGTGAAGGGAAAGAGGGGTCTCTTAACAACTCTCAACACCTTTAACAAATTACAGTTGTCAGGATTCTTTGAGGGAAGCAATGATTGTTTGAAGTGGTATGATACTGCTTTAAATGTATGGTGCAGGCAGGGCCAATGTTTTGCCCTTGCAATACACCTTTTAGTGAAAATATTAAGATACAACAATGCTCAATCTGGCAAAGAATGCAGGGCATCAAAGTCCACTTCAAAAAGAGTCAGGTTATGCAGCTATTAGTAAAAAAATTAAAAGGTACACTATGCCGCCACTGTACTGAAACTACAAAGCAGGTCTGGATGACTGCCTGAGAATCTCATATATGTCACCTTAGTTTATCTGCATGATTTGAAAGACTTTTCAAATGGGAAGAGTGGCTGGGGAAACCCAGCCAAATGGGCGGGGGTATAAATAAATATTTATAAAAATAAATTATTATTATTATTATTATTATTTCTCTGATTGGTAAAAGATTTCCCACCAGCCCCACTTTCATTTCCAGGATTCAGCTATACAGCGTCAAATAAAACGTTTTTAAGTGTGTTGTAAAGTGAATTATACAAATGGGACACTAGATGGCGATAGTGAGCTATGGCAAATTCAATATATTTTTCAAAACGTTTATTTAAAAAAAGCATTTTCACAACTTTTTTAATATGTTTCTAGATTCCACCCCAGTGGGGATAACATTCATGGTGAAATGCGGCTGGGACTTAATGCTTTGATTTTTTGTGTGTGTATGTTAACAAAACTTAAGTTTTATACCACTTTCTTGGTCACCAGAACACCTGGAATAGTGAATAGTGGTCAAATAAAGCAAGCAAGAAAGTCTTAAGCAGAGGGAGCCAAAGTGGGGCCATCTGTATGTTGTAGGACCACAACTCCTATCATCACTGCTGGAGTGCAGGGTAAGGATTTGCTGCAACATTTTGTTGCAGGCCCCACTCGCTGTTCTTTTTTGAATATCTCCAAGATTTGGGGCTGAAGAAGAGATTCCTTTCCTTGCGCGCGCGCGCGCACACACACACACAGCAGTAGCACAGCAGCAACATAAGCCTAGCTGAATGACCCCAAAACTGCAAAGCAGCACTTTGAGGCCTGACTGATGGCTGGCACACAGACTGATTCACTGGTGAAAACGGACCAACACGTTGCAGCGTGGTCAGCGATTTTCTTCCTGGCTGTTTGCTGCTGAGTTGCAGCCAGTCAGTAACGAGAGGGTATATTTCCGCTGCCAAGCTACTGGAAAGAATGTCGACTCCGCTGCCACTTTGGGATGGAAAGGGTTGCCCCTTACGCCCTCTCTCCAGCATAAAAGCTCTTCTGGGGAGTGAGGTACCCGTATGCCACAGTGACTAGTTCGGGGGAGTTATAAATGGCTTTAGCAGAAGAAACGTGCAGTGGCTGTGAATCAGAAGGCGTTCCTGCTCGCTTGGAAAACAGAGAGCCCAATGGGAGAGGAGAAGGGGAGGGAGAATCAGACATGCATGGATATCTTTCTCTATCAAAATGCAACAGAAAAGGAGGGGCTAAGCAAAGCGGGGGGGGGGTAGGATAGTGAAGCTTCATGGAGGGTGGCAGCAGCAGCGAGGAGGGGGGTGTTGGCATTGTATCCAACATTTCAAGTTCACCCACTCGCTGTCAGTTCTTGGTGGATGGGATTTTCTCGCAGATCTTGGCTCTGGCTACAGGATTCCACCCCCCACCTGCCGCTTTCAAAGTCAGCTATTTATGATATGAAAGACTCAGAAAAGAAGCAGGGCTCAGGAGATAAAGAAAGCCTGGGGGATGGGGAAAGAGAGGGCCTCTCAACCCAGCATTTTGTCATCTTAGCTAATGCACTAGTGCTCTCATAAACATGCCCGGCCTTTGTGCTGCTCGAGGCAGCGCCAAACTCCCGGTCTTTGGGATGGCAAGTGTCCATCATTACCCAACGTTCTGTGTTGTTGTTTTAAATTCTCCTTCCCCTCCTTTGTGGCGGCGGGGAGGTGGAGGGAGGGAAGCTGATATCCTCCTGAAGGATGTTCACATCCTAACCTGGTCACATCCTAACCTGCTGTACAAAAAAAAAGCACCTTTCTGCCCTCCCACATCTCTCAGATACACATCTGCTGGCCGAAAGCGAAGCACCCCAAAATGACAACACAATGCAAAAGGGGAAAGGCAAGAAGAAGAAGAAGTCATTTCTTGGCTTTGCTGAATGCAAGGCTGACTCCCCCACATCCCTCCCACTTACAACAAAGGCAGCACTCACAGATCGGTGCATTTTGGACATCAGAGGTGAAGCTTGGCGGATTCCACAGCAGAGCTAAAAGAGGAGAGCCATCAGACGGCCTTTCTCAGTACTGGCTGCACAGCATACAAGATCATGTTTTGATTACAAAAGCCCTGTCTGGGCTCCCAGCCAAAAGCCCTGGCTGCCTAATATACGAAAGCAGAGGCAAGCAATCAGAGCGCTGGTCTGTCCTCCTCTCCACTCTTCGCTTGCCTTGCGGGGGAACGTACCTCTTGCTACTCCCTGTGACTTCCAAGCACTCCTTGGTGACACAACCCAACCCTACCCCAAAAGTACACATCTTGAGGGACACAGAAAGGGCATTTTTTTTCCATCTCAACAGCTGGACTTCATGTGCAGCTGTTTGTGGGGTTTGTTCGTAGATAGCAGTATGGGCAAAGGTTTTATAACTACAGGATCGTGCTGGGCCAATCAATCCACCCCATCCTATATTTAAAGCAGTGGTTCTTCTGTGGTCAAGGGATCATTGCTGGTTCTGGGGACACACTCCTATTTGATCATAAATAAATAAAATGGGAAGATGCTGGAAAGACAGAGACCTTTGTTGTTTCTACCACATAGCAGAAGAGGCATCCTGCTTCTCAGTTTTTCTTAAACTACTCTGAAAAGCAGCTTGCCTCTTCTGCAGTGCAAGCAGCTTCACCGGAAAGAAACTTCGCAGAAACTCCAGCTGTGTGCACAATTCTCCCCTGTGCATGAATTTATTGGGTCCTGGCCACATTGCCTGCAGACAAATGCAGATATTGAGGGTTAATGCAGAAGTCTCCCATGTACCCTTCCATATGATAGCATTAGGGTAAGAAAAAAATAGGCAATCTGCAATGCTATTCCTAAGATCTAATTAAATGATTACAACCATTTATTTTGACCCTTTCTGAAGGGATTGGGGGTTAAAAGAGAAAATTGTTCCCCGCAGATGAGGTTGCAACTGCGTCAGCAATTGCCTTCTTGAACTTTGTTGCCCAAACTGAACACATGACACCAGACGATCTTACCAGCTCCAGATAGAGTGAAGCTACTACTCCTCAGCTTTTGCAAATAAAAGATATCCTGAGGAGCAGACATCAACAACTGGTAGATATGTCACCTGTGTTCCCTGCCAATTCTTTTCTACCACATGCTTGTAAATCTATGGATTGTTTTAAGGTCTTCTAAGATCTGCTAGACTCAGGCAAACAGGTCTGCAGTTCCTTCTTCCATTGGCTTATGCATTGGTTTCTGCCATTTCTTCTTGATTTCTCATATGTGTGTGTGTGTGTGTGTGTGTGACAATCTTCAGGCTCTGCTGACTTGAATTCATGCAGATGGACCAAATAGTCTTTGACATGCTCATTTGTTACCCTAGATGGGACCTGCCTCTGTCACTGCCACTAAATGCCTCATTACAGCTTTCCTTCTTTGTCAAAGCAGACGCTGCATAGTTCAGTTTTTCCGAAAAGAAAACTATCTGTCAAGATCTTCCCTTCAAAGTTGAACAGTGGACGCAGTGTATCATTTCTCTCCTTATCCAGTTGTAAAACTCATGCTTGTTCCACTTATTTTAGGACTTATTTCCCCCTTCACATTCATTCTGCATCAGGGCTGGCCCAAGACATTTTGGCTCCTCAGGTGCACCACAAAATGGTGGCCCCCTCCAGTCAGGGAAGAAGGGTGAGTGAAGGTCTAGATAGGGAACAAGGGGGAAGAATCAAATCAACCTTACCCAGTGGTTGAAGTGGGAATCAAAGGTGGCCAGGCAGGTGGAGGAGGCCCAACTCTGAATTGCGCTAGGTGGGTGCCCAGCACAGGAGACCCCAAAGGAGGAGACCCTGGGGGGGGGAGCAGCAGTGCCTCTTATTTGCCAAGAGAAAGCAGCAGATCCAGCTTCTAAGGAGCGTGCCACAGCCGTGACTGCCACTGCAGCAGCAGCAGGAATAGGTAATACAGCCTTGGAGACCAGATCTACTGCCCCTATGGATCCTTCCACCTGAGGCAGTTGCTTCACCTTGTCTCATGATAGGGACAGCCCTGTTCTCCATCAACAAGCCAAGGATCAAACTGGAATCTGGCTGGCAAACTATAATTTGAGACACGGCTCTGTAGATTATGGAACATTGCTATGACAGAATACTAGCTGTACCTGCAAAAGTTTTGGGGCTGTCATATTGTTTCATTTGCATTCAGTGCATTTCCTGTAGCATCCTCCTAAAATCCTAGACCTGCTCATACCCCAAACTGTATATTTTTTGTAGCGGAGGGGGCAATTGTTTCATTTTAGTTGTGCTATTTCCCCTCCAGATGTCAATAACATTGGGAAAGCACAACAACTAATTAATAAAGCAGAATAAATCCACCACAAAGGCACTACTATTGTGTCAAGAACATGTTGCAGAATACTCCTGCAATAAAACTCCCACCAAAGTACACTTATTTTGGTTTCTACTCAGTTTTTCTTTTGATTTTCAGTCCATTAAAAAGATCCTGTTACAGGCACATTAGCTGTTTCTTTCCTTTAAAAAAAATATTTGTATAATAGTTTTTTAAAAAACACCCACATATAACCAACCCATGCACCATGACAAATCTATGATGGGAACAGACATTTTGGTTTTCAGCTCTTGTTATTGAGAGCAAGCTTCAGAAGCGCTGAGCTAATGATGGGAAATTCTTACAACTTCTCCACTTGTATATTGGCAGAAGCAGGTGCATGGATTCAGCTAGTTGGTTCTCCAATCCAGTAAGGACTATATTCTGGGCTTGTGTTACAGACAGTTCAGTGCGTGCATTTGGAAGAATACGCCTCTTCCCCTTTTGCGCCGAGATTCGAAAGAATAGTTCAGTTTGTTGTCCCCAAATGTATCTCCACATCTGAGACAATTTTTTTTTTACTCTTTCACTATGCCCCACCACTCCTCTTTCACTGACCAGGTTGCAAGAGACAGCTCTCACGTTTGTGATGGCGATGTTTCACCATTCGTATTTCACATTAGTTTCATATTTGCCCAAATTCATTTTTTTTTTTAAACTTTTGAGCTTTCATTCTAGGAATACAGATGCTGGACAGCAATCTCCAAAATGCAGCACACAAGGAGCACATTTCTAGCCTTGCACACACAGAGATATGGTACACTCTGTTTGCACCAATATCATTGGCAGGCTGTGGTGCTGTTCCTAAGAGAAACTCCACCATCTACCTCCTCCTCCCCCCCCCCCATTTCCTTCAGTTCCATTTCATGGCTTCCTCTGACATTTTGTAATTGATTTTTTGTTGTTATTTCCATTAGATGGTTTTATTAGTTATTTGTAGGTAGTATCACTCACTAGAACTCATTGCATTTTATTTACTTTCGTTTTTGAATCTTTGTGCTTCCTTGGAGGCAGCTCCAAAGCCAGGAGGTCACTGACCAATTGTCTGATTTTAAAATGTATTTCTTTTATAGTGAAATAGTGGTTTGGGAGCTGCCAAAAAACAAAACAAAACAAAAACCCTCCTCTCTACTCTGCTTTCTCATCCACAGAAGAAAAATGCAGGACCCCCTGTGGGAATGCACTCAAGGGAGCCAAATTCAGTTCTAAAAATATGTTGTGATAAACATAGCAAGGGTCCTATACTGAATCAGGCCATTTGTCCTCATGCATGCTTGGAGACCTATGAGCACAAGCTGCTGATTATCCACAAAGACCTCTGGCTAGGCCTGAGTGTGTTAGCATAACTTTTGACAATGTTTTTGTGGGGTGTGAAACACAGAGCTGTCAAATACAACATTCCTAGAGTGGACATAAAAAGGGGGTGTCTGGACCAGCCCAGTTGGAACTTCCTGTTTCCTCCTGGGCTGGGACAAACTTCCTCTACATGTGACCAGAGGTGGGCGTGACCTCACCTGTGCAGGTAACAAAATAGCACAGGGGAGGCAGCCATCCCTCTCTCTCTGACTCCATTCCTTGAAGAAGCAACATCTCCTTAGCCTGAGATGCTCTCTTGACTTCCAGCCAAGAGAGGACAAAGGAACTATCTCCTTTATTGCGTGTATATATTTTGTAACCTAAGTCTGCCTTCTGGGATCCTGCTGTGAACAGAATGTGAGTAAACTCTTTTATACAAGACTGTGTTGTGTCTATTCTTTTTTAGGAGGGAAGAAAAGGGGAATTACAAGGAAACTTATTTTAGAGGCTTATGCAAGCCTGGCAAACCTATCCGCTGTGTAAGTTTTAAAAGGGGAATGTTACTCTGCTAAATTGTAGAACTTGTTAACACAGGTTGGGAAGGATATAATTAAACAATATATCCGCCCCTGCCTCCCTGAACATTCCCACAGTTTTCATTAGACGGAGACTGAAATCTGATGCACACTTTTCTGAGAGTAATCTCCATTGAATCCAGTAGCACTCCTGAACAAATATGCAGAGGCAGCACATGAAATTTGGGGAGGCAGGGATGCCATCTTGCCCTCAGGATTATGGGTGCCGGCCACTGCAATGCAGACGTGCAACGTCCGCATTGCAGTGGCCAGCAGTGGCTCCTCCTCCTCCTCTTTGCAGCCAGCAAGGCACCCTTTTCCACAGGGAGGGGCTCGGACTCAGAGACAAAGAGATTCTGCCTCCACGTCCAAGCCTCCCTCCCCGCCAAGTGCTGCCTGGCTGCGGAGGGTGGAGCTGAACTGCTTCTCTCTCAGAGGCAGCTCCGTTGCCACCTGCAGGCTTTTTTCATTGACTTTGTGGGTACCCAGACACCCATGCCCCCCTGGAGCTGGCTCCTATGTAGAGAGGTTTCCCCACAGAAAATGCTACTGAAATGAAAGCTAGCGATACTGTACAATCACAAGTGACCAGACTAGTTTGGGTGGATACAGCAAGCAGGGATGTAAATCATCACCACTGTCAACCAACCCAACACTTTGCATTGTTGCCCTTTGCTTCAAGCGGGAAAGGGGAACTAAAGAGAAGGGCTGAGGTCCAAAGACTGGTTGAGTCATGGAAAGAACCAGATCTGCTCTTTGACAGATCTGTTGCTCCAGCACCAGACACAGGGCTTATCCACACTTAACTTTTGCCCCACTCTTTCCAGGCACAGGTCCGAAGCTCTGAGTCTGAGCCTGAACGTTGGGGGGTTTTTTGTCCCGAAGATTTCCCTCTTTAGCACTCAACATGAGCAAATGTCAATTTGGGATTTTTTGTGGATTGCTGTTTGCTCCAATTGAGCTTTAAAGAGTAGGTTTTCACAGGGAAAGCTCTGGAGTGAGAGAAAGAAAGAAAGAAAGAAAGAAAGAAAGAAAGAAAGAAAGAAAGAAAGAAAGAAAGGAAGGAAGGAAGGAAGGAAGGAAGGAAGGAAGGCACTTGGATAGAGTGAAGGAAAGGTAAATGTGGATAAGCCCATACTCCTTTTTACACACAGTGGTGGCTTGTCTTTTCATCAGTTGTTGGAAATGCTGCAGGGAAAAGGGGGGAGGGGAGGGGAGCTCTGGCTGCATTCAGAGTTCTTGCCTAAGCCAACACGCATGTTGTCTTCAACTGCAGCCAAGGCCAAATAGGTTTGGGAACCTAACCTTTAGCTCATCTTCCCTTAGGGTACAAAATCATGGTTGCAAAAACATGGAAACATAGATTTAGATTTGCATAGATTAGATTTGGTGTATTAAAAAGTCCTGTGATTAAACAATTATACCTATTTGATAACTGATTGATTAGTAATAGTTTTAATAATTGGTTTGATTTGGGGGGCAAATAATGCTGGGAAGGACATATGATCCTGATGTAGGTGGTACATCAGGAGTGATCAACCTTTCTGGGGCGTGTGGACACATTTGCAAACTGGAGACGCTGTTGTGGGCACCACACACATAGTGCAACCAAGTACACATGGCAATCTGTTATACAGTGGTGCCTCGCAAGACCAAAATAATTCGTTCCGCGAGTATTTTCGTCTTGCGATGTTTTTCGTCTTGCGAAGCACGGTCCATCGCAACTGCGCCTCTTCAAGCGGCTTTTAAAAAAAAGCCCATAGGGAAATTCATCTAGCGAAGCAACGCAAAACCGAAAAACCCTTTCGTCTAGCAAGTTTTTCATCTTGCGAGGCATTCGTCTTGCGGGGCACCACTGTATTGTTTTATTGGCTACAACTAAATTTGTCTCTGAAGACTAAATTCAGGGCAAAGGGCTCTGCAGGTGTCAGGGATGCCTCTACAGGTGTCCCTGTTGAGAATGACTTGTTTCAGAAACTTCAATTCACACAAAATGTCAGAACTCCAGCCTATATTGTCCTTCACCAGTCTATGTGTGAAATTTGCACCCTGTGTAGGGAAGTCACAATATTTGAAAGCAGCCAGCCCCTTGCTTACATTCCTGTACCATGAAATCACATCCCGCAGCCACCAGAGGGAACCAAAGCAGTAGGAAATTTAAAACTGAATCATCAAAGATCACATTTCCCACCTCCCACGTACTCAAGATTCTGGCATAACATTATCTCTTCATACCTCTGAATTCTCTCAGGTCCAGTGACTGCATGTCTACAGAATCTGCCCTTTCTGACTTGATTTAACTGCATGTCAGAATGGCTTTTCAGACAGTTCGGTTTCTGCAGGATGTTATTGGAGATATCTGGGGTGGGTTAAGGGACAGCAGAGTCCTAAGATGGGCTGTCTTCCAGGCCCTGGCACAGCACAGAGACAGTGGGAAGGCAGTTACCCATCCTCAGCATCAAATTCTCATCACAAACTGCATTGGTTGCATTTTATTATTGGACCCAGTATGATCATGATTAATACTCTGCTCCTGTATGGAGAGCCTTCATATTAATGGATGCAGGGAGGAGATGGAGAGTCTGGTACAGTATATCAGAGGCTTATAGCTCGGCTGTAGAGCATATGCTTTGTGTGCAGAAGCTCCCAGGTTCAATCCATGGCATCTGCAGAAAAATGTCTGAGAATAAGACAGACCTCTGCCTGATACCCTGAAGAGATACCCTGCCTGCCACAGTTGACAGTACTAGCCTAATAGCAGGGGTGGGCAAATATTACAGTTTTGGTTTCTCTTAGTTTCTCATTTTTCCAGTCTTCAGTTCTCTACATTTCCATGTAAGCTTGGGTTCTGGGTTTTTTGTTTTGTTGTTGTTTCGAAGGCCTCATGAAAATTTATTAGCATTTTTGTGCAAATTTCTTATAGTATATATCTTTTTATACACAACTTAGCCTAATATACCGTAGACATTCTGGCAATGCTATTTTGCTATTATGCATTTTTTCATATTATTTTCATTATTACATGCCCTTTTATCCATGCTTTAACCTAGTATATGCATCTTTTTTTTACATATTACTTGACTGGAGATCTGCATTGCAAAATTCAGAGAAGTTCAAATTTCAAAGGATGGCTGTGTTTTGGTTCACGCATTGTTTTAGAAAGTTCAAGTTTGGTAGGTTCACATTTAAATGTGAACAGAATCAAATTGCTCCTCCATCCCTACCCAATAGTCTGACCTGGTGTAAGATAGCTTTCTATGTCCAAATATAGGAGTTATCTGAAACCATGTGATACAGCATTGGTATCATAATGATCCTTCCAGATCTCAGTGTGCAAGGTTACTAACATCTGGTGGGAGGGATGCTATAACGTTCAGATTAATGCTACTCTTTGACAAGGCATTGTCACAAGTCTATCAGAATTTCTCATAGGTGCACAAAGTGCACAGTTCTGAGGAAAGATAGGAATTGTCTGATATTTTCTCTGTCTCATCTCCACTCATCCTATAAATAGTTCCTGCATGAATAAAGCCTTTGAATGCCAAAAACTTTAGGGATTACTTCAATCTAAGTCACCCAAGCTACACAATTTGTCCCAAGCCTTATGCTCTCCTAGGGATGGCCCTGACTTCAGGTGGCAGATGCTGGGAAGTGGGAGGGGGACAAGAAGTTAGATGCTACAGCTGTTTGTGCCATGCATAGCCTGTCCTAAGCTAGGCTGTTGTGTTGTAATCAGTGTTGGAATAATAATATCCCACTGCCTATCCAATCAACTTCTGTATGGCCAATACAGGAGATAGGGCTGGTGTGCACCATTTCATAAAGTCTTGGTGGGACACTAATGCTCCACTGACCTCTGGTTAGTTGTGTTGCTGCTGCTTACAAAGAGGTAGGGGGGTAGAGGTGAGGAGGCATAGGCAAGATTGGTGTAGTGTAAATACACAGGCGGTTCCAATTCAGCACTCCTGCTGGTGCATTTGCACCATGCTGACTTTGCAGCTGCTTTGCCCCTATCCTTCTGCCCCCTGGGAACCCCAACCAGAGGTCAGGGAAGTGGCAGTCCC